>NC_056730.1:88682742-89005242 GCF_019279795.1 Protopterus annectens | reverse complement strand
AGGTAGTGGGTTATGTCCCATGCATATAGTCTATGTGGGGCATGCCATGTGTATGTAACACTATAGTACATTAAAGTGGATATTTAGGTTACAAATCTGTCCATTGCCAACTGTGTTTGTGTTACTGCATGCACATCCCCTGTGTCAGTCTTTACTGTCTGTACACAAAGGATATACCATTTTGTCTCCCTGTTCCACCCTGTGAACTCAGGAATACATACCACAAACCTATCATACACAGTACCATGCATACCCTCACCAACTGCATCAGGGTTGAGTGTATGATAAAGAAATGGCAGGGGCAACAGGTGCTGATACATGAATCTGTTGCAGTCACTCTAATGGCTAAGCTGGTGAGGGGCCTACTGACAGTACTCCAGTAACCTGTTCCATATGTATGAGCCTGTGGTACTACACAACACTGAGGTGACATGTCTGAAGGTTACCTGCCTGTAACAAGGGTTATGTACACCAGGTCACACTGTCTAAAAGTGTCCATCACACACTGTTGCATGCATATACACTTGGTAAACATACATATAAAGCTGTACCTTGACTATGAAATGGTCAATGTATTTCCACTCTGCCATACTCCATGTTGGTAATGTCTGCAGGGCCACAGCCTGCAGACACACAGACACCTGGAACACAAACAGAATACATGTCAGATTACATTCAGTCAGTGGTACTAACAGCAATAATGCATCATGGCTAATAAGGTACATACACCTTTATGTGTACCCATAACAATTGCAAGCAGACAGCACCTTACACAGTTTTACATAGCTACACTGTATTATATTCACCCTGTGCATCAGACCCATATTAACCTGTCACTGCATCAAAGGTATGGATGACAGGGATGTGTCACAGGTATCATCATATGCATAGCGTGTGGTGTGAGTTTGTCAGAGACCTAGGCTGGACCATACTGTTGACATCCATGTGTGTGTGTGTGTGTGTGTGTGTGTGTGTGTGTGTGTGTGTGTGTGTTTGGAGGGGTATCCTATAGATGGGCTGTGCAGAAGTGCTGTGTGTGTCTGGAGGTGACCTGGATGTGATACAGATGTGTGTGTGCATGTATGCACACAGTCACGCCATGTGGTTTCCCTACACAGGAATATGTTGGACAGCTGTGGCCTGTACATGGCAGGGTATCCAGTTCACCATCTCTGGCCACAGACACATGACGTGGTCCTACCAGGGTTCTCACTGGCACTACCAGGCCCAAGGTCAGATGCAGTACTGCTTCCTGATGGTGACTGCTGTCTGCTGGATCCGTGTCCCTTATGGGACTAGCCAGGACCATGTGCCCATGGCCTGCTCTGTTGTGATGTGGACAACAACCACCCTTTGGTAGTGCTGGTGCTACTTCCACCATGGGAGTGTGAAGGTGCATGGCCCTGTAGACTCTCAGCTAATGTTGGTGGTGACCTATGTCCATGTGGCCAATGCCCATCTCTCACTACATGCTGTAGCACAGACATGCCATGGTCAAGGATTGTCAAGGTCTCTCACCACCGTCTATTCATGACCTCAGTATTTTGGCATGTGGCCTCAACAAGGTCATGTATGCCACCAAGTAAATCAGAAAGAGTTGTATCCACCACCCTGAGTATTTGTCTGGTGTTGCATTCACTCCATGCCCGTGCATCCATGACAGCCCGAAACATGCATCTGGTGACATCTGCTGTGGCATTTGTGACAGCAGCTTGATGAGCAGCAGTCCTCCTGTGAGAACCCCTGTCCATCCACCTGTGTGGGACCTCGCTTGCACTCTGGCTATGGACCGTGTCAACAATCACACTTGCCATAGTCTCCACACTAGCTTGTTCCATGCCACCACCTGCCAGCTGTCCATCCTCTGTGGCTGCTGGTAATGGGGCATGTGTGAGCATTGTGACTGTGTGCAGAGACATTGTGGATGACTGTAGGATGCCTTCCACTGGCACAGATTCAGCATCTCACAACACCACCTGTGCTTGAATATGACCATCATCAATGCCAGAGTCTGCAGAGACACTGACATCAGATACTAAGTGGGAGGGATCATGACCACCATGACCACCTGTGGGAGAAAGACAACATATGTAAATTAATATCTGCGTTATAACGTTTGCTGCTACACATGTGCACACACACACACACACACACACACACACACACACACACACACACACACACACACACACACACACACAGGTGAGATGGCAGACAGGCATTACACAGACCTCACAATAGCCAACTGGTGACATTCACAACACAGTCAGACCACTACATACACACCCTGGACATGCCCTCAACATCATGCACTGCAGCCCTTTCCACTTCCTGTTACTACTTATATACACCTCTGTGATATGTGAGTAGTGTTAGTAGGTGATGGGTTTTCAAGTAGCACACGCTGCACCCATGTACACATAATTGCTGTTCACCTGTATTGCACAGTGGCAACTGCTACAGAACATACCTCTCAACTGTGCAGAGTATTGCTGAATGTCTACATGTGTGGCTCATATTTCTGGTCTGTTCGTCATACATCCTGTATTTATCTGACACATTACTGGGATGATATGAGAACTGGTGTCACTATTTAATGACATATTTTGAGTCTCACACTTCAAAACCTGCAGTACATGTATGTTACAACAGAACTGGTTACAATAACAACTTTCTAAGCTTACAATGGATATTATCAGTGTAGACACCTCTGTTAACATGCCAGGTTTGTCTGATGTATAACATGAGACCAAAGAAATCATGTGATAACATTTCCCACCTTTAATATGACCTATAACCTGTGCAATCCATTTGAAGAACAAACACTTTGGCTAGAGGTAACATGTAGAAGTTGGAATGCGTACAACAGGCTGGTTGCATGACTATGCACAACCTTAAACTAATACTTTGTTAAAGCACCTTTTGATTTCATAACAGCAGTCAGTCCTCTTGGGAAGGTATGTATCAGCATGGTACATCTCAACTTAGCAATATTTCAGCAAATGCCTCCGGATCCACCAATAAGTGCCACTCTGCCAACTATGAATCCAATTTATTGGGACAAAAAGACAAACTGACAACGACAACAGTATAAAACCAATAACATGAAGATACAAAGTTAAGTGCTTTCAACCATAACAGCTGGTCTTCTTCAGAACTAAGACGCCATACTCTACAAACAGTTTAAATAACTTATTTGGCGCCAAAAATCACAGCTTCTTAAAGCTACATATACGCTTATTTAATAGCGCTTCTTGTATTGCAATCTATTCACGTTAAACAAAATAATTTAACATACCCCCTTTACACAAAAATTAGTGAGAACTGGTAATATTATATAGTTAATAACTTTATATGCATATAAATTCATTGCATTTGTCATCATAAAAACCTTAATAAATTTTTTGTACAGTAAGCGGAAATTCCTTCAATAAATGCTGAATACAATGAATTAATAAGTAAATATGTATGTGAATTAATATTTCCTTCCTAATAAAATAAAATACTATAACTGCCTTTTAAAATCCTATAAAAATGTTTTAAATATTTTCCTATATTAGCAATATTTGTACACTCTCCCTTGCAGAAGCCCTCCAACTCTGTCAGATTGCAAGGGCATCACTTCTGCACAGGCCTCTTCAGGGCACCCCACATATTCTTTATTAGATTTATGTGTGGACTGTGGCTAGGCCATTCCAAAATGTCAATTGTCTTCTGGTGAGGACATTCCTTTATGGATTTTGATGTATGGTATGGATCAGTGTTGTGTGGAAAGGTGTAAGTCCTTTCCATCCACAGCTTTCTAGCAGACACATGATGATTTTGGGCCAAAAAGGACTGGTATTGTAAACTGTTCCTAATCCCATCCACCTTAGCTACAGGCCCACTTCCAGCTTATGAACAGCAACCCCAAAGCAGGACACTGCCATTACCATGCTTCACAATGGGGATGGTGTTCTTTTGGTGATGCACAGTGTTGTTCTTGTGCCAAATAAACCTTTTGGTATTGTGGCCAAAAAGTGCAACCTTGGTCTCATTACACCATAACACATTTCCCCACATGCTATTGGGGGACCTGATGTATTTTTCTTGAGAAATTCATCAGACCTGGATGTTGTTCTGTGTGTGAGAAGACTTCCATCTTCCAAACTTACCCCATAGGCCAGACTTGTGGAGAATATGGGAAATTGTTGTCACATGCAGTACACAACCGGTACTTGCCAGTGATTCCTGCAACTCCTGTAGTGTTGCTGTAGATCACCTGGCAACCTTCCTGACCAGTTTGGGTCTTGACTTTTCCACACATTTGGAGGGATGTCCAGTTCTTTACAATGTCACTGTCGCCCCATATTTCCACCACCATTTCATGACTGTCTTCACTGTGTTCCATGGTGTATGCAATGCTGTGGAAATGTGTGTGTACCCTTCTCTGGGATGATACCTTTCACAAATGAGATCCCTTTGTTGCTTTGTAAACTGTATGTGAACTATGTCTGTTGCTGTAGCAGGCAACTGAGTAAATTTAGAATAATCCTGGTAGGACAGCTGACCATTATTTGCTGTTAATCAAAAAGTCTCTGTAATTGATGGGAGAAGTGTACCCAAGAAGTAATGCTGTAATAATATGAAAGCTGCTTCAACACAGTATTAGCTTCAGCCTGTGCATATGCATGCATCTAGCTTCTTGTAAGTTTTTTATGTGTCATAATTGTTCTCCTAACAGATTTGTTTGTTTTACATTTGAATTGTACAGGTTATAGGTCACATGAAAGTTTGGAAGAGTTTGGAAATGTGTTATTGTGCTCTCAGTTTGTATTTTACAAATACCTGGAATTCTAAAAGGTGTGTGTACACCATTTATATGCACTGTATAACACTAATTTATAAAATATGTCCTTAGTTCTCGGACTTCGTCCCCCCATATTGTCAGTCTTTGTCCAGATTTCTGGAAATGATAGGTTGTGAGGTATGCTACAGATATGTGACATCTCCTGAAAATAGGCCCCTGTGATGACCACTGTGATGCAATGCAGTTAACCCCACCACAAGTGAACATGCAGATATTGCAAAATAGCTGAGAGTAACAGTTGTGTGCATGGTCACATACATGATCTTAACATGGCTGGGGTACTGGTGAGCCACAAGAGGAAAATCCCATTCTCACCGACTTCAGGCTGCTGTCCCACATGCAGACCAGAGGGACCTATGTAGATGTGGAGGAGAGGTATTGTTAGCAGACTCACATTTGGCATTGGTACAAGATGAATGCTACATGCCTGCACAGGTACAATACAAGGTATGATAGTACACAGTTTGCTGTCCCTTACCATAGATGTGCACTTGTGTGCATTACTAAACCCCACCCACAAGTGCAGTTTGAACTGACATATGCATCTAGATACTCTATTGAAGACAGTATAACTGCTACATGATTAAATTGATGTGCACTGTGGCCTTGCCTGGGTGCCACCCACCTCAATGACTGGTGTTTCATGTGCTGGCTGTTGTGTGGGGGCTGCCCCAAGGTTGACAAGGAGCTCCTCTGTTGCTGTAAGTGGGGCCTGTGTGGATGGCCCCCACCTGTAGCAGCACGGTCCCTAGCCATGGCCACGGCAGAAGCCCTTTACCGGGCATGACATATCAGGTCAGTTGCCTGATGCCTGACCTGATCATATGTGTGGCCATGGTGGCACAAGGTGTTCATTCAGTGGACAAGGTCATCCCATAGGACAGTCTGCTCCTACAGATTTTGTCTTCTCCAGCCGAACAGCACCGCATGGTGCTGTATTATTGCTTCAGTAATAGCTGCATTCTCCTCTGCAGTGTATGCTGGCTAATGCTGCATGCCACCTGGAAGACATAAACAGGGAAACACATCACAGGATCTCAGACATTGCCCTGAGTTATTTACAGAACCAGCACATTAATATTGACTATCATTAGCCACCACCTACAACCACATCATACTCCTGCATTGCACTCCTGGTCCTGATGTGTCATGTTCCTCCCAGTGAGGGCCAGTACATTGCATAAACCACCATTCATCATTCATGTTTGTGCAGAGGGATGGCAGTGGCCATCGTCCTTGCAGATGGGATATCAATGGTGCACAGGTTTTGCTTGCATACAGTGTGTAATGGAGCTGGAAGCATATGCCTGAGTTCATGTAGGATGTAGACAGGAATGTTCTCAGATCCCATGGAGACTTGCTTTTGTTGACTTTGATTATGCATTATGCACCTACTCCCTGATGATGAGGGGAGGGGTGTGGGTGCTGTGTATATCCACCTACACTGATGGTGAGCCGGGGGGAGGTGAGGTTTGCCCTAAACCTGTCTGCAGCAGATTGGCTATAGCTAATGTGTGTGTGTGTATGTGTGTGTGTGTGTGTGTGTGTGTGTGTGTGTGTGTGTGTGTGTGTGTGTGTGTGTGTGTGTGTGTGTGTGTGTGTGGTCTGATTGACTACCATTACAGGGTGGGTTGGGTTGGTGCCTCTGAGATTGCAGACATATGTGAAGAAGGCCTTGTGATTCCCCTTGGTGGATGTGTCCAATTTGTACTCATAGTTAGCCTTACAGTAATCCACCTGTGGCCTTATATGTTTGTTCAGACACAGGTTGACTCACTGCCAAGTTGGTGCCTGCTCCTACTCTGACTTGTACAGCCAATATAGTGACCAGTTATCTGGTTTGTGTACTGCTGCTGTCCAGCAAAGGGGATTAATCTACTTTGGTGGAAACGGTTTTACAGGTAAGGCATTGCTAAGTCCATACAGCTATGTCTGTGGTCATATAGCTGTTTGTAGTAGGCATGGACACAAGGTCACAACACAGTTGGACACCTCTCCAATTACAACCTGATAATCATGCTTATTCTAGTACCCATGTCTGTGTCAGGGCAATGCAACAGCCAGTAGCTGTAGAAATCTAACTCTGTTGGATGCACAGAAACTGCAATTATGCAAGTGTACAACATGCACAGCTTATTTACCTGACATTTTGCATCCCATGTCTGTTGTTATGAGGCAGCCAGGTAGACCTACTCATATATAGATGTGCACAGGTAATACCTGATATACATTTCTGTTCTATGTTAGTATGATACACCGTATTTACACTCTTGCTGCTCAGTCATTCCTGTCAACCTGTTAGAGCAGGACATCTTGAGCACGCCATACATACATGGGTGGGGGTGGGGGGGGTGATGGGCCAAAATTAGTGACACTTTCGTAATATTGCTGTAACACTTAAGTCATTTGATAGCACAGTAGCCTTTGCATTCACAGGCATACCCTGGAGGATGTCCAATTCTCATATGGCAGGAAGAGAGGAAAAAGGCTAGGAGTGTGCTAGTGAGGGTAGAAACTTTTAATGTTTACACTATGACTGGTATGGCATCAGAGCTAACTGATATGATGGACAGAAGGAAGGTTGATGTATTGTGTGTGCAAGAAACCAGATGGAAGGGGTGTAAGGCTAGGTGTATCGGAGATAGGTCCAAATAGTTCTATTATGGTGTGGATGGGAGGAGAAATGTTGTAAGGGTTATCCTGAAGGAACAGTATGGCAAGAGTGTTTTTGGAGGTGAAACGATTGTCAGATAGAGTGATGTTAATGAAGCTGGAAATTGATACTGTAATGATGACTGCTGTTAGTGCATATGCTCCGCTAGTTGCATATGTGATGGATGAGACAGAAAAATTTTGGAGTGAGTTGAATGAAGTGGTGATGACTGTACCCAAGGGTGAGAGAGTGGTGATTGGAGCAGATTTCAATGGGCATGTTGGTGAAGGGAATAGAGGGGATGCAGAAGAGATGGGTAGGTATGGTGTTAAGCAAAGGAATGCAGAAAGTGAGATGGTGGTGCAGATTGCAAAAAGGATGGACATGGCTGTGGTGAATACATATTTTGACAAGACAGAGAAGCATAGGGTCACATACAAGAGTGGAGGAAGATGCACACAGGTAGATTATCTCCTATGCAGGAGGGCCTGTTTGAAAGAGATTGGAGACTGTAAAGTGGTGACAGGGAAAGTGTATTTAGGCAGCATGGAATGTTGGTCTGTGTGATGATGTTGGTGATCAAGAAGAGGAAGTGGAGTGTGAGGGCAGCACCGAGGATCAAATGGTAGAAACTGAAAAAGGGTGATTGTGAGGTTCAGTTTACGGAAGAGTTAAGACAGGCAGTGGTTGGCAGTGAACAGTTACCAAACAGCTGGGTAACTACAGCAGACCTAGTAAGGGAGACTGCTAGAAAGGTGCTTGGTGTGACATATGGACAGAAGAAGGAGGACAAGGAGAACTTGTGGTGGAATGAGGAAGCACAGGAGAGTTTACAGAGAAAGAGGTTGGCAAAGAAGAAGTGGGAAGGTAAGAGAGATGAAGAAAGCAGATAGGAGTATAAGGAGATGAGGTGCATGGCAAAGAGAGAGAAGGCAAAGGCTAAGGATGAGGCATATGAAGGGTTGTATGAAAGGTTGGACATCAAGGATGGAGAATAGGATCTGTATGGATTGGCTAGACAGAGGGACTTAGCTAGGAAGGATGTGCAACAGATAAGAGTGATAAAGGATAACGAGGGAAACATACTCACAAACGAGGAGAGTGTATTGAGCAGATGGAAAGAGTAACAATAATCCAAGAGCTCCAAGAACCATAAAATTAGAGACTCCACAGCCACGGCAGAAACAATTTATTGCAGAAAAAGCAATAAAAATCCAATAGTATCCACATACACGAAAAAGGTACAATGGTTAAGCGCTTTCACAAGGAACACTCCCAAGCTTCTTCAGAACAATTTAAAACTTGCAAAATCAGCCTTTTATGTAACCAACAGCTTCATATCATCCAATAAGCAGCAACTGCTGGTCTGACCCCTCCCATATTTAAAGCCAACCTTCCATAAAATCCCAAAATGCATAATATAAGTCATAAAACTTAATTTCAGCAAATAACTACTATCTAACACATTTAAACTAGGAACATGAAAAAATGTATACATACACCACAAAACTAATGTATGTGTACAAAAAAAATGTAAACAACTATATCTAAAAAATAAAAACATAGATATATATATATATATATATATATATATATATATATATATATATATATATATAATGTATGTTAATAGAGAAGGACATTCATAATTTGGCAGCCCTCAATCTAAGAACAATGTTAATACTAATGTCGTAATTTAATCCAGGGGTTTTCCTGCATCTAATTTAATCTGCAGAATAACTCTTTGTACTCTAACCTGGCCTCCCAACACCCACTCACGGGGATCATTTACCACTTGCTCCACCACAAAAATATTTAGTTTAATGTTCCTGCAATTCTTAGAATGTTTATAAAGTGCACTAGTTTCCTTTTCCTTAGCAATGTCATGTATATGTTCATACACTCTTCTTTTCAAACACCTTTCAGTCTTCCCACTGTAAAAACTCCAGCATATTTCACACACCACCATATATACCACACCAACTGTGTTACAGCTGTAGTGTCCAGAGGCTTTCACCACATAATTCCTAGCTGGTAAATACATTTCTTGCTTGTCCATCATACACCTACATTGGTTACATGACCCGCACTTAAATTTGCCTAACCTTTTATTATTTGTCAAATTAATGCCCTTATCCCCTCTTTCAAACAATTATTTTAAATTCATTTCCCTTCTTCTTATAAACTTGGGCATTCCTGGAATGAAACTATTTGTTTCTTTATTAACCATCAGTATCCCCCAATATTTCTTAATAATACTCTCCACCTTTGTTAATGCTGCTGAGTAAGTGTGTATAAATGCAGCGTCATCATTTTCCTCAATTTTTTCTTAGTCTGCCACTACTACCTTCCCTAAACCCAACAGAGGGCTATACTTCACATCAAGGTCCTTAATCACCTCTTTAATCAAACCATCAATAAGTGTACCTGGGTAGCTTCTCTGAATAAAAAGTTCTCTGATAAATTTCACTTCCTTAAAAAACACTAATGTGTCACTACACATTCATGAGGCTCTAATTAATTTCCCCTTTATTATCCCTCTTCTGAGAAAAGGGGTGGCCACTATCGGAGTGCAAATAGGAATTTGAAAATGTATGAATCCAAAATTTTCTAGACTGAAAACAATTATTCGTGAAATCCTTATATAAGGTCACATCTAAATAATCAATGGTTCTTAAAGATGAAGTGTGAGTAAATCTTAAAAAAAATCAGTGGTATTATTAATATAACTCAGGAATTTCATAAGTTTGTCACCTGGACTCTGCCAAAAAAGGCAAATATCATCCAGGTATCAGGTGTAGAAAGTAATATACCTAAACCACTCTGTGCTAAAAATACATTTCCTTTCCTATGATATAATACACAGTTGGCATACAAGGGGGCACATACGGCCCCCATGGCAACACCCTGTTCCTGTCTATAGTACTCTCCATTAAAGTGCATAAAGTTATTCCTTAGAATGATACCCATGAATTCCAAAATCAGATTTTCATAATCAGCTTTCAAATATTTTGCTTCTAACAACACTTCATAGAACCACTCCAACCCTGTTACACGTGGAATACTAGGAAACAATTCCACCACATCACTGGTGACTAAATGCACAACCTCACTGAATTTATCATTTGTGATGTTTTTCAAAAAATCCCAGGATTTTCTAGAGATATGTGTCAAAGAACAAACCAGTTTCTTCAAATGGTGGTCCACAGAAATGGCCAAAGGCACTGTCATGGACCCAGCCCCAGCCACAATAGGTCTAAAAGTGGGACTTTCAATACTTTTATGGATTTTAGGTATTCCAAACAATATCAGAATACATGGTTTTGTTGTACAGTCCCTTATCAAACATTCCTTGTAACAAATGATCATATAAATAATACTCAGTCTTGGAATATGCAATGTTGATTTTGTTCCTTGAAGCAATACTGTATTTAACATCATCACTTAAAATCTCAAACATGAATGTTTCATAATCTATAGAATACATGAGAGCCACCCCACCACTTTGTCAGGTTTCATCACCCTACATTTGTTACTTTGAAGCGTCTGTATGATTTCCTTTTCAGATTCCGAAAAATTACACACAATATTCTGCTTCATATTCAGATTCCTAATGTCCCTCTCAAGGAGTTCTACAAAAATCCTTAAAGTAGGGACAAGTGGGGGGGGGGGGGTTAAACAACCATTTTCTACTTAAATCAGGTTTCAAAATTTCTGCCCCTTAAAAAACAATTGAGTTTTCTTAAAAACAACTTAACATCCACTAATGTCCTGACTAAACTTACTGGACATATGGAAAAAAATTGAAAACCTTTAGTGAACAATGTGAAATACTCCTTATCAATCTTTATATCTGTGTAATTAAAGATGTTAACATTACCATAGGTGTACTTTCTACTCATTCAATGTTCCCAATGTTGCCCCGTGTGCAACTGTTGTTACGTGTTTGATTCCTCCCATTGCCTCATCCACTTCCTCTGCCCCCCCCCCCGATGTTGATTGTAATTGTTGTAACTGTTGAAATACCCCTGTTTCTGGGCTATCTGTTTGCTTCTCCTTGGGGGGAGGGCATCTAAATGGTGGGCATGTATGTTTTCATTTACAAAATTCTCATTATTAAGTTCATCATCATTCCCACCTTCAACATCATTCACAGCCTGATTATATGCTCTTTTCGGTGGTGGGTAAGCTCTCCCCTCTTTGTATTCCATCAAATGCCTTTGTAGTTTTTTTAATCTTCCTATTACTCACCCTATTGCATTGTGAATCAATTTCTTTGAAAATACCATCATTCTTAACTTTTTCTATATTAAATAAACAGTCTGCAGAGACTTTGTTATACAAAGCATTAACCTCTTTAAGCAAGATTTCTTTCTCTGCTTCATAATTTCTTATCATCATTTTTAACATTTCAATTTCAAAGTTATTAAACAATTCCAAAAGTTCTTTATGAAACAGACTGTTAAGTTGTGCATTGTTGGGATATTTAAACAACCGGAGTCCCTATGGCACTCTTCCAACAGCTACACATTCACTTAAATAGTCTTTCTCCATTTGTATGTTTTGAATATATCAGAGAACTTTTTATTCAGAGAAACTACCCAGGTACACTTATTGATGGTTTGGTTAAAGAGGTGTTTAAGGACCTTGATGTCAAGTATAGCCCTCTGTTGGGTTTAGGGAAGGTAGTAGTGGCAAACTAAGACAAAACTGAGGAAAATTATGACGCTGCATTTATACACACTTACTAGGCAGCATCAACAGAGGTAGAGAGTATTATTAAGACATATTGGGGGATACTGATGGTTAATGAAGAAATGAAAAGTTTCATTCCAGGATTGCCCAAATTTATAATAAGAACGGACATGGATTTAAAAGAACTGCTTGAAAGAGGAGAAAAGGGCATTAATTTGACAAATAATAAAAGGTTAGGCAAATTTAAGTGCGGGTCATGTAACCAATGTAGGTATATGATGGACAAGCAAGAAATGTATTTACCAGCTATGAATTATGTGGTGAAAGCCTCTGGACACTACAACTGTAACACAGTTGATGTGGTATATTTGGTTGTGTGTGAAATATGCTGGAGTTTTTACACTGGGAAGACTGAAAGGTGTTTGAAAAGAAGAGTGTATGAACATATACATGACATTGCTAAGGAAAAGGAAACAAGTGCACTTTATAAACATTCTAAGAATTACAGGAACATTAAACTAAATATTTTTGTGGTAGAGCAAGTGGTAAATGATCCCCCCGGGGGGGGGGGCAGTGTTGGGTGGCCAGGTTAGAGTACAGAGAGTTATTCTGGCAGATTAAATTAGATGCAGGAAAACCACCAGAATTAAATTACCACATTAGTATTAACATTGTTCTTAGATTGAGGGCTGCCAAATTATGAATGTCCTTTTGTATTAACATACATTTTATATATATATATATATATATATATATATATATATATATATATATATATATATATATATATATATATATATATATATATATATATATATATATATATATATATGTGTGTGTGTGTGTGTGTGTGTGTGTGTATGTGTATGTGTTTTTAGTTTTTAGATATATTTGTTTACATCTTTTTTGCACACATGCATTAGTTTTGTGGTGTATGTATACGTTTTTTCATGTTCCTAGATTAAATGTGTTAGATAGTAGCTGTTTGCTGAATTTTATGCAAAATTTTCTGACTCATTTTATGCATTTTGGGATTTTATGGAAGGTTGGCTTTAAATATGGGAGTGGGTCAGACCACCAATTGCTGCTTATTGGATGATATGAAACTGCTGGTTACATAAAAGGCTGATTTTGTAAGTTTTAAATTATTCTGAAAAAGCCTGGGAGTGTTCCTTGTGAAAGTGCTTAACCATTGTACCTTTTTCGTGTATGTGGATACTATTGGATTTTTATTGTTTTTTTCTGCAATAAATTATTTTTGTTGTGGCTGTGGAGTCTCTAATCAGATGGAAAGAGTACTTTGATGGGCTGTAGAATGAAGAGAATTAGAGAGAGAGAGAATGTTGGATGATGTGGGTATGCTGAATCAGGAAGTGCAACGGATTAGCAAGGAGGAAGTAAGGATAGCTATGAAGAGGTTTAAGAATGGAAAGGATGTTGGTCCAGATGACGTACCTGTTGAAGCATGGAGGTGTTTAGGAGAAATGGAAGTGGTCTTTTTAACAAGATTGTTTAATGTTATCTTGGAAAGTGAGAGGATGTGTGAGGGGTGGAGAAAAAAGTGTTTGGGTACTGATTATAAGAATAAGGGTGATGTGCAGAGCTTTAGTAACTATAGAGGGATCACATTGATCAGTCACAGCATGAAGTTATGGGAAAGAGTAGTGGAAGCTAGGTTAAGAAGGGAGGTGAGGATTATTGATCAGCAGTATTGTTTCATGCCAGGAAAGAGCAGTACAGATGAACCTATGAACCTATCGGCTGTATATGTTTATTGGGGCAGACTGAGACATGTCCCATACCATGGTCAGGCGCCATACTACACTGTAAATTGGGCCAGTATATGTAGGGGTAGTGTGTGAGTGGCAAAAATGTTGAGATGTTTTTGTTCACACAGTCCTTTTACTGTACTATTCATTTGGCTTACCGGTATGTCACTGTGACTGTGGTGAAATTGGTTGTGGGTATGCACTTTCACACTGTTGTCTGTTTTTCAGTGCTGTTACATCCCTGTAGTGCCTGATATATTTGCACATACATGTGTAATTCCCCATAGTGGATTTGGGTTAGTGTTGTGTCAGTCTGACTGTAGTTTGGACATTGCTTGGTGACATGCTTAGCAGCTGATTGTAGTTTCCCTAATGTGATGCTATGTCCAGATATTTGTAGGATGTACTGTTGCCTGGCCCCCGTAAGTGTTGTGCATTTCTGACACATCAGTGGGATGATGTGAGGATTTAAGTCACTAACTAGTGAGAAGTAATTGAGTGTTGGACTTGTGCTATTTCAGGCAATATACGTTAGGACAGACAGGAGGGTGTTACTGCAGCAACTGTTTCAGCTTATCTCCTAGAGTATTTCAGATATGTCCCTATTTTTATGCATTTCTCCCCCCCCCCCCATTCTGTCAGGCTTTGTCCGGATTCATTGCACTAAGGGGTTCTGAGCCTACCTCTTGACTGGCCAGATTGTTTCAGAATGTCCAGGATTATTGCTCATATTCCTGGTCTATTCCACAGACTCATTATTTTTATTTCCCTGGTAAATCACTGTGATAATCTGAGCATTTCTGACAGTAAATGATGACTTACATTTCAGTTTCAGAACTCATATCCTTCAGAACATGTATGCTGAAACAAACCCTGTCACTCTGGCAACACTCTACATTTATAAGAGCAATATTTAAAATATGTCCCTAGTTTTGGCCCATTGTCCCCCCATTTGGACAGCCTTTGGCCAGATTTCTTGCACTAAGAGGTTGAGCGGTATGGTTCTGGGGTATGACTCCACTGCATGCATACATATATATATATATATATATATATATATATATATATATATATATATATATATATATATATATATATATATATATATATATGTGTGTGTGTGTGTGTGTGTGTGTATGTATATCTGTATATATTTTCTATGTATATCTCTATTTATATTATGTGTATCTTTTTCCATATATATGCATCTCCATACATATATACATGTGTATATGTATATATACAAAACCTGACTGATTCTACAGAATCTTTTCCCTACTGTTGAATGATTCTACTGCATATGTTTGAAAAAGCATCAGAAATCCTTACAGCTCAAGTGGTGTAGTGGTACATTGCTCTGACTATAGTGTACAGAGCCCTGGGCTCTAGACTTGGCAGCTCTGATTGTTTTGTTGCTAGGGAGAACAGTGGCTGATGGAAACAGAGTAATTACAGCAGTTTTAAGCAGTTGTAAGTGGGTTTGCATGGGTTTGTGTGATGCTAAGCAATGCCAACACACAGTTAAATGTACTGAATGTTAATCTGTGTTGGCTTCACTTAGCATCACGCAAACTCGCTTACTACCACTTACTCATGCTTACACCCATGCTAATTTCTTTAAAAAAAAAGAAAAAGGGGTGATAGGAAAGTTGTGAAAAAGGGGCACACAGAGGGAAAAATATGTGAAAGATAGCTAGGGATGTGCTGGATGGGTGCAGGGAAGGTCCATAGCTATCCATTTCTTATACAGAAACATCTGTGCATTTATACAAAATTTGGAGGTGAATTTGGGCACTCAAACCCCATGGAGAGGGGTGAGGACAACACAAATGTGTTATCAAGCCAATTGGACCAAATTACATGTGTCCAGTGGACATGTGTGTGAAATGGACAGCTATAAATGGGGCAATGTTTTTTTTGGGACAGATGCCCTTTTCTTTTTTTTTTAAGGGGAGAGTAGGATGTTGGGGAAGGATTGTAGGTATGTCTGGGGAGGTAGATTGGGTAGGAAGACAGACAAGACAGACAAGACAGCAGAGAGGGACAGTATATGACACATGAAGGGGTAAACAGATTTGACAGGGAGGGTGGTTGGGAATCTGAAGTCCATGGGTCCCCATATTGTTACAGTGGGACTGAGATCCCCACTCATGGGCAGTCACAACTACACCTTCATGGCCCCAAATATGGCTGTGCTGGGAGCTGGACAGGAGAAGTGGCCTGCCCCTCGAGGTGCACCAGGTGGCCTTCAGTCTGGCACAGCTTCTTTCCAAACTCAGATCGAACGGTGCTGCCCACCAAACCCCAGACCTGACTATAGGTGACTGCCTCCTGTCCATGCCTGCTCCTGGGGGGGGTGGGGGCAGGCCCCATCCCCTGCGATGGTTCCACATGATGGTGATGCAGGACCAGCAGACAAGGGAGATCCAGGTTGGGTCCAAACATGCAATTATGTTGAGATTTTACAAAATATGTTGGTTAGTCATGAACAACACATTTCAAGATTAGTTATAACAGCATGCATGAGTGTTCCAATTAATCCCATAAAACAGATTTGAAACAGTTGCATAGCAAACAGAACACATGCATAAATGGAACAACAGTAGGCATCATAACAGTATGCCAGTAACATTGACAGCAACAGGCCACCAACAAGGGTATTTGAACAAGATATGTTAACATGCAGGCAATCAAACATATTAACAATAATATAACACAAGTTCCAACATTGGGTTGGAGCACAACATACCCGTAGTATATGAGTAATAATTATTGATGCAGATGGGGTGGGGACAGAAAATCCATTAACAACTGTTTAATCTTCTATTTTCTACAACAGTACTGCTCAATACTCTATGGGTCTGCCCTCACTTTACATCTACTTATGGCCATAGCTTGCTTCTATAATACAAACATACCTATTAAACTGTCAGCCTGGAATGGAATGAGGCAAACTGTGACAACTCTGTTTACATGACTAGAGGGGACTCGTACATGTTAAGGTTACAAATCTGGCGCAGGAGTGGTACCCTGAACTGCTCTTATGTGAGTGTGCTACAGGTATATGTCAACTGATTTCCTATCTGTGTCCAGGATTATTTGCAGCAGTGACCACTAGCCATGACAGTGTGACACTTGAGAAACATGTATCGGAAACATACCTCTCAATCTCTTAGAGCATGAGATCTGGACAAAGCCATACATACGAGTGGAACAAAGACCCATAAATATGGGAAATTTTTAGATATTGCTCTTACAAACTTAGAAAGTTGATAAAATAACAGGTTTTGCATTTGCATGGCTTTTCTGATGGATATGACATCTGACACTTGTATGTCTATCATTATTTTCTAACTTCAGTCTATAATGGTTTGCACTGATTTGCCATGACACCATTACTTTA
Organism: Protopterus annectens; assembly: GCF_019279795.1. Taxonomy (NCBI): domain Eukaryota; kingdom Metazoa; phylum Chordata; order Ceratodontiformes; family Protopteridae; genus Protopterus; species Protopterus annectens. Next base: position 88,987,873 of record NC_056730.1, on the reverse strand, counting down.
TGTAAAAGGGACCAGAAATCTGAGACAAATATCTGGACATTAGTGACTATCTGTACAGTTGAGAGGTATGATTCAGGAAGAGTGCATATTGTATGTACCTACCCTGCTGTCATTTGCAGGCATGTGGTGGAACAATTGAGCAGTTGTAAAAAGTTTATTAGTACACCCTTCATACAGCTACTGGCACTTACCTGTAAAACCTGCGGGGAAATATCTGTTAACACTACCTGGCCATTTTTACATTTATTCCTGATTCCTTGTGTGTAGATATGCACACGTCTTAGTACCACTCCCTGGATTCGAACCATGTCTGGGTGTGCAAAAGTTACAACTAAGCAATTGCTCATCACACTGTGCTACTGGGGAACTACGTTTTCTTGTTTTAATGGTTTCTATCTAATAGTCTCTTGGTTAGACAGTCTGAACTTGTAATTCTGTGACGCATGCATGACAGATAGTTATTGTACTGTGCATTGCTCATTTGGATTACTACAGCCTTTAAAGCAAAGGTTAACACAAGGCAATGCCAGATGGAACACACTTTGAAACTTGACATATTACTATTCAGGGTTCAGAGCTTAGTGCAGTATATATTCACATTTCATTTATATCTCGTTTTACAGCTACACCATCTACAGTTTCTCCTAACAGCTTGTTCACAGATGCACCTCAGTTAATGTATGCTTTCACAGCCATATTTGCTGTGAAGAACCTGTATACATTCTATGTATGCCTACAACAACATACCAGAGTAAACCCAACAGTAAAGGTCTTTATTGTACTTCAATATTCATCAGTCATACTTTTTTATTTATTCAGTTCACACAGTAACAGTATACCTAGTAGCAGTAAGCAATGTACTCCTTCTTAGCTATTTTAACAAAATACTGCAAAATGGATTTGTACTCACCAGCCTGTCAGCACAGCCTCAGCAGTCTACCACCATGGGCTTTCACATTACCAGCCCTCTCTGCTGCAGCTGTAGGGTAGAAAAACACACATTATGCATATCTTCTTCACATTCTCAGTCTAGTATTTGCTACAAACTACTTGATAGTGATATTTACACACTACTGGAGCATTCTGGGCCCATCCATTTTGGATCCACTGTTTCAAGAGTGCCCCCTTCCTATTCTTTGGGACGACATAGTGGTGTCATTCCTGCTCATCAGTCCAGGGGAAGCCGGCAGCACTGGTGAGGTCATGTGCAAGATGGTCCCAGGCTTACGCATTGTATTTGGAGCCTTGGTACTGGCCCTGCAGCAGTCTCTCCTCATGGTTTTTAACAAGGAGTCCAGCCATGACTCTGGACTCCTGAATGCTCCAGAGTTGCACCCAAAAGTGCACTCCCTTTCCAACACCAGCCATTGTATCTGCACAAATGGACTATAACAGATTATGGCTGTATGGCTGCACCATTTAAATAGTGTGATATTCCTACCCTTTGCTGTCATTGGATCATTTTGAAAAGGTTAAGCTCCGCTAAGCAGTGTGAAAACCCGCTGAGCCGATTTTAACACTGCTTAAAGGAGAAGTTGTTGAGCAGTGTTTAACTGTGGGCAAATCCACTTAGCTGAGCTACTTGCTGCTTAGCAATCATGTCTTAGCAATGGTTACATAGCTGAGCATTGCTAACCATTGCTCACTTTTAATTTTTTTAAATATTTCAGAGGATTGACTTAATTTATTAAATGTATATAATATTCTTTACATGCCATTGCTCTATGTGCTTTCCTAAAATTGGCAAGGGGTGTGACTATACTGTATGGGGCACGTGTGTGTACATGAATAGTTTCACATGTTATATGCACTCACACTTACATTGTACACCAACTACACTACCCTGGTTGACAAAAAACAGTTGCTACATAATTTAAGTTTACAAACATAATTTTAACACTACTTTCCCATAGAAAAAAAGTTACCTGGTTTGGTAATGAAACCATGAGCACCTGCATGTAAAGCTGGGACTCTAACCACTACACTATCTCAGCTTGGAAAGCTTCCCCTGTATATTTATATTTATCTCCTATGGGATGTTTATGTTATGATAAGTGGAGGGCCATAACACGCACACCTGCTTAGCTACACTTAAACATTCCTTAGGTTAGAAAAAATATAATATTATTATTATATTATTATGTTATATAAGTGAGTATTGTGGTGTTCTGACAAGTCATTGAGGACTTCAGTCAGGAAATAATGGCATTCATTTGGCTTTCAGGTTCTATCCTTCAGACATTCCTGCTAATACATATCCTGTTTTCTATCAACTTTCTAAGTTTGTGAGGGCAATATGCATGTTATGTCCCATTTCAGGGATTTATGCCCCATTATTTGTGCATTTGTACACATTTCTTGCTTTAGCAGGTTGCGGTGGTTTCACATGCCACTTTTACAATGCAGGGAGTGTGCCACAGAACCTGTCACACACCCTCTGCATTGCTTGCCTGATGTCATGTGTATTTCAGTGTCCATGGACACTAGAATGATCATTTATTTCATTTCAATGTTCATGGACACTGAAATGCTGGGATAATATTAGAGTAATTCTCTAATATTATGCCAGATCCTATTAGAAAGTACCATACGGCACTTTCTGAGTGCAGGGGCGTGTTCAATGTTCATGCACTACTTGAACATGCACCCTGCACTTGTTCACGGTTCATGTCCATGTAGGTTGAACAGCAGCGTGACTTCATGAATATGCAAGGCACGCTGTTGTGCTATACAGACACAAACCACTCTGTGCAAGAATAGTGCTATTCCTGCATGGAGTTTATTGAATCCCAAGGATGGTGTCAGAACGGGATCCAGAAGCAAGGCCGAGAGATTTACAGCTAATATACAGGCTGCATTTTCTGATAAAGATGACCGTACAAATGCATTTATTCTACTTAATTTAGCTGGTCAGAAGCCATAGAAAGGGAGCACTCATTTGTATATGTACTTGCTATCTATACAGGACGGCCGAGTCAAAGGGGGACCCAGAGTGCTTAAAACATAAATTTAGAGAAATGTGTAACCCCCAGACAAATGTTACAATGGAAAGGCACTTATTTTACACAAGTTATCAAAAGCCTGGTGAAACTTTTGCAGCATATATAACTGACCTGAGAAATAAAGCTAAAATGTGCACATTTGGTGGTTTAAGGGATGAGTTGATAAAAGACATACTTGTGTATGGTTTAAAATATGATGCTGTGAGAAATATTTTGTTTCATGCCAGTGATTTGGCCTTGAATAAGGCCACTAAGATTTGTCATATATATGAGCTCACAGAAAAGCACCCAAATATGCTTATAAATGAGAACAGCTCTAGAAGGCACAGTGATAAAGCTCACGTTGTTGATAGTATGCATGTGGTTAAAAGAAACAGGCCCAAGCACATAGCAACAACTGTAACCTCTGCAGCACTCTCTGGTAAACCCCAGAATTTTCCAGCAAATTCCAGAGTTCGTACAGTCTCAGTGAAAGCATGGACTCTGACCTAGTTTCATTGCCAACTGTCGTAATTATGGTGGAAGTTATGAATGTAAAAGGGAGAAATGTTTAGCTTTTTGTCAACAATGCCACAAATGCAATACATGGAATAATTTCAAAAGGTTTTGAAAATCAAAAGGCCCACACTTTTTTTAATAAAAAGGAACAGTTTAAGAAATGAGTTGATCAGTTAGGCAGTGACAATTCTACTCTTTATGTTGATGGTGTGTCAGTGCTTCATGAAACAGTCAACGCAGTAGATTTAAGGGCAAAGAATAAAGTATTTTGTACTGTCTGGATAAATGGCAAGCCCATAGAGCTCAAAGTTAACACAGGTTCCAAGTGCAATGTTATATCAGCAGAAACATTTGCTAGAGTGTGTAAAGGTGAAAGGCATGATTTGACAAGGTGTGCGAAGCTTGTTGCTTATGGAGGTGAAGAAATTCAAACTGAAGGTTCAGTACTGCTTTCATGTTACTCTGCTGGGAGATGCTACGACTTATTATTCTATGTGGTTAAGAGGCACGCCAAGTCATTATTAGGGCTCAGAGGCAGTTTGAAAATGGGACTGCTTTCATTTAATAAGGAAGTCCACCAAGTCAGCTTAAAAGACCACTACTCTAATTTTGCTCAGTACATTTTTTTCTACTTATGCTGATCTTTTCAAAGACAAACTAGGCAAGCTTCCAGTTGTGTACTCCATGAAGTTAGACCCAGAGGTCAGTCCAGTTAACAGGCACATGAAGTTCCAATAGCCATACAGGACAGAATCAAAGCCGAGTTAGATAAAATGGTGCAACAAGGTGTTATTTGTCCAGCTTAAACTCCAACTGAATGGGTATCTTCAATTGTGGAAGCTCATAAGAAAAGCTCAGATGACATCAGGATATGTATTGATCCACAAGATTTGAACAAAGCACTAAAAAGACCACATCGTTCAATGCGCACAGTTGAAGAAGTCGCAGCCTTGATGCTAAATGCCACTGTTTATTTTCTGTCCTAGATGCAAAGAGTTCATTTTGACAAAAATTCTCATTGCTCACTATTTTCAGTACTTTGTTTGTCAGGTACAGATTTTTGAGAATGCCATTTGGGATAAATTCTGCAAGTGAAGTCCTTCAATGTGTAATGGAGCAAATTTTTTTCTGGGTATTCTTGTGTTATTATTGTAGAGGACATACTAGCAGGAGGTCGTGATGAAGTTGAACATGACAGAAACCTCAGAAACGTTCTAGAAAGGGCACATCAAGTGAATCTGAAGCTCAGCCCACACAAATGCAAATTCTGGCTACAAGAAGTTACTTATGTTGGTCATTTATTTACTAGTACAGGCTTATGATCAGACCCTTCAAAACAAATAGCCATTCTCAAGATACTAGCTCCAGACAATGTTCAAGCCTTACAATGTTTTCTTGGCATGGCAACTAGGCAAGTTTATTCCAGATTTGAGCCAACTTTCAGCACCATTTAGAGAGCTGACATGTAAAGATGTATCCTGGTCTTGGTTAGAGCAACACCAAAGAGCATTTGTTATCCTGAAACTGAGAATTGCTACACCATCAACTCTCAGATACTATGATGTTCACAAACCAATTACACTTTCCTGTGATGTTTTGAAATTTGGTCTTGGTGCAGTTATTCTACAAGAGGATCAACCCGTTGCCTCTGCATCAAGAACGCTTACCAAAACTGAAATGCAGTATGCCCAGTTCAAGAAAGAGCTTTTGGCAATTGTGCTTGTATGTTCAAAGTTTCATAATTATTTTTATGGTAGACCTATCCAGATTGAAATAGACCACCAACCTTTAGTCACTATATTGAGAAAGCCTATGCATTCAGCTCCAGACAGACTGCAACGCATGATGCTGAGATTGCAAAAATACAGTTTCAATCTTGTCTACAAGAAAGGCAAACTTCTTTACTTTACTGATACATTATCCAGATCACCCAGAAACACCACAGAACAGCACGAGAATGAGAGTTTTGATTTTGAAATCATGGAAATGAGAACTTTTTCTTCCACATGTCTTGATGAGCTAAGAAATCACACAGCCACAGATCCAGTTTTACAAAGGCTTAACCGCTTTATCAATCAAGGATGGCCATTAAAGCAATCTTGGTTACCTCAAGAAGTACAACCTTATTTTCCATACAGAGATGAGATTTTGTCTGACAAAGGTATCATAATGAAAGGTCCAAAAGTAATTGTTCCAAAGTCCTTGGAACTAGAGTACATTACTATCTTGCATCATGGTCACGCAGGAACCGAATCTACCAAAAGGGTGAGAGGACTAGTATTTTGGCCTTCTATGTCACAAGACATTGAGAGAGCACTTTTATCTTGTTTAGTGTGAGATAGTACAAAGCCACATCAACAGAAGGAACCATTTCAGCTTAACCAGATTCCGGAACTACCTTGGTTGACAATAGCCACCGACATGTTCAAGTGGAATGGTCAACATCGTTTGGTATTAGTAGACTCTTATTCCAATTGGTTCGACATTGACCTGCTTCCTAACCTATCATCCAGTACTGTCATTATAAAGATGAAGCATCATTTTACTGCTCATGGTAGCCCACACAAAGTTATTTCTGACAATGGCACACAGTTTACAAAGCCAACAGTTCAAAAGATTTGGTGAAGAACGGGACTTTACTCACGTCACAAGTAGCCCTGAGTACTTGCAATTGAAGGATTTGGCAGAACGTGCAGCTCAAAGTGCAAAGCAATTATGAGAGAAGTCAAAATGAATCAATAATGATGTTTTCCTGAACCTCTTGAATCTCAGAAATGTTCCTCATGAAAAACATCTTGGTTCACCTGCTCAGAAACTGAAAGACCAGCAAACTGCTCAATCCATTACGAGAGGGAGAAGTGGTAAGGATGCAAATGTCCAGAGGTTATGATTGGATTGGTGTCATGAAGAATATTGGTCCAGAGCTGAGACTGTACATTGTGGAATCAGAAGCAATCTTTAGGTGGAATCAGAAACCGAGCCTATACCACAGCGCATACCCTACGAGAAAGACTCTTTAACTCAGAGTGAGTTGTCCAGTGTTCCAATTCCAGAGTAAGTTCCAGAGGACATTACTGTTCCTATGACAAATTCAGAAGTTCCTGATATGAGTTGTGCACCACAGACTGTCCCTGTTGCTAAATTTTGTCCCAACTGTAATGTTACAAGATATAGTCGACTCTCTAAACCCTGTAGCAGATATAAGGCAACTTGGACATGAACATTGTGTTTTGTTTCCAGTGTATGTAGTAATGCATGTCTAACTCTAATATTAAATAAAACCAAAAATTACCCCCAAACGTAGGATAACACACCAGCAGAAACAATAAGTAAATCCAAAAAACAGCGGTTGCTGGTGTAAAACGGCCCTCTTCCAATACTTAGACGGTAGGCACCAACAGTTATTGTAAATTGAAAGGAAGTCCTTCACTAAATCCACTTTTCAACTGCCAATATTTCCAAAAAGTAGTCACCACGCTAACAATAGCAATGTGGAGCAACAAGTTCTTTATTCACAGTGAGCGCTTTCGCCATGCGGCTTCTTCAGACTGTATAACAATGTTAAAAACACAAACAGCTATCTTATAGCATATCACAACTTCCCATTGGTTAAAAAATCATTACACAGAGCAATTAGCACTAGTAAAAGCAATCGATCTCATATATAATACATTCAGGCCTTAGCAGACCATTTCGTTCCATGTTAAAAGTATTAACTAGTAAACTAAAATTCATATTGCTCCATTAACATAAGCACAAAGGGTAACAGAAATGCAAGAATTCAAACAGTCATAAAATACATATCATATAATGCAAGTGCAAAACCACGAACACATCATTATAAAACATTTCTAAATACAGAAAAAAAGTGTGTAAACACAATTTGCTTCTCTACACTAAAGTGCTTTTCATATAAATAAAAGATATGTCTACACTTACTATTAAAAAGAAACGATCAACACTTCTCAAAACTACATGTCGTGCAATGCTCCAGACTGCTACACTAACAACCCACAGGATCGTGGTGCTCCTGAGAATGTCGTCATCTGTAGTTGAAAGGGAGCGACAGTTAAAACGCAGAAATTCAATGCCCAGGACATGTAGTAGAGTTTTCTCAATCAGGGGAAAATATAACACATACTGAAGATTTAAAACACTCGACACATTTAAAATCATTCCTCCTGCTAAAAACGCCATCATAAAATAAATGGTCAACTTTCCAGCATAAAATACACACATGATCCTCAGTCTAACAGGGTGACAAACACTGTGCTCTGAAAATCTCCGCTCACACGGAGAAACCCCATTTGAAACGGACCACTCCAGGAAGCAAAGAGAGAGTCAGACACAGCAACAAAGCGACAACAAAACTCGCACACTCTGGATTCCGGAAACATATTTACTAAGGAATAACAGGCATTAACATCTCCTAGATCAGTTTAAGCATATATACATTAAACATACCTGATCCCAGGCAGTGGCCATATGACCAGCGGAGATTTTCAGAGCACAGTGTTTGTCACCCTGTTAGACTGAGGATCATGTGTGTATTTTATGCTGGAAAGTTGACCGTTTATTTTATGATGGCGTTTTTAGCAGGAGGAATGATTTTAAATGTGTCGAGTGTTTTAAATCTTCAGTATGTGTTATATTTTCCCCTGATTGAGAAAACTCTACTACATGTCCTGGGCATTGAATTTCTGCGTTTTAACTGTCGCTCCCTTTCAACTACAGATGACGACATTCTCAGGAGCACCACGATCCTGTGGGTTGTTAGTGTAGCAGTCTGGAGCATTGCACGACATGTAGGTTTGAGAAGTGTTGATCGTTTTTTCTAATAGTAAGTGTAGACATATCTTTTTATTTATATGAAAAGCACTTTAGCGTAGAGAAGCAAATTGTGTTTACACACTTTTTTTCTGTATTTAGAAATGTTTTATAATGATGTGTTCGTGGTTTTGCACTTGCATTATATGATATGTATTTTATGACTGTTTGAATTCTTGCATTTCTGTTACCCTTTGTGCTTATGTTAATGGAGCAATATGAATTTTAGTTTACTAGTTAATACTTTTAACATGGAACGAAATGGTCTGCTATGGCCTGAATGTATTATATATGAGATCGATTGCTTTTACTAGTGCTAATTGCTCTGTGTAATGATTTTTTAACCAATGGGAAGTTGTGATATGCTATAAGATAGCTGTTTGTGTTTTTAACATTGTTATACAGTCTGAAGAAGCCGCATGGCGAAAGCGCTCACTGTGAATAAAGAACTTGTTGCTCCACATTGCTATTGTTAGCGTGGTGACTACTTTTTGGAAATATTGGCAGTTGAAAAGTGGATTTAGTGAAGGACTTCCTTTCAATTTACAATAACTGTTGGTGCCTACCGTCTAAGTATTGGAAGAGGGCCGTTTTACACCAGCAACCGCTGTTTTTTGGATTAACTCTAATATTGTTTTTTCAAAGGGCAATCTTTCTAAGAGGGAGGACGTAGATCAATATGTGTGTATGTACCTTTAAGAAGGTATCCAAGGGCTTGCACAAGTGTATAAATGCTGAGCACGTCCAAGCTAGACTACCATTTTGTAGTTAGCTGTTGAAATGTAAGCATGTATGTATGTAAGGTCTGTCTGTTAACTCATTCATTTGTATTTAATGATGTTGTTATCTGTCCTGATGTGTTTTTATGTGTTAAACCATCTAAATTAAAACCCCAGCCTTCTTGTCATATGTATTAAACAAGAGATACATTGCATACCTGTTTTCTGACTGACTTTCTACATGTACTGTTATAACTAGGCATATCTCATGTAAGCCACAACACACAATTTTTAAAAATATGTATCTTGTGCAATAAAATGTGCTAGAATTTAGTCTAAAATAAAAAATAGCACATATTTATGGTTATAGTTTATTAAGTTGCTTCTTCTCCTGAATGCCTGGCTAGCTATCTAATTTTTTTGGATTAACATTGTCATTTCAGAAGGTTTTTTTAGTGAAGAAATTATACTGCAGAGAAGTATGCAGCATCTAGGTTGAGAGGGCTACTCTTATAGGTTCATAGGTTCATAGGTAGGTACTAGGCTATCGGCCCAAGGGCCTAAGTAAGCCTAGTCAACAAGGTTCCCTAGTTTACACCACCCAAGAAAGTTATTTTCCTGTGCCCCTGTCGAGCAGAGCCACAAAAGTGATCCCCGGGGTGTATTTCCTATTTCCCATCCACTCATCAAGATTTTTCTTGAAGAGTGCTAATGAGGAACTTTGCTTGACATAGATGGGTAGCTTGTTTCAGAGTATGCAAAGTCTCTAGGACAGGAATCTATCCCTCCAGCATGTCCTGTTTATTGTGGTGACAAGGTTTAGGTCCCTAGAGCGTGCAGCTTGGAGGGATTGGGATTTCTTTAGGTGTAGCATGTCCAACAGCTCTGACTTTGACATAGCTTTATATGTTAGGCAGAGATCACCTCGGAGTAGGTGATATGCTACGGAGTAAAGCTGGAGTTTTTTGTGACTGTCAGTGTAGGGCATCTGTTTGAGACCAGTAAACCTCTTTGTGAGGTACTTCTGTGGCCTTTCCAGCTGCTGCAGATGTCTTGTGAGGTACATTCCAAAAGGGGCATTGTACTCTATAATGGGTCTAATGAGTGTCGAGTAGAAGGGAAAAATTACCTCTTTTTTCCTGGATGAGAATCCTTTTGTAATGAGGTGTGCCACGTAGAAGGATTTCCTGACTACTGTGGCAATGTGATTATCAAAGGCGAGACTACTGTCCACCTGGGTCCCAAGGTCTCTTATCATACATTCGGTGTTAAGTAGACTGCCACTTATGTGGTAGTTCATGGGTACCGAGTTTTTACCAAAGAGGATGACAATGCACTTTTTGAGATTGAACTTAAGGCCATGGCTCTGACACCAGGCATCTGTCTCAGAGAGGCCCTTCTGTAGGATGCCCACATCATTTGGGGACTTGACTATGGCTCCTAGTTTACAGTCATCTGTGAACTTCATTAGCCAAAGGCCTCCTATGTTAGCCTGTACTTCAGAGAAGTAGATACCAAACAGGAGAGGTCCCAGGACTGAACCCTGTGGTACTCCACTTGTCACTTGTTTATAGTCAGATTTGGAGTCTGCAACTTTTACAGTGTGGGTTCTGTCAGTGAGCCAGTTGGCAACCCATCTTGTGACATAGGGATTTATACCTAATTTAGTGGGTTTAGCTAGAATTCCAGAAAGGGGGAATGGTGTCGAAAGCTTTGGCGAGGTCAAGTTAGGCTGTTTTAACCACCTTACCCTCGTCTATGGCTTTGGTGACTGCCTCAGAGAAGTTGATCAGGTTGAGGAAGCATGATCTGCCTTTCACAAACCCAAACTGGGTGGGGTACAGAGTTTGAAGGTTACCAATGTCTTTGTTTATGAGTTCCATGATGATACATTCCATGGCCTTACAGACCAGGCTCGTCTGGCTAATAGGGCGATAGTTCCTGGGATCAGTGGTGGCTCCCCCTTTGTGGAGTGGGATAACTGTTGCTGTGTGCCATTCAGTGGGCACAAAGAGTGATGCAAGACTATGATTGAACATGGTGCTTAGGTGGGGAGCCAGTTCGTTCTGAAGTTTGTGTAAAACACAGACTGGGATATTGTCCGGTCCCATGGATGCTGTGTTTTTGGCTTTAGAGAGTGCAACTTTTACCTGCGTAGTTGTGATTACAGGGACTCTGCATTCTTCCTGTATAGATATGGGCCCTTTAGGGGGTGAGAGCGGGGTAAAGTTATCCCTGAACCTGTCTGCCAGGATCTTGGCAATATCAGTTGGTTCTGTAATTTTTGTGCCATTGTGCTGTAACTTAGAGCAGATCTGGCTATTGCCATTGAGATTCTTGAGATAGCTATAGAATGCTTTATGGTTGTCCCTAGAATCAATGGTGATTTTTTTTTCATAGCTAGCTTTAGAGGATCTTATAAGGGATCTAAGCTTCTTACTGAGGCTGACCAGGGAGCTACTCCATTCATGGGACTTTACTCTCTTTTGCAACAGTTTCTTCCTTCTGTTGTAGAGTTTGTTTATGGCATGGGACCACCAGATTGGCTTCCTTTTTTTGGAGGCTAGCATCTTGGTTCTGTTTGTGGAAGGGAGGGCTGCATTCTAGATGCTGGTACTACAGTTCCAACAAGTATTATTACACACCTAACTGACTGCTCCACAAGTAAAAGGGGCTAACAGATGTGACAATCACTTTTTAAGTATAATAATAGACCTATAGTTATCTGCATTCTGCTTGTGATTATCCACTGATAGCAGGATTCTGCTTTGGCATTGTGGTATAAATAAAGGGCATTACTAACATTAGACATTAATATGTTGTTCTTTGACTGACCAGCAACAGTTGGTTATGGAACCATAAATATTAACAGCAGATGTGAAATCTGTAAAGCCTTCATCTCCAGACAGGTTGTACTTTGACATGTAGAATACCTTTTTTGACTACAGGATAGGAACAAATCAATTTGGTGAACTAGTCATAAAACCTTTTCTTGAATTTGATTCAGACATGTTGTTGTGGCTCATTTACATCATATTCATTAATAAAATATAATTGTGGTGGGTTTATAGCAGCATAGCATCAGCCTTTTAACATTACATTTTAGTATAAAGTTTATTTGCTTGTGTGTTCATTTCTTAACCAGATAAATGAGATAGTACCATTCAAGGTCACTAGAACTGAAAAAAATGTAACAATCTATAACACTAATACTAATTACTACAGAGCTTTTCAATGTTAAGTAGTTACAATGAAGGTAATTGAGCTACAGTTATCTTTACTGAGCCATATGGTATCAAGAACTAAGTTGTGAAACTGCTGGACTGATTTAAATAGGTAACAGGATATACTGTTAAAATTACTTTAATCTGTTATCAGGGCTTCAAATTCCTAGTGGTTTAGATCCAAAATGGATGCACTCAAACATGTTGTTGGTCCTTTCCTCATATGATGTGTCATGTTGGATCAGAAAGCCTAAGCCCCATAGTATGCTTATAGTTTATACTCAACAACAATGTACTGATGTGCTCAACTGTTATTACATACCTCATGGACAAAATGCCTGTGTGTTGTTGTTGTCTTTTGGCTTTTCCCGGTTAGGGGTCGCCACAGTGGAACTCCGGTCTGCTAATGATTGGCAGTAGATTTTCACAAACGCCGAGGTGCCAGCTCGACGTTCAACCTTCAACGAAGGCACGCCCATTTACGCATGTCTTTCGAACATCCACCCAAAGCGGGGAGGATATGCAGACTCCACATAGAAGGCACTCCTTGCACTCCAGCCAAGAATCGAATGGGAGAACCTCTTGCTGTGAGGCAACAACTCTACCGCTGCACCACGGCAGAAGTATCAAAAATGCCTGTGTGTGCTATACTAAAAAGGTGCATGCAGGTATGAAATGCAGTGGAAGTTATCAAAACCTTGGTAGATGGCAGTTCAGTACATAATAAGTTTTATACTGGTTCTATGCTGATGGCAGGTCATGATAAACCAGGCATTTCTTATCTAACATTTAACCACATTTTTCCACACCATCTGATCACTTGGCTCCCTTAATCTCTTTCTAACCTATTTTCCCCCATTTTACCCAATATAGCACCTATATCCCTTCATAGAGGGAGTCCTAGTTTTGTATTTGTGAGTAATTTTCCTTCTTTTGATTAAATTTCCTACTAGTGAAGTGAGAGATGCAAGCTGAGTGACAAGTGACCATTGTCTGTAGGTGACAAGACTTGTTTTCTCTAATCTCCAGGCTGCTGATGTGTGAATGAAATATATGCATATGACAATTTCACTAGCACTGCTTCATCTTCTTTGCTGTCTTAAACATGCTGCATCCATGCATATTTGGCAAACATATTTAGTAGATGTGGGATTAGCCTTCTGCTTTACTCTAGAGATTCACTGTGTACAACTCCACTCTCTCCACATTCTGACAGTACCTGGGCTGGTTCCACATCTGGCATTCATATTCCCATCACCAGCATCATTGACAGTGGTATAAGCTCTAAACCAATGGAGAACGTTCAGCGTTTATCTGTATGTCAACAGTTTATACTACATGGGCTGCATCCCATTTATTGTCAGATGTTGTTGTTGTGTCTTTCGGCTTTTCCCGGTTAGGGGTTGCCACAGCGGAACTCCGATCTGCTAATGACTGGCAGTAGATTTTTACGTGCAGAGTTGCCGGCCCTGACACACAACCTTCAATGAAGTTATGCCCATTCACGCATGTCTCCACACAGAAGACGCTCTAGCTGAGAATCAAACAGGACGTCTTACTGTGAGGTGACACGTCCTTTTACAATTTTTGTGTTGAGATGCACTTTACTGTTACTCAGTCTGCTCATACTGCAGATTGCATTTGCTTACAAATTCACAAATGAGAGGTTCAGAATATGAAATGAAGGGGATATGGGGTAACCTCCTACAGTGCCCTTTTATCATATACTACTGAGTTATATTTCAAGATGATAACTTGAGTCTGCAGATTGCTGGTAATAAAGATATTTTCAATTAACTTTGATAACAGCTCATTTCCTTCTGTCTTGCCTTTTTTTTAGCTTCTAAAGCATATGACACAGCTTTCTTGTCAAATAGACATGCTGTTGATTTTTACAGCATTTAATTGCATGAATATTTATGGATATTTATGTGTAGAAAAGTTAGATAACAATAAACTGCATCATTAAAATAAAATGATCCCAGCCATAACCAGATAAAAATATCTTTAGTTTTTTTTTTTTGACGGTGCCGGAGGCTCAACGGGTTGGAAGCCAGCAGTTATTTAAATGTTTTGTCTGAGATTCATTAAACAAAGTATTGTGCAGATAAATATACACCATGCACCCCATTTCTCTAGGATTTATGCATTTGTACTGGAGCAAGCTGCAGGTAGATCTCAGTCTTCAGACAGATATGCTCAGTAGTCAAACATCCCCTAATTAGCTCTGTTGCATCTTTGAACTATGACTAGTATTTATTTATTTATTTATTTGTCTTTTGTTAACCAGGTTAGTCCAGTGGGCAGGTAGCCTATTTTTAGAGGAGACCCGAGGAGAAAAGCTCCACACAAAGAAAAAAATGATAAAGTTAACATTGCAATAATATGAATTTGGATATATAACTATATACATTCATGCTATACTATAAATAAAATGAGGGTATGCAATAGGTCATCAGACAGAAGAAAACTTAAAATAACATAAATGATTAAAACTGAGTTGGCAGAGAGGAGGAGGCATTAAATAGAGGGGTAGAGGTAGAGGGGTGGGAAATAAAGTTTAGGAAAGTCAATGCATAAAGAGTGAGAAGGAAGGTGGGAGGTGTAGTAGTAATGGTAGAGAAAAAAACACAATTTAGGTAGAGCATAGGTCACTGGCACAGCTAAGGAGTTATTATAGAGTCAGGAGAGGAGAAAATGATATGGTCTAGCAATTGGCAAAGTAAAAGTCAGGTAGAGTGGTGACAGGTGCAGACGGGAGGGTTAGCAAGGTTACTCCTCAATTCTCTTTTGAAATGGGATAAAGTTTGGATAGAACATATATTGGTAGGGAGGTTGCTCACGTTTGAGATATAGAGCATTTATAACCTACTCTGCCTATAGTTTTGATCAGTCTATAGGTGTCAAGTAGCTGTTGATCAGTGCTATGAAGAGATCGTGATGGTCTGTAAAGGGATATGATGGTTGACAGGGAGGGACAGACTGCAGGTTTGTAAAGTAGAGAATGTGTTATCTGTAGCTGAGAAAGTTGTAATAATTGAGGGAATTCAAGGCACTGAAGTTGTTTTGGGGCTAGGCAGTGATGGGATTTGTAAGGGAGGTTACATTCAAATCTAGCTATCTGGTTGTAAGTTAGTTCAATTTTGGTTAAAAGATTAGCTTGGAGGTGAGTAAATATAGGGGAAGCATAGAGTAGACAATGGAGGAGGTAGGCTTGAGCTATTGATGTCCTAGAGGTGGTGGATAAGAATTTTTTTTCTATACAAAAGACAGTTTTTGATTGGTCTTTTTGATTGATTGCTGGATATGAAGGTCAAATTTCAGTTGATCGTCAATTCTGATTCCTAGTAGTTTGGTATGTCAGTCAGCATGTATGACAACGTTGTCAAGAGAAGAGAGAGTGAAGGAAGTTTTAAGGTTGGACAAAGATTTTGGAAAGAAAAGAAGTTTAGCTTTCTTTGGGTTAAGTATGAGTTGGTTATTGATTAGCCAGTGTTCAGTGATGTTGAAAAAAGTCTGAGTGAGGGAGAGAAAGACAGTAGGGTTATCAGAGAGGGTAATAAGAGTAGAATCATCAGCATACTGGATCAGAGATGAGATGCAGCAAGAAGAGTGTAGATTGTTAATAAAAATAGTAAAGACAAAGGGGCCTAGAATGGATCCTTGGGGTACTCCTATTTGGATAGGTAAGAAATGTGAGCAGGAGGTCTGCCATCTAACAGATTACCATCTGTTATTAAGATAGCGAGAGAACCAGAGAGTAGTGGATGCAAAGAGTGAGTTCAGTTAGTTTAGTAAGAAGCTTAGGGTGGGAGATGGTGTAAAATGCCTTGGAGATGTCAAGGAATATGCATGATACTAGTTTATTGTTATCTCTTGCATCTGCTATAGTCTGGGTGAAGGCTAGAAGACCTCCAGATATGCTATGGTGAGGGCCTAAATCTGTGTTGAGAGGGAGTGAGCAGATCTTTATGGAGTAGATATTTAAAAAGTTGCCTGTGAATGCATTTCTCTAGGAGTTTTGACAGAGGGGAGAGGATGGCTATACGTCAGTAACTGGAAAGATCAGTGGAGTTGCCTCATTTATGAAGTGGAATTGTGTAAAAAAGATTTCCAAATTTCTTAGACTGAGCCTTCCTTGATAGAATGATTAATAAGCTATAGTATTGCCTACAAGTTGAGAAATGGGGGGGGGGGGGTTGTCGAAGGAAGGAGAACAAGGTTTAAGTTTCAGTAGAAAATATTTTATATAAGCAGTGGTAACAAGTTGCAGGGAGAAGGCTGAGTGGAGGCAAGTAGTGGAAAAGGTGGGGAGTTGTGATTGTTTGGTGTTGGGACTGGGTTAGTTTGTGGATAGAGTTTATGAAGTAATTGTTTAGTAGGGTGGCTGTTTCAAGAGAATTGGGTAAGAGGTTGGAAGTAGAAGGTTTCCCTGGATGGATTATATTGTGCATGGTATATCACATTTTTGGGGGGATTGTGGTATGGGTATATTGAACATCTTGATAGCAGTTTTTCTTGTCTTAGTCAATAAATGTTTTGGTAAGGTTTTGTAGTTATTTGAATTTGAGGAGGAGAAAAGCAGATTTTAACTTTGACCATTTTTTCCAGGTAGTGTCTCTAAGTTTCATGGTTGAAAGGGTATTTTTGGAAAGTCAGGGAGCAGGATTAGATTTGATCCTAATTTTCCTGATGGGTGCTAGAGAGTTTAGTATGTTAAGGAAAGTGCTGTTAAACTCAATAATTGAATCATTTAGATGAAGACTGAACAGGTGAAACCAGTTAAGAAGAGAGAGTTGGTAATGAAAAGTTTCTGCATTAAAGTTAGACAGGTTCCAGCAATCTCTATAAAGGTATTTTTTTGAGGTATGAGAAGGTGCTCTAAGTATTGAGACATGGAGGTGATCACTATGGAGTCTGGTAAAGTACTGGGACTATAGCACTGATTAGGGTTAGACATTAGGATCCAATCAAGAATGGAGCTGGAGTTTTTACTGATGTGGGCTGGAGCAGAAATAAGTTGACTGAAGCCAAAAAGGTTTATACTAAGGGTTGGGGATTGAGGGGAGAATTTATTCCAATCGATATTAATATCACCTAGTAAGATTGTCTCATAAGAAAGATGTTGGGAGACCAGGATAAGATAGATTCAAGACTCGGAATATTGTTACCAGGAGGAATATAGAAAGAAGCTATTCCAAATATCTTATGTGGGTTAAGGTGAGAGCTGAGAAAGATGAGTTTAGCAAGAGAGAAATCTAGAAGGAGTAGGGAGAGGGGAAGAGGTTAAGTCAATCAGAGTACATGATAGCAACACCTCCCCCTTTTTTTTTACAAATCTGTATTTATGGAATATGCTGTAACCAGGGGTAGAATTTCAGAATTGGTGATACGAGGTTTAAACCAAGTTTCAGAGAGAGTTGAGATGTGGGGAGAGTAGTTTGCTATCCAAGTGTGTAAGTCAGAAATTTTGTTGGTAAGACTTTGTAGGTTAATGGAGTAAATAGACAGGTGTTTGGTTGGAGAGGATGGGAGTAGATGCCTATTAGTTGGGGTGGAGGAGGTGGGGGTTGGAGGAAGAGGATGGACCAGGATTGGGGTGGATGTCCCCATCTGTGAGGAGAATAATAGAAAATAAAATAGGTTTAGTGAAATAGAAGTAGAAGGTAATGGGGTTGAACTTCTGTTTAGTAGAAGTGAGAGGAAGATTGAAATGCTTTAGTTTGTAATAATGAATATAGGAGATAGTGTATAGAGAAGGGTAAGTAATAAAAAGAAATTAGGGTAAAGCAGAGGTGGATAGAGAGGGTAATGAATTGTGCTAACGAGCTAATAGGTAGTGGGAGGAGTGAGTGGTAGGGGAATAGACAACAAGAGAAGAGGAGGGTGTGGTGATTTGAGCAGGGATAAATTGATTGGATAATTGGAGTAGGGGGAGGGTCCTTACAGGGAAGTTAGAGTATACATTTAGAGTAAGCAGGGGTGTGTGGGAATGGGAATAGGGTAGGGGAGCATAGTGAGCCCAAGCAAAGTGAGGGAGAATGGAGTGGGCAAACCCAGACCCAAAACCAAAGCAGAAATGGAGAGAAAGAAAAACAATCAGTAAGTAGTTGTTTTATTTGCTTTAAAGTAAGTAGTGCAGTAGGTTAACAAAAAACTACCCTTTGCACTGTGTATATTACCAGGGCTGTATGAGTAACAGGGATAGAGGGAGAGTGTGTGGGGGGAGGCAGACAAGTTCTTTGTTTGCACGCCTCAAATAAGAAAAATGACATAGTAAACCAACAGTGTTTGCTTAGGTATATAACACTAATACAGGTGGCAAAAAATACAGAAATTCCAGAACATAGTATGAGATGGTGGTCCGATAAAAGGAACATACTCAATATACTAAAAAGCTGTCTGCTCTGTTTTAGTTACTGGAAATAAACCCCAAGAACACACAGGACTGTTCTGAGATGCGGCAGTAAGATGTAGCTCCATGCAGGGTAGCACTTGACCTCCCATCAGAAAGCTAAAAAAACAAAAAAAAAACAAAAAAAAAAAAAAAAAAAAAAAAAAAAAGAGCAGATATATCAAAACTTTGCTGGTAAAGTGGAAAGGAACAGTCAGGGACAGCAATAGGAGATAGTAGGTAAGTAGTAAAGAAGGGTAGTGAAACAATTTTAAGAGAAAAGTACAATTTAATACAGGAAGGAAAAAAAGAGAAATAAGGATAGTTTCACAACGAAGACAAGATAAAGATAAAGGATAAGACAAAAGAAAGAACAAGAAGAAGGGGGGAGGTAAGTCAGGGAGAAAAGGAAAGAGGGAAAACTAGGCTGGGTTGCAGTAGAGAACAAGATAGCTGTGTAGAAAATTAGAGTATAGCAGATAAAGCTCAACTATTTGAATGCCAAACAATGAGTTTCACTTAGGCTAAGATAAAGCTCTACAAAAATGTATATGCGAGGCATGGTTTTCACTCGGCTAACACATACACAAGTAACATGAATCTATCACAAAATATGCAGTATAGAAACACTGCATATATATGCAGTTATCATCAGAAATGCTAACCACCTCAGCTTAATTACATCAGTTAAAAAACAATGCAATGTGTAATAAAAAGCAACTATGCTCTTAACACAGAAACTGGTAATGGCCTGGTAGTGCAATATATTAGTTGCTAACTGCCTCGGCAGTTCTAATAACATCCAAGGGACTAACAGATTCAAATAGGGAGGCATAAACACTAATCCTGATCTACTTGAGTATAGGATTTAGACAGCATAAATAAAAAAAAAAATTTGAAAAAATGCTCAGTTATGAATTGCAAACTGAGCTGCAATTTGTCATTAACACTCTTGTAACATACAAGACCACATTTGTGAAAATTAGAGGTCAATATACCAATTATAGCAGTACAAAGATATTAAAGTATTATACACTTACATAAGCTAATAAAAGGAAAATATTGGTGCACAAACTTGAACTTGACGGCAGATGTGGTTACAAGAGGCAAGGCAGAAAAAGGAAATAAAAGATGGTGCCTGAGCTTACCAAAATGCTACAAAGTTTTGGTTGAAACCAAAAGGGGAGGGGGAGGAGGGAATCAGGATTGGCAACTTCAAACAGAAACACGAGAAAAGAAAAAAAAAAGAAAAAAATCAATAGGGAGCAGAATAAATCAGAATTGGACAATAGCAAAGGTGTGGTTAAAATACAGAGTACAGGGTGCAAACATGTAGCAAATTAAAAGGAACAGACCCAGACCCAAAATCATAGCACAAGTGGAGAGAAATAAAAACAGTAAGCAGTTATCTTATTTGCTTTAAAGTAAGAAGTGCAGTAGGTTAACAAAAAAACTACCCTTTGCACTTTGTGTCTTACCAGGGCTGTATGAGTAGTAGGGATAGAGGGAGAGTGGGGGGGGGGGGTAGATAGGTTCTTAGTGTGCACGCCTCAAATAAAAAAATAATATAGTAAACCAACAACATTTGCTTAGGTATATAACGCTAATACAGGTGGTGAAAAAATACAGAAATTCTAGAAAGTAGTATATGATGGTGGTCCAATAAAAGGAACATAGTTATTATACTGAAAGGCTGTTTGCTCTGTTTTAGTTGCTGGAAATAAACCCCAAGACCACATGGGACTCTTCTGAAATGCAGGGGAAAGATGTAGCTCCATGCAGGGTAGCACTTGACCTCCCACCAGAAAGATATGCTGGAATATAGTGGCCCACACACTTAAACTCAACGGCAAAGGGGGAGATGTGGTTACAAGTGGCAAGGCAGGAAAAATCCCAGTTATAAAATATAGTAACTCATATATTTTTCCCTGATGCCACTTGACACAAACAGTTAATCTGACTAGCTTTTCAGTGTCATTGGATTATTTTAGTCTAAACCAGAGTTTATAGAGATGTATTACAATTCTGAGCAATGGGTGCACAGTTAGGTGGCACCGTACATCAATACATGCAGCTATTAAATTCGCAACCAAGACAACCAACATTTCCATACAGTCAGCTACACTTTTTGCACAAGAATAGATAGACAGTAGCTATGCAATTAAACTCAACATTGCCATGAAGTACATATACAGAAGCAGGAGACGCAATAGCAAGGGTTGCCAAGCATCTCATGATCACATGGGAGCCAGAAACATCTACTCATAGACAGATGCATCGCAGAAGTAAGACGTGCATGTAATAGCTCTGCTGCCATGCTAGGGTGTACATCAGCAGGGTGACATAAACCACTGCACAAATTATTACTGTTCTGCAATTGCAGTCTCATGGTATCCTCATATGTGCACACATGTAAGATGCATACATAGGGGAAAGGGGTAGATGGGCAAATAAAAAAGGAGAAGCTAGCAAGCATGGAGACGCACAGAACCCAGCATCCAGAAGGGTGCAGAATTAGGGAGAATGCAGAATAACTTTTTTGTGTGGCTGGCACCCCCTTATTGCACAACAGAGAAAAGGGAAACGGAGAAAGGGTGCGAAGTAAAGAAGGGTAGTAAAGCAGATGTTTGCCGATGACTGGAGAAAAACAGGGCTTACATACAACAGTACTGACAAACAGGATAAATGTAGATTCAATAGAATAGCAAGTTATGAAATGGACAGGTAAAAACAGAGGACACACAGATGGTGATGGGGAGGTTTGAACAATGCACAGCGTATGAGGTGTGACATAAGAGATAAGGACACACCACTTTGGGGATAGGATGAGTCAAGTATTATTTTACCATTTTACCACCTGTTGTCCCAGTCCAGTTATATTAATGTAATTCATCACTAGATAATGGATCAGGATGGCCAGCAGTATGGGTTGATGTTCAAGGATGACCAGTCAAGGATTCTGAAGTTTTCATTAATATATACCTGCCCACTGCTCTTTTGAATGCTGCCTCTATCACCTGGTCTTTCTGTGCCTGGGTCACCACAGAAAATTCAGGTGGTTTACCTCCTTGGGAGCAGCCAAGATCCCCTTCAATGAGTTACTTCTATCTGTGTTACCCTGACTGTCTTCAGCAAACAGCATCTGCAGGGATGGATCACAGTGGTCTAGCCTGACAATAGAATGAATATAGATATAAAACATAGGTTAGCATGTAAGTAATACTAGGCATGGTTGGCCTCTCCAGTTTTCTCTGGTATATGATATGGATATTATCTACAGTATTTCTGTTACTGTGACAGTTGTAATGTAGGGTATCAGAGCAACTATACAAGTCACAGTCCTATGCATGTGCCCCATTATGTGACAAACAGGCATCAGGTTAGTGTGTGTGTGTGTGTCTGTGTCCCTCTGACCATATTAGCATAATGACTCAGAAAAATGGCCCACTACCACATACAGAAAAACAGGTAGTATCCAGGCACATGAGATGGTAAAACATGGCCTCCAACACCATACCAGGTCACATAGAAACTTACATCAAATGTAATGCCCTTATACCATTACATGCCACTTCAATTGCCACCTGACACTGAAGCTCTGCATAGTTGCCTATACATACTTAACCTGACCTTGACAAATGTCTGCCAGTACAAAGAACATTGCTGTATATAAAACAAAGAGGAAAAATAAATACTCACTTAATACCATTTGGGGCATTCTTGCTTATCCAATATTTCACAAATACAAAGATCTTCAGGTTTCTGCACTTTTGCTGATCAAAACAATGTCCACACTGACCCACTGACATAGTAATGCCTGTGGCTGAGGCCAACTGCTGAGTCGGGTTATACCATGCATCCATCCTTTTAAAAGCATCATCATAAGAGACTAATAGGCATGCTCTGACCTGTATGGGAAGGGGATAGAAACCACAGGTCTGCTCTTCTTGAGACATCATTCAACACCTCTCTAACACATGCCAGCAGAAGCTGCTTTTCTGCTAAATCCCTTTCACAAGGAATACAATTATAACCTGCAAAGCATGCTGAGAACATAATTTCTGAATCCCAGATACAAGTAACTAGGAATGTTTTTTTTTTCCTTACTCATAAGCTAAAATGTAATGTACTATTATAATTTGCCAAAACTTGATAATTTACCTATGTTTTTTTGATTCTATTCTGAGGTGTGGAGCTTTTCTCCCCAGGCCTCCACTGAAAATGAACGTATATCCAGTTGGACTAGCCCAGTCAACAAATGTAAAATAAATAAATAAAATAAAATAAGATACTGTAACACACTTCTGAAAAGTTGCATTACTTCACACCTCTAATGCATGACTTGCATCCATGACTTTTCAGAAGCATGCATAAACAAAAAACTGTACTCTTTGATGTATATGTGGAAAGGAAAATATAATACTTCCCAGACATTCATGCTTCCCGACCTATGTTTCATGGGCGTTGAGCAAACAAGTATAAATGTGAGCTATTTTAGAGACAATCCCATATTTTATTGTTAATTCGTATACATTTTATAACTTACACTGGAGATTTTGGAAGCTATTATGAGGAACAGTATCCCTTTCTAGAGCTCTATTCAGCTCAGAGGAGGAACACAATACTCTGCAAGTGAGCGGTAAACATATGTGGTCCACTTTCTTAAGAATGCACAACATTGGATAGGGACTGATGTAACAATGAGACTTACAATATTGCCTGTACGTGTTTAGATATGTAGACTGTAATGGCAATAAAGCAAAAGACAATTCAGAAGAGTATAAATTATTTGCAAAGGCATTTCCTCTCAGGTCAGACAGGTGTACTTTACTGGAGATAAAATATCAGTAATCTGTCTCTATGCCAGCATTAGATCAAGTTGCTCAAGGACACTCATACAGTATGAAATCAAATTCTAATTCGCAAGTTTGAAGAAAACATTGGAAATGTATCCTGTTAACTTGGTCAAGACATAATTAAGGGTTGCTGTTATGGTGCAGTGGTTAGTGTTGTCAGCTCACAGTAAGAGGTTCGATTCTTGGCTGGGTGCCTTCTATGCAGAGTTTGCATATCCTTGCTGTGGTCATGGGGGTTTCCTCTGGTCTCTTCCCACATTCCAAAGACATGCAGTAGGTCTGAGTGGAGACTTTAAATTGGCCATAGGTGAGAGTGTGTGTGTGTGTGTGTGTGTGTGTGTGTGTGTGTGTGTGTGTGTGTGTGTGTGCGCGCGCGCGCACACGCGCAAGTGAGTGGTACAACTGAACTACTCTCAGGGCTAGCCACCCGGTGGTGTAAACATTGGCTTGAGATGACTGTCACTATTGAAGTGACACCCTGACTCCATGTGCAAAAAAGGTGATGGATGATGAACTTGGGTGAAACATAAGGAAGATCTTTTTTTGTACTTCACTCAATGTGAGCCAAATCATATTTGGCAGTATATTTCCAAAAGTTGAAAAAGTGGAACTGGGTAAAGGGAATATGCTGGCAATGTCACAAACCTGAAGAAGATTACCTAGGAAGAATTCAGTCATGTGTATCTAGTACATCATGGTGGGAAAAAGCCTATAGCATTCCTATGTGATTGATAAGGCAATATTTGTTCTTTTTAAACGTAAGTCTGCGGCTGGTCATTTGAAGCAGTGATGTGCCATTTATTTCATTATTGATTTATTCATTTATTTTATTTGCCATTTGAGATACATAATTAGTTCTGGCTGCTTGCATAAGTGTCTGGCTATTGTTTTCCAGTTTTGGAAAATTGCTGCTAATGGTTTTACTAATATTTATACAAAACAAGGGTCTGCAGAGTGCCAGCAGTATTTAAGGAATTTAACAAGGAGTTCTGTTCCATTCTGTATTGCTGGGAAAATTTAAAGATTTGCTAAAAGGGTCATTCAAAGTAAGGATACTTTTCCTTATCTTTTAACTTCTTTGCATTTTTTCCTCCTTACTGACTGCTATTAACATATATGCAGAAGTCCCTTTCACTTTAGTGACATTCTGAAAAATAGTCAGTGTCTTGCGTAAAAGACAATATTTGTAAAACACTGTTGCTTGCCAATAAGCATTACACATTGAAGAATTTGTTACATATTTTGGGCCAAATTAATAAAAGTTACCAAGAAGAGGACAAAAGATGTACACTTTGCTATACCTTTTTCAAATTCAGAGACAGCTCTACAACAGTGCTTTTATGCATGCAGTTCTACACAGAGCTGTCTCCGTGATTATGCTAAGTTCTAATGAGGTAGCCCAGGGGAAAGGCATGTGCTAATTAACCATTCACTGTCCCTTTAGAGCTGTCTGTAACTCTTGGCTGAACTCGATAATTAATACAGCCAAAAGGCTGGGGAGATTAGTGGCCAAGTAATGTTGGGGGGGGTGAGTGCATATTCATGAGGATGTGCATGTGTGAGTGTGACTGTGTGTCTACCTGGGATGTAGCGGTGTGTGGAGTTAGGTTAAGGGTAGGTGAGGTAGGTAGGATGTGTGTGTGTGTGTGTGTGTGTGTGTGTGTGTGTGTGTGTGTGTGTGTGTGTGTGTGTGTGTGTGTGTGTGTGCGTGTGTGTGTGTTTGTGTGTGTCTGTGTGTCTGTGTGTGTGCGTGTGTGCGTGTGTGTGTGTGTGTGTGTGTGTGTGTGTGTGTGTGTGTGTGTGTATGAGTGTGATAAGGTGGAGAGGGGGACTGTGTGTGTGAGTGATGATGGGGTGGCTGTCATACCTCCATACATCCCTACACAAATGAGCAATGTCTGCAATAGTGATCAGGAGAGATCACTAGCCACAAGGGAGAACTTTTACAACTCTTGCCTGTATGGCACTTAAGGGTGGGGGAACACTAAACACCTAGGAAAACACTTTAAAAACATGCTGCATGGACAGTTAAGCATAACATTGATTTAGGGATAACACTAGACACTAGGAGAACTCCAATGATTTCATGCCTCAACAGCTATAAACATTACAGGCCTTGGGGAGGACTTTAGACATGAGGGAGAACTCCATTAATTCAGTGCCTTAATGGGAGTTAAACATTAAAGGGATAATAGGGGAGGGAAATCATTACCCACCAGGGCCATCTCTGAGGACATCAGATGGGGAAACACTGGCCACCAAAGATTATACTGTAATCTTCAATGGCACACAGGGTGGGGGTAGGGATACTGGACAATGGGAAGAGGTTTTGCAAATGGTGCCTTAAGGACACTTGTACCTAATGTGGGACTGGAGGGGAACTCTAGAAACCAGGGAAATCCATTATAATGTACCTTAAAGGCACATAATAATAATAATAATAATAATAATAATAATAATAATTATTATTATTATAATCTTAAAAAGTGTAGTGGGAAACCACTAGGTGACATCATGAAAGTGTGCCTTACAGGCACTAAAGAAAAAAAAGTGTAGTGGGACTTCACATGATGACACTATAAAAGTGTGCCTTACAGGCACTAAACGAGATTCCAATTACAT
The DNA here is from genome assembly GCF_019279795.1 of Protopterus annectens. NCBI lineage: Eukaryota > Metazoa > Chordata > Ceratodontiformes > Protopteridae > Protopterus > Protopterus annectens. The sequence goes on along the minus strand of NC_056730.1, from coordinate 88,961,731 downwards.
TTTCCATAGCGGATATCAGACCTATGTGCCACCACTAGGCATCAGTAGTACAAAGAAAAAAATAAAGTTAAGCTGTGCAACAAACAGATAAACAAATAAATACATACAAATAAATAAATAAAGCTAAATGAGGAAGACAGCTTTGATCCCTATATCCTTGCCACAGTACATACCAGCATTAACCTAACTAATAAGATAGTGAAATAAGGGTTTTTCTAATACATATTGAGGATCTCAGACATTAATCAATGCCTGCAATCATTTATAAGTTACAAGGAAGATGGAAAGGGAACAGAAAGTATGCTTCTTATCCTCACAGCACATTGAAACACACAAAAAGGAAAGGTAATGTGGTAGTGCACATAGACACATGGACAGATTTAAAGTATTTCTCTTAAAGTCAATAAAATAACATCCTTTTTTTACTGGGATACGTTTACTGAAGAATATGGAAATATGAAACTCTAGTTTGACATTAGTGACTGACTGCATCATCTCTGAATTATTAAGGCAGGAAAAAGGAGACGTCAAGGACGTTCTGACAACAGATACTGGTATGATGAATGTGGATTGTGTGTGTGTGTGTGTGTGTGTGTGTGTGTGTGTGTGTGTGTGTGTGTGTGTGTGTGTGTGTTTGTGTTTTACTCTGTGTATGTGTGTGTGTGGGACAGTCAATGGTGTGGGGTGCCTGTATTTGCACGATATGACCACCAACACTACTAACTTTCACAGGAGGTGCTGATCTGCTCTTGTGGTACTTAACGGCAATTCAGAGACATTCAGATTAGTCAGTAATGATTTTTTTCTCATTGCAGCTAATGTGTCTCTGAATCTCAGAAACAGAGACTTTTTAATGTGGTCTTTAATATGAGCAGTGGATTTCTATATGAATCCCTGAGTCTATATTAGTTCCAAACTTTGATATAGAAACTGACTCCAGTTAATCCTTTTAATAGGTTTATTGCTAATTCTACAGCATTCTTATTATTTTTATTTTATAGTTTTTAATTGAGTAGGTGCACTGGTCAGAAGACCCTAATCAGGCATGATCAAGACACTATGGGACAATACTGCAAATGTAAGACCTATCAAGTTGTAACTAAACATAAGTGATGCCAGGCAATTTGTGAATGTAAACACTAAATTTAGTCATTGCAGCAAAAAGCAAACAGACAGGTAGTCAATAATTGCGTGTATTACATTTGTAATTTAAACATGATGCTATCAATATACATTTCAAAAATGTATAATAAAACTATAATGAATAAATGGCATGGCAAGGTAGACAATAAATATCATAGTATATAATATTGTTCTCTTTTTAGAAGCTAAAACATATGCAATACTACAAGAAACTGTAAAATGTATACATGGTTTAGTGAAACTTGTATCTGGCAATATTATTTTATTTATCTATTTATCAGTATTTATCTACGTATGTATCTATCTATCTATCTATCTATCTATCTAATCTATCTATCTATCTATCTATCTATCTATCTATCTATCTATCTATCTATCTATCTATCTATCTATCTAATCTATCTATCTATCTATCTATCTATCTATCTATCTATCTATCTATCTATCTATCTATCTATCTATCTATCTATCTATCTGTCTATCTATCTATCTATCTATCTATCTGTCTGTCTATCTACCTTTTGATTACAGGAAAAGTCTGATTGGGCAGATGTGCCTTTTCATCAGAGACGCAGGGAGAAAAACTCCCCAGATACAGGGTATTTCATTCTGTACAGTGCTACTGAGTATTATGTACAGAGCAGACCAAAAGATAAAATCAGTAAGACTACTGTGAACTATAGACAATCATATACAGATACATACATCATCATCATCAACATATACATAAGTAGAGCATAACTAGGCTGTGTTGTACAAAAAGTGAAAAGCTACAGAGTTGTGGCAATAATTCAATTATGTGGATATTACATTAAAATAAAGAAGCACACAATATACATTTAGATAATGCAGTGTTACATATTGCATTTTTCCTAAGAAATGTGTAACTAAACATTTGTTTTCAAGTGCAGAAGGTAGTAACACCTATGGTAGGTGATGGTATAGACTAGAGGGCATACTACAATATGTTATTATTAGTACTGCTGGGGAGTATTACATTCAGTATATTAGTATACAATGTTATAAAAGAGGCTGGGCAAAGTAAAAAGTCAAACTGGAATTTTTATAGTAGTAGAAGGGAAGAAGAAGGGATAGTAGATAAAAGATAGAAGAATAAAGAAACAGCATTTCTAATAAGTTTGTATTTACAATGTCTAGATGACTTTTGTTATCTGAAAAGCTCAAACTTTTTAATTCATGTTATACTTTTCTGTATTCATGATATACTTTTCTGCAGGGTAACTGTTGATTGTAATGTCTGTGACTTTTAGCAAAGTGAACATTTTCCCTGGGATTCATTAACAATCGTGTAGGCTTAGCGTGCAGGCTACATGATTTCAGTGCATTAGCGTGATAAACAGCAACTGTCATTGAATTTGCATGCTGCTCATCACACTTATACAATTCCAAGCATCAATTCATGGCCAGCAGCAGTGTTGGCAGACATGACGTGGTGCTGAGAGCATGAGCACACATTGTAAACAAAACTACTTGTTTGAAGGTAAATGTATTATGCGAGCATGGGCGGAGAGCTTAAATAAAGGCAAGAGACTTTTAAGCATGTAAATGCAAAGGACATGAATCTGAGCTAATTTACATAAGATACATGGTGAACAGTGCAGGCATAATTCTGAGGGGAGGGTAAAAAAATATACTAAGTTAATACATTCAAATATGATGATGACAGAAAGAAACAATTGCCAATAGGAAGACAAACCCCAGCACAAAGTTTTGTAGCAACACTCAAGACAGAAACATTGGCACCAGCTTGACCTTATCCTCACCAAACACAGCAGTTTAGGTTGTGTCAGGGTACTGCACAGTTACCAATGAGCAGACTGTGATACTGACTACTTGCTCATATGTAGTAAGGTGTACATCCAGCTGTGAAGGTTCGGTCACTGTAGAAAGGAAGGGAGGCTATGCTTTGATATAGACAAGACTCATCACCCTTCAAAAGTATGCATGTGAAGAGGTCTTGCCATGCCCAGATGGCACTGATACCAGCAAGAGATGAGAAAAATTATGGGATTCTTTCTATAACACTGCAATATCTATCTTTGTGAAGAAGAATGTCAAGTATGCTGATTGGTTTGAAGCCCACACTAAAGTGATGACACCCCTGATTGAAAAGAATACACAGGCAATGGCTGTATAGAGGTCCTCTGCCAATGGTGAGAACTTGCAGGCACTCTGGTGTGCTCAGAGTCAAGTGCAGCAAGCAGCTTGACAGTGTGCGAATGATTATTGGCTCCAACTTTGCTTCAAGATTCAGCAGGCTCCAGACATTGGTAACATGCAAGGAATGTATGATGGGATCAAGCAAACCATCAGTCCATCACAAAGTAAGATTATCTCATTTAAACTGGCCACAGGCAAGGTCTTGAAGGACAGAACCATTGAGATGGATCACTCGGTAGAACACTACTCACAGTTGTATACCAAAGAGGCAATCGAGCCTCTACCAGCTATGACTCAACTCAGTGCTGAGTCCACTTTGGAGGAACTCAGTGATGTACTAAAAGCACTCTTTTCTGGAAAAGCTCCAGGGGAAGATGTTATTCCCTCATAAATCCTTAAATGTGACAACAATACACTAATCTCAGAGCTGCATGCAATACTCTTTCAATGCTGGAGAGAAGGTAGTGTACCGCAAAATATGAGTGATACTAATATAGTTACTATCTATAAGAATAAGGATGACAAAAGTGCTTGTAACAACTATCATGGCGAAGCTCTTTGCACATGCTGCCCTGAAGAGGCTCCATGTTCTTGCAGAGAGAGTTTACCCCAAGTCTCAGTGTGGGTTCAGACATTGAACTTACAAACTTAGAAAGTTGATAGAATAACAGGTTTTGCATTCACATGAATTTTCTAAAGGATATAAAGTCGGCAACTGAAATGTCTGCTATTATTTTCTGACTTCAGTCCTCAGTGATTTGCCAGAAAACCACAAACCTTAGGAGAAACAGACCAAATATATGAGGCAAAAATCTGGACATTCTGCAAAAAACTGGGCATTTAAGAGGTATGGCTGAGCAGTCTACTATAGGCATTGTTTTCTTTGTTTAGCAACTACAAGAAAAGTGTGGGGAGCACAACAAACCAATGTATATTGCCTTCATTGATCTGATCAAGTCATTTGACTTCATCAGCAGGAATGGTCTGTTTGCAATTCTGGCACAGCTTGGCTACCCTCCAACACTGTTTAGCCTTATCAGGGCACTCTGTGAAAGCGTGAAGAGGACCATCATTTATGACAGATTCACATCTGAAACTTTTGAGATTCTCAGTAGCGTGAAGCAGTGGTGTGTGCTGGCTCCTACATTGTTTGGTACCTTCTTTTCACTTCTGTTGAAATTTGCTTTCAGAACTGCTACAGAAGGAATCTTTCTCCCAACCAGAATGGACAGCAACCTCTTCAAACTGTCAAGGCTTAGGACAAAGACCAGGGTGCTTAGGAAGTGTCTAAGGGAGTTCCTGTTCTTTGATAATATAGCCATTGCATCTCACATTTAGCAGGAATTTTGTCACTAATGACTCATTTTGTGGCTGCATGTATAAAATTTGGCATCACAGTCAGTTTAAAGAAGACCCAAGTGATGAGCCAAAATGTGAGCATCAGGGTGAATGACTATGAGCTGGACGTTGTCCATGATTTTGTGTACCTAGGCTCTACAATCTCTGACAACTTGTTGCAAGATCAATAAGCAGATTGGAAAAGCTGGCACAGTGGTTTCCAGGCTGATGAAGACAGTATGGGCTAATAATAAGCTCAGTCTGCACAACAAGGTGCAGGTTTATACAGCTGGTGTTTTGAGCACATTACTGTATGTCAGTGAAACATGGACTCTGCATTCAAAACAAGAGCAGTGGCTCAATGTATACCATATGTGCTTCCTTAGTCACATACTTGGTGTCTCATTGCAGGACAAGATCCCCAATAGTCCCAGTGTTCTAATGGATAAGACATTGGCCTCCTAAGCCAGGGATTGTGGGTTTGAGTCTCATCTGGGGTGTATATAATCTTGATATAGCACAGTGCTTGACAGGACAGGCACCACCTCCATGTTCACCCTCCTGCAACAGAGATATATATACTGGTTAGGTCATGTCTCGTGCATGATGGATGGCTGAATACTGAAAGACCTCCTTTTAAGAGAGCTGATGTCTGGAAAGAGGCCAAAGGGGTGACCCAAATTGCGCTACAAGGACATATGTAAGTATAACCTCAGCACTCTCTTCACCAGCGTGAACACCTGATATTCTCTTGCCTCAGACAAGTATGTCTGCAAAAGGAAGTGAAGGAAGCTTTCAATATCTATGAAACCACTTTGGCAAAGAAAACAGATGACAAGGGAGTCCTCAGGAAGATCAGTGTCTATGATACCAGACCATCTGCCTACTGCTGCTCAAAATGTGGAATGAACTGTCACTCCAAGATTGGATTGCACAGCCACAGAAGATGCAGCTCAAATCAGTCCAATAGAGGTGCAAACCCATGATCCTTTGATATTGAAGGTTGAAATAATCCTGTTTCCAATAGATGTGAGAGGGACACAATGCAATAGTGTAAGATAGGGGAGTAAATGTAATATAGGTTCATTGGTAAGTACTAGGCTATCTGCCCAAGGGCATCTATAAGCCTAGCCAGAATGTGTTGGCATTCGCCGCCCCCTTAGATTAGTTCCCTGTGCCTTGATCCAGCAGAGCCATTATATCCCTGTGCCTCTGTCCAGCAGAGCCACTGCAGTGATCCCATGGTAAATTTTCTATTTCTCATCCACTTGTCAAGGTTTCTCTTGAAGAGTGTTAGTGAGGGGCTCTGCCTAATGTAGATTGGAATCCTGTTAATGTTGATAACATGCCCAGTTGAGATAATAGTTAGCAAGGACAGTGGGTACATTATGGACCATCCATATACAGTGGAGCTATTGAATATGACATGTATATAAAGGGAATAAACAGGTGATAAGTGACTGTAGTGCTCATTCCTACATTCCATCCTGTATAAAAACAGGCATGGTTAGCTACGGTTAAATTATTCCCGGCTCCACTAAGTCTCCTCTTCTGTTTTTCCCCTTGAAACTAACTCTCAACCTAAGCACTCAACAAGCATCTTACAGCCCAGCACTTGCTCAGACCTAATAGCAAGCACTAATATACCCTGACACTGATTGCCCAGCAGGGCAAGACTCTTTATTCACCCCTCACCAACCAAGCAACTGAACAGCTCACCCTACTATTCAAGCATAAACAAAGGGCAACTTCAGGTGCACTTTCCAGTCCAGCTGGTGAATCTGGATATCCTGAGGCAATGTTACAACTGCCTCTTGTACACAGACAACCCTCTCCTCCTACCACAAAACACTAACATATGCGAGAGATGCAATTATACAGCCAAACTGGAAGCTAAGCTGTCTCCACTCAAGACTGGAACAGACAGTCAAGAGGAGAAGGTTAAAACTTGCACCACAACTCCAGCCTCACACAGACCTACTAAAAGAGCACTGGCAAAAAATACACATAAATACACAAAATCATACTCGGAGGCTCTAAATAAAAACCTGCAAAAGCATCAGAGACCTCCAAAGCAGACACCCAAACAACCTGCACTTCCCGTCACAAACCAGACAACACATAAAACACAAAATCAGTGTGCCGCACAATCACAGCCCTTAAGGCAAAATAAAATACCTAACACACTAGTAATAGGTGACTCTATAGTCAGGCACACTAACGTCCCACTCACTAGGCTGGACAAGCAAAAGGTAACTGTTAGCTGTCTGTCAGGAGTCAGAATCTGCCACATAACACAAGCACTCAGGTCACTCCAGAACAAGTACAAATATGACTCTGTCATTGTTCATGTTGGTGTGAATGACCTGAGACGTACCTCCCTGGACTACATGAAAACAGACATGGAAGAGCTCTCTGATCATGTAACCCAGGCTGGTATGACCCTGACCCTGAGTAGCATCCTTCCCTCACCAAGAATGATACCTCAGTATAAAGAAAAAAATGATCAATTTCAACAATTGGCTAAGCTTCTGGTGTCATTCAAAGGGGATCCAGTGTCTGTTAACCTGGGATGACATGCTCGACAAGCCACATTGCTTCACAAGAGACGGCTTGCACCTGTCACCCATAGGCTTTTGAATACTGGTCAAGGCTCTTGCTGCCCCCATTGTGCCTTTTTTAGGCAAGGCTCAAAGTCAAACCCACCTCCATAAACAGCACAATTAACAAAAAACGGAGGGTTATGCTACTCAACGCCAGGAGTTTAAATCTCAGAATGCACACGCTCGAAGCACTCCTCAGTATGGAGAATGTCGACATTTGTGCAGTAACTGAAACCTGGTTCAAGGCTCCAGAGAGCACCCCAGCACTACCAGGCTACAACTCATACCACAGATTTCAGCCACAGAACACGGAGCAAAACACAAAAGAAGGGGGTGTATCCATATTCATCAAGGATACCTACACCTCCAGGTTAGTGGAACAGCATGATACCTCTGAGATCATCCAAGTGCAACTAACATCGGGCAAATCTGCAGTGCAAATTGTGGCCTGCTACAGATCACCTTCCATGACCCAGGACCACCCCTCCACCTTTCTGGAGACACTGGAAAACATGAAGGTCCTACCAAACACCCTGATATTGTGCGATTTCAATTACCCTACCATTCACTGGGAAAACTACTCGAGTACAAATTCCCAGGCCCAGCGCTTCCTGGAATTTATCAACTCAAATACCCTGGATCAGCTGGTAAACTCCCCTACCAGAGGTGAAAACATATTGGACCTGGTCATCACCAACATGGGCGACAGGTGTTCCACACAAGAGGTCAACCCATCACTGGTTAGATCAGACCATAAACTAATCACTCTGGATGTCCACACCCCACCACCACCCCCAACTAAGGAAACCACAGTAAAAAACTTTTCTAAAGCAAACTTCACCTTACTTAAGACAGAGGTGGTAAGTTTCACAGCCCCCATGCTAAAGGATAATGCTGCCAAAGATGCAGAAACCTTTACAAATGCACTCTATGAGCACCTACAAGGATGCATGGATCGTGCCATCCTTAGCAAAACCAAGACTCATTCCTCTAAGAGAAGGAAACCAGTTTGGTGGACCCCTGCAATAAACAGGCTATACAATAGAAGGAGGAAACTAGTTCAGAAAAAAAAGCAAATCCCAAGAAAGAAAGACATCCCTGATCAGTATCAGTAAGAAACTGAGGTCCCTCATGAAATCATCCAAGGCTAACTTCAAAAGAAAATTAGTAAAGGTTTCAAAAGATAACCACAAAGCCTTCTTTAGCTATGTTAAGAATCTAAGTGGCAACTTGCAGATATGCTCTGAACTAGTGCAAAATAGCACAAAATATACTGAAACTACTGATATTGCCAACATCCTGGCAGATAGATTCAGCGCAAACTTCACCCCCCTCTCACCTCCAAAAGGGCCCACAACAATACTGGAAAAGTGTAGTGTCCCAAAAACTCACAGACGCACAGGTGAAAATAGCCCTTTCAAAAGCCAAAAACACAGCATCAAAGGGACCAGATGGTGTCCCAGGCTGTGTCTTTCACGAACTACAGAATGAACTAACCCCCCACCTAAACACGCTGTTCAACCTCAGCCTCTCCACAGGCTATGTGCTCATAAAATGGCACACAGCAACAGTTATTCCTCTCCACAAAGGAAGGGCCACAACTGACCCTGATAACTATCACCTCATAAGCCTGACTAGCCTGGTCTGCAAGGCTGTGAAGCGCATCATCATGGAACTTATTAACAAAGACATTGGGAACCTCCAAACACTTGACCCGACCCAGATCAGCTTTGTTAAGGGCAGATCATGCCTACTAAAATTGGTTGACTTCTTTGACACAGTCACCAAGGCCATAGATGAGGGAAAGGTGGTTCACACAGCCTACCCTGACCTCGCCAAGGCTTTCGACACTATTCCCCACTCGGGCATGACAGAAAAACTCACCAGCCTGAACATAAACCCCTACATAAGGAGATGGGTTGCTAACTGGCTTACAGACAGAACTCATACGGTAAGATTAGCGGTCTCCAGGTCTGACTCTAAACCAGTCACAAGTGGTGTCCCACAAGGCTCGGTCTTGGGACCCCTACTGTTCGGTATATACTTCTCAGAAGTACAGGCAAGCACAGGAGGACTATGGCTAACCAAGTTTGCCGATGAATGCAAACTAGGGGCCATAGTTGACTCTCCGGCTGACATAGACATCCTCCAAAAAGGCCTTACTGAGACGGACACCTGGTGTCAAACTCATGGCCTCAAGCTAAATGCCAAAAAATGCATAGTCATCCCGTTTGGGAAAAACAAAACACCCACGAATTACCACATAGGTGGCAGCCCCCTTAATACAGAAGAGGTAATAAGAGATCAGGGGACATAGGTAGATAGTAATCTCTCCTTTGACAATCATATTGCCAAAGTAGTTAGGAAATCCTTCTATGTGGCCCATCTAATTACTAAAGGGTTCACATCTAGAAATAAAGAGGTTATAGTGCCCCTCTACTCATTACTCATTAGACCCATCATAGAGTACAATGCCCCATTTGGGATGTACCTCACAAAACACTTCCAACAGCTAGAAAGACCACAAAAGTACCTCACCAAGAGGATTACTGGTCTCAAATATATGTCCTATGCAGCCCGATTTAAAAACTCCGGCTGTACTCAGTGGCATATCGCTTACTCAGACGTGATCTCTGCCTGACTTACAAAGCCATGTCCAACTCAGAATTGATGGACATGCTCCACCTAAAGAAATCCAAATCACTGCGAGCCACGTGCTCTAGTGAGCTAAACCTCACCACAGCAATAAAGAGAACATGCTGGAGGGATAGATTCCTGTCACAGAGACTACCCATGCTTTGGAACAAAATTTCAAATTACATCAGGCAGAGCCCCTCACTGACACTCTTCAAGAGAAACCTTGACAAGTGGATGGGTAACAGAAAATACACCCTTGGGATCACTTCATTGGCTCTGCTTGACAGAGGATCAGTTAATTAATCAACGGGGCGGCAAAAGCCGACACACTCTGGCTAGGCTTATAAATGCCCTCGGGCAGATAGCCTAGTACCTACCTATGAACCTATGAGCTGTATAGCAGCTTTGTCATACCAGCTATAAGGGACAAGTTTTAACATTTGTCATCAGGCAATTGTAGATGGGCTATATTACACTGACACATGTCTTAAACAAACATGCTTTATATACATGTGCATCATAAACAGTAACAGAATAGCAATCAAAACACAAAAGTAACAAATGACAATGGAGATATGATAACACTGTAGTATTTCAAAGTCTCCATCTGTAAATGGAGTGCATATAATACAGAATTATACTGGGTATGCTCACAAGACATTACACTGAAAACTGCTTTAACAGCATCTAAACAACAAAAACACATATATGTTATTGGCATTAATAATAAATGCATTAACATTGAGAATAATAACTTCATGGACTGTCATTTGCGGAATGTCAATAAATTCATAGAATGTTACTCTTTTCTCCTGAATTGAACAGTAGGCTATGTCATCCCATCAACTACAAACACGACCTTTCTAAATCAATAAGTAACCCACGTACTATTCTTTACTAGGAATGCTTAAATAATTCTAACTTATTCTTAAAAATAATCTTATCATATATGTCCTATCTTTCCAAAGTTGCTCAAATGTCTGAAAATTGATTTTCATATATTTTCCTATCTAATATGTAACTTTATATTCTTCTGTAAGACATTTTATGCAAGAAAGTCTTTTGCTTATTAAATATCCTTTACTACTGTAATTTTCAACAATGTAACCTCTATTGCCATGAATGTAACTACTTGAGGAACTTTTCTCCCCTGGTGTCCACTGAAAATGGGTTGCTTTGATGCAGTGGAATCTCCCACTCAACACATTCAAATAAATAAATGTATGTGAATTACGTGCCACAGTGGAAGTCTTAAAAAACTGTGAGATTCCACCTATGTGAAATCATTAGATAATATGATTGTGTTGCAGTTTTTATGACATAAATGGGTAGGGGAGGTTTCACATGATTACACATGTGGCTGTCATTCATGCATAACAGCAGAAGGGTATGCAATGCTTACACTTGAACACCTGACTATACGATGACAGGAAGTTGCATGATACTGGAAAGAAGAAATGTGCCACGGTGCAATTGGTGTTATAAGTGTGAGATATTTTGGTCCTTGAAGCCTTGACTTTATACTGCTGTAAGAGAGATGTGTGTCTGTCATTTCTTTAAAATAGTGTGGCTATATATGTGCTTTTCACACAACATTGTCTGCTGCTATGTATAAACAGACACACAAGATGCATAATACAGTCATCATTGCTATGGTTGAATGGCAATCGGGCACAGTGTGAGGATAATTACATTTATGAAAACATTCCTTACTAAAGTACAAGCATACAGAGCATAGTATAATGTCCTCATGCCACAGGAAAAGTCTTTGTTGTTTTCACAGGAATGACAAATGTCATCCCATGGCATTAAAATTATCAAATAAAGCATTTTATGTGAAAATGGAGCAGAAATGTAGATATCAGATAGCTGGCTGACAACATTGTTACCTACCTGCACATTCACAGGAATAGTGACACAACTGAGTTTAAGGAGTCATGGCTGGATTTGAACATACATCCTAAGATCACGAAGTACAGAACACTTCCTGAGTTGCATCACCACATGAGATGTTCTTTCATGTCTGTGATAGTGCACACTTGAATGGATGATATCACCATTCTTTCATAAATTGATGTTCTTCTAAAAATGTATGAAGGCATTTGAAGTGCACAATAACACTATATAACTACACATACTATATGCATTACAAGCCTTCTCTACTTAGCATGACAAACTCCCGCTGACAGTAGTCCATCTTTGATGGATTCATACCTACTGCCTCTGTACTTACATAGGCTAGACAGCACAGTTTCAATGGCCAGTACCACAGCGTAACCATTATGACCAATTTGCTGTGGTTCTTTTTTGATATCATGATGCAAGCATCATGTTTCCAAAAATGTTTATTGCCAGGGAGTATTACAAATCTATAGGGTAATCCTCTGCCTGGTAAACCACATCTCCTAAGTGGAATTTTACATAAGGGTTCTGTCACAGACACAATTGTACATGACAGTGTACACACTCTGAGACTAGTTATGCAGTGTTGGATTTGAAACCCCTATGTACCCAATGTATACAGCAGAGAATTACCTGCAAGTGCCAAAGAAGAACTGGGAGTTGTAAGAGCATAGTGTGCAATTTTGACATGCTGACCTCCTGAGTAGGATGGAGAAAAGATGTCTGTAGTAAGAATGGGATAAGGGGATGGAGGCATCCTCTCCATTGTTAAGGTTTTCTGCTCAGTGGAAGTTGATACAGCGCAACCATTCAGGAAGCTATATGTAACTGACATTGAAACTATACACAGTCAAGTTTTTCCACTGTGAAATTTGAACTTCCTACCTATCTAGTTATACAGTCTAGAGAGAACATATTAGTCACATGTGCAACAGGACAAATCTGACTCTTAGGAGAAGAGAGTAAGTACACTTTTGCCAGGATGACCTCATCACTATGTTGCACAGAAAAAGTTTGCATCAAAGGTAGGATAAAAGTGCAGAGGATGCCGTGTCCAAAGGTAGCAATTTCTCCTAAGTGGAAGTAGGTACAGCACATCTGTTGTTGAAAACTTAATTCCATGACACTAGTATCATATAGACACTCAAGTTCTTCACTGTTAGATTCCTACCTAACCACTTACACAACTGAAAGATCTTAGCCACAAATGCCACAGGAAAAGTTTGACTGCTTTGTGGACAGAGTGTACTTTTGACCAAATGACCTCATCACTGTGTTGCAGAAAAGATGTTTGTAGTAAAAATGGGTTAAGGGGATGGTGGAATACTCAACTAGGTTAAAATTTTCCCTGACTGAAAATTGATACAGCATATATTTTCAGGAACCTATATGCACCTGATACTGCAGCCACACTCAGAAGTTCCCCACAGTGAGGAACTGAACATCCTACCTATCTAGTTACACAATCTAGAGAGCACAGTATCAGTTGCAAGTGCCACAGGAGAAGTGTAACCCTTAGGAGGAGAGAGTACATGTTTTACAACATGAACTCATCAGTTTATTGCACAGAAGATGCTTGTGTTAAAAGTGGGCTAAAGTGCAGAGTGAGCTGCGTGCAAAGTTAAATGTATTTTTCTCAGTGGAAGTGGACATGGCACATTTGACATTGAAATGTTACTTATTTGTCACTATACCCTCAACAGACATACACACAAGTTACCCACAGTGGGAACTGAGCCTTCTACCTATCTAGTTACACAATATAAAGAACACAGCATTAGTTGCAAATGACACCAGAGAAGTTTGAACTAAATGGTGTGGAAAAGCATATTTGTAATTAGTAAAAATTCACTGTTTTGAATAGCTGCAACTCTGCATCACTGGTTTTGGGATGAATGCATATGTATGGACAGGTCAACATAACAGCACTATGATTGCTCCATGTGATGACATACTTTTCTGCTAAGATTTATATACTGTCATTCATGTACTTTGTGTTACTGTGAGGGATGCACCTTTTTAACAGTATGGGATGCTAATGACAGTCACAGTTGTAAAACACTGGATTATCAACTAAGCATTCCTGCTACTTCATTCTTGGATGATTGTACACTTGTTTTGACTCATGCTTGCACAATATGCAATCACAATATAAGCAGACACTTCCTAGCAATACAGTGCACTGCAGAATAACAGTGATGGATTATGTGAGAGCAGGTTATGCAACACTGTAACACAGTTGTAAGTGAACTATTGGAGTGCAGGCATATATTAACAGACTGAATTCACTGAGTCGACATCACTCTGAAATTTGTATAACTTGTAAAAATTCAATGCAGAAACACAAACCATGCGCAACATAAACAAAGATGTATTTGTTGTAAATTACTTTACTGTCTACCTAAAGTGTAGTGCTACCATGCTCAGTTGCACTGCTGTTGACAATGTATTAATGCATGCATAAGTATATCTTGAGGTGTTGATCTTAGAAAGGGAATTAGCAGTAGTCTACTCTGCTCTGTGCTGACCTTTGCACAAAGAAGCACTATACACTCACAATTTTGTATGAATTGGATGTAATATATAATGTATATGGGTTAGGGTCATTTTTCAGATGTCATCATTTATACATTTGTCATGACACTTGCATTTATTCAATCCTTATATGTATGCCTGAGGTACATTATGAAACACATGAGGGACCAAGCATGTTATTGTTGGTGGAAGCAGTCTGGAATCAAGGAAGTTTAATGGATGACACAAAGGGGGTGAGAAGAGGTAGACAGTTGGTGACAGGAATACATAATACAGACATTCTAACAGATTAGTTCATGTTTCATTTCTGCACATATTTGCATTGTGTTATTGTTTGCTTTATCAGCATAATTATTCAGTCAAGATCTGGAGTTATGGAGTGCCTACGAAGGGAAAGATTTGGTGTAGAAGGCCTTGGAGTGAGTCCCTAAAGCAGGAAGAAACAAGAAGATCAGGTAACATCTGAAGAAGACATATGAACATGGGAAAGAAAAAGAGATTTAATATGGTGTAATATTTATGCAAAGGAGAAAGCAAAACTAATCAATACAAAAAGAGCAGCACCAAAAATATCTGAAGAGAAATACAGGCAAAGGGATTCAGACACAGACAACTTTACAATACAAAAAAAAAAAAAAAAAAAAAAAAAGAAGACAAAGAGGAAAAGTAGAAAAGAAGATTAGTAATGGAGAAGTTAAAGAAATAGAAACTGAGGTCATGGAGTACCTGCAAAATGAAGGATTCAGTGTAGAAAATCTAATTCAGAAAGCACCATGACATGATAGAATAACAGATATCTAAATTAAGGGGAAATCAGTGGAACAGGAAGAAATTGGTCAGGTACCATATGAAGATAATTTGGAGCCTTCCACAGGAAATCAGTTTAAATATTCAGAACTAACAATTACATACAGCCATTGCCTTTTATAACACTAATTAATCATGACATCATTACCTGTATGTAATTGTTAGTTCTGAGGAAGTTCTGTAATAAATGGGATGAAAAAGCTCAACTTTACTCTGGCTCCAGTCTGGTTTGTTTTATCAGTTGTTTCTTTCATATGTTTTTCAGTCAGTTTAAATATTCTCTTGAAGCTAGACAGCAAGGGAAGGAACAGGAATCTGGAAACTCTGATGCAGTCAATATTGAGGAGTGATAGGCCAGTGAATTCCCATATGATAGAGCAATGGATGGCATGGGATGAAGTTGAAGAGAATGTGTCACATGATGCTATAGAATCTTCTATAGAATGCCCACAGGAATTGGAAAACAAGGGATGTGCCCTTAGTTTGGAAGAAAATGAGCTAAGAGAGGAGTTGCTTGATTAAATAGACATAGAATAGACAGATATATCAGGATCAATGAAAGAAATAGACTGTAAAAGGAAAATAAAACCCAAAAAGTCAGACGTTTGATAAAACAAATGAACACAGTAATTAGCCTGTTCAAGACCCATGTGATATAACAGAAGTAAACAGGATATATTACTGTGCAGCTAAATTAATAACTGATAAAGTTCTACCACAAGAACACTGGGTAGTGAGGGAAAGGAAGGGGAGAAATCAAATACCATCATGGAAATATCGAATAAAGAAAACTATAAAGCAGTTAAGACAAGAAGTGTCACTGTTAGAAGATTATAGAAGAGGGAATAGATCAACAAAAATACTAAGAAAAATATATGTGATAAAAGCAATGCACAGCATTAGAACAGACCAGGATCTATCATAAACTATTGCAAATAACAAACTAAAAATTTCAGCACAGGTGGAAAGACTTAGAAGATTCGAAAATAAATATAAAGGAAAAGTACAAAATAAGCAATTTATTGATGATCCAAAAAAGTTTTATAGAGAATTGGTAAATAAGGTAAAAGGAATTGAAAGACCACCAAAAAAAGAAGAAAGATACATTTTGGAGAAGTATCTATGAGCATCCTGTGGAACATAACAAATATGCTAAATGGATAGAATAAGTTAAAGAAAGAACAAAAGGTACAAAGATACAGGATATGAAATGGGATGAAGTAACAGCCAGAGAGATTGAAACAGAGTTAAGAAGAGCCTCTAATTGGAAAACCCCAGGCCCAGATGCAGTACCTAATTTTTGGTTGAAAGTGTAAACATCTTTGCACGAAGATTTAGCCATGAGTAAGAACTATTTATATGGACACCCTGAACAGACACCAACCTGGTTAACAACAAGAAAAACATGCTCCTACATAAGAGTGAACCTGCAAGCTACCCTAAAAATTATAGAACAATAACATGCCTTCTGATAATGTATAAACTATACATGGGAATTGATGCTGACAGAGTTTATAGTCATTTAGAAGCAGTGGCGGTTCGTGGCATCGGACTGCCGGACTGCAGCCCCCTCAGCAAAAAAAAGAAAAAGTACCTTTTGTTTTTTTTTTTGTGTGTACTAGTAGTGACAGTATTTATGTATTTTTTTTTTTTTTACTTTGTGTCTCCGAGTCGGCGACTTGGCAAGTAGGCGCATGCACACTTTAACCGCCTTGGGTTGCGGCGGTTTTAATAAAAGACTTTTTTTTTGTTTTTGTTGCAGCCTGATGAAGTAATTAAGGCATCAGGGTGATGCCCAGCAGTCTATGCAGTTCCAAACCTCATAGAATTGGAAGGGGTTCGGACTGCGACGTCTGCAGGCACGTACATGACGTGCTTGGGCTAAATGCTGCTGATTGTTGCTCTCTTCTCGGGCTTTATGTGCTGGGAAAAGAGTGAGAATCAATCAAACAGTTGTGGACTGAATGATTCATCATTCATGATCGTGACCGAGTCAAATACAAGGGAAGGTCAAACTCAAAAACTACCTGGAGCAGGAGTTCTTCGAGGACGTCGCCGAGCCTATTGACTATAAGGATCCCTGCAAGGCTGGTAAGGAATGGCATGAACTACTTCGGGAAGACATTGTGCTGTGAGAAGATGAGGGCTAAAATATATGTAGTTTAGAGGAATGCATAGTAGTCTGCTGTCCTGGAGAGGTATTGGAAGCCCTTTCTAGCTGCTTTTTCATTGTCAGTATTTGCTGTTTACTGATTTAATTACTTAATGCTTTCCTCCTGGTGGTGGAAGTACAGATAGCTTAGCCGTGCTTCCTCAGTCTGGTATTTCAGTGTTTTAAGGGGCAGTCTTTTCTCATGTTGTAGATGTTGGGCTGCTTTCAACCTCAACCCTGGTGCGTGTGCACAAAGCAAATACAACAGTACATTACAAATTAAATGAAAACAGGATACACATACAGGCAATAAATAACATAGCAAAGTTTGAATGCAGTTGAGACAGTATACATATGTATACATATGCATTATATTATTCATATGCATACAATGAATAATGCAGAATAGGTACAATAGGTACAATACAGAGAATAGCACAATACATAAGCATTCAAATGAAATACATGCACAGACAATGAGTAATACAGAATAGTACAGAGAATATGGTATAGTCAACATCAGTGTGTTTATGTCTTGATTTTTTTTTTACCCAGATTGGATGTGCCAGTAAGCTAGAAAGAGAAGATTCCCATCTACAGAAATTCCACTGCAAGACATTAATGTGACAAGTATATACATACTTACAAGTGACAGTTTTCAAATATATGCTTGCAACTGAATACTGTTAGAATTTCTTTGGAATGTAACTAACAGTGGAAGAAAAGCTACCCACTGTCCCTAAAGGACTTGCATTGGTGAGAACCTCTCAGCTGTTTTATAGGCTCTTTCCTGAAAAGAGCATATTCAGTGATTTGTTGTGAATCAGCAGGCAGAGAATATAGCAATAACCCACGTCTGGGTGTGAGTAATGCGGAATTTACCCACGGTTGGCATGGTTTGGTCATGAGGGCAAAGCCCGAGTGGCCAAACAAAGCCAACCGTGGGTAAATCCAGCATTACCCACACCCAGAAGTGGGTTATTGCTATTATACAATGACATTATTTAAGAAAAAAAATAATTACTTTTCTTAAATAATGGCATTGTATAATGCCTCCTTGCTGCCCTTCCGCAGCTGTCTGGTATTCTGCGGCAGTTCTGATGTACTGCACATGCGTATGCCTACGCAGTACATCAGAACTGTGGGCAAAAGCAATGGAGAAAGCAAGATCTCCGTTGCTTTTTACAAACTATTTTCGCTGTGTTAAATGGGTTTAACATAGCGAGACAGCTTTACAAAAAGCAACTGAGAATCTTTGTTGCTTTTTTTAAAGCTGTCTCGGTATGTTAAACCCATTTAACATAGCAAGACAGTTTTTAAAAAAGCAACGGAGAAAGCAAGATCTCCGTTGCTTTTTACAAACTGTCTCGCTATGTTAAAAGAGTTTAACATAGCGAGACAGCTTTAAAAAAATCAACAGAGAATCTCCGTTGCTTTTTTTAAAGCTGTCTCGCTATGTTAAACTCGTTTAACATAGCGAAACAGTCAGAAAAAAAGAGTTATATTAATGGAAAAAGTCCGGGCGACTGGACCTTTTTCCATTACTATAACTCTGATTTACAACGTGCACGCTGACCAATCAGCATGCACGTTTTTGAATATTAATGGGGGGAGTTGTATAATTTTAGTTTTAGAATGAAAGCTTCTTTACTAGAGAGGTGGCAGAATGGAGGTCTGTGAAGTGATGGTCTCTTATTTTCTGAGTAAATAAAATTAACTATTTGTAGTCTGATTTTCAGAGAGGACAGAAATTGTTATGCCATATTTTTAGTAAGGATAAGCAAGGATATTCTGTTTGAGAAGAAAAGAAGATAAAGTGGCAGATGCCATTTACAGTAGTTTGAATTCTACTTGTGCTATACAAACAATGCCGTGTGATGATAGGTAGAATGTACTCTACCCTAGGAATTAGTATGTTTTTCAATTATGGCTTTCCTGTTGAGGTCATTGGAGATGGCATACAACTACAAGGCTTTCAGTTGATCAGTGACTTTTGCTGATATGGTGGCACCTGTGAGAGTTTTGAAAGAGAGAAATAGCGGCCTCAAGTGAGACCTAGGTATCTGTACTGTGAAAGTGGATTAATAAGTTCACTGTTAGTAGACATTATTAGTAAGGCACTAATGGCACCCATTTTTTATTTTTTACCAAAGAACATGGTTGCTGGGTTTTTGTTGGTGTTAAGCATTAGCTGCTTAATAATTAACCAGTTACAGAGGGTACTATAATCCAATTGTAGTGAGCTGTGAAAATCAGAGGGGGAGGTGATAGTTCTGTGCAGTATTAGAGGTTCATAGGTGTATACTAGGACTAAGACCAATGAGGCCTTTTTTAGGCCTACCCTTGTACCCCAAATGTATCTGAAAAGCTATAGTACCCTAGAGTTATTTGAAAGGGCATATGTAGGCTAGGACTTGGTGGTCAAGCATTTACTGGCTGCCTCTGTCTATTAGAGATATAGATGTCAGACTAGGAGTGAATTTCGAATTCCCCATCCACTGGTCCAAGTTATGCTTCAATTGGGTTAGGGTAGAACTCTGGTTCATATAGCATGTTCCAGAAAATGGGTAGTCATTGAGACCCATACTTGTCCCTACAACATGTGCTATTTATGTTGCAATCAAGGTTTAAGTCCTTAGCTTGGGTAATTCTGATGCTATTTGTTTAGTGAACTTGTGGAGGGTTAAACATCAGAGTGGGATCCAAGGATGCCTTGTCCAATCATAGATTTTCCACTAAACAGTCAGAAGGAGAGAGAGTATAGGTATAGTCAGGGGCGGCTCATGCTATAGGACTGTAAGACTGCAGCCCTCCCACCTGTAAAATAGGTCCCCCATCGTAGAACATATAAAAATAAAAAAATATCTCCCAGATAGCATGCCTGAGCTCCAGACTGCTCGGATAAGGAAGGCAGGAAACTCCGCCCGCACAAACCGGAAGGTCACCGGACTGCATCGCCCGCAGGCTGGACCAATAGCAGGAGGGTCCAGCCTCCTCACATCTCGTGGGAGATCGGGCGGACACAGGATCACAGAGACCACAGCATGCAGGACTAATCAGATTGCATTTCTGGAAACAGGTGATTGCTGCGGAGGAGTTGTTGCAGAGTACATGAGACCACAGCATGCAGGATTGTGTGTGTGTGTGTGTGTGTGTGTGTGTGTGTGTGTGTGTGTGTGTGTGTGTGTGTGTATGTGCATGCGTGTGTGAAATGCCCCAGTTGCTTCATGGTGGTGGGTAGAGAATAAGGCCTGTACCTTGGGCCCAAGTGACAAGAGCCTGAATTCCCTACCCACCACCATTTCTAAAACATTTGCAGATTTTTGCCTCATATCTGTTCTGTTCCTCATAAAATCTGTGGTTGCTGTATTTTTGTTACTTAAAACAGACAGTGGTGCAGTGGTAGCAGTGTTGCCTGACATCTATGGGTTATCTGGTTTGATTCTTGGCTAGGGTGGAGTCTGTATCTCCTCCCTGTGTTTGTGTGGGTTTGTTCTGGTGTCCTCAGTGGATATTTGTCCCACTTTATTAGCTTCATCCAGGTTTTTTGTGCCAAGGTTGAGAGCTATGGTGATAACTGAACTCACTGAATATGTTTGGGGGTTGTATTCCCCCATTATTGGCTTTGTTCAGGTGTTTTGTGCTAAAATGTTGACAGCTATGGTGAGAACTGAATTCATTAAATGGTAGCTATTTAAGTTTCAGTCTTCCTTTCTTTCATAAAAATAGATGATTTGGCATAGTGGTATGTTGCTCTGGCTGTTTTGCACAAGGACCTGGGTTCAATACTTGGCAGTGAAATGCATGGTGGTAACACCACATTTTATTCTAGCAACTTTCCAACATTATATAAGCAATGTTTAAAATGCGTCCCTGGTTTTTGGGCTTTTGTCCCCCTCCCAAATAAATTTTGGCTTTGTCCAGATTTCTTGTGCTGCAAAGTTCAGAGATACAGCTGAGTGTCGAGTAGATTTTACAAGGAGCTGAGAGCTGCTGGGGAACAAAAGTTTAGTTCTGCTTATGCCAAGTCTGCTTACATTGTAAATAGCACAACAGGTATTGTACTTGCTTTTGATGCAGACGGCTGTGGGTTCTACTCCCACAGTCAGTAGATCCATTGTTGATACTGTACTCTGTTGTAAAGGGGGTGGATGCTGCAGTCCTCTTTGGCAAAGATACCTAGTAACTATGAACCTGTTATCAGTTTGCCATCCATTCCTTATTGCAATATTACTAGCAATATAATTTTTAATGCAACATAAGCAATTTATTCCTCAATGGCAACAGGCACTTTATTTGTAGATGAAACAATGACATATAAAGTTGGTTGCTAGCAGTAACCTCTTCATTAGTTAACAGATTTCTTTAATGTGGAATTATTTAGATGACTTTTACTTCTTCAGAGATTGTGCATATTTACTGATACTGGTGGACTGTTGAAGTCTGAGTAGACTTTTATGATGGAAATGTTCTGAATTGGGCAGTTTTTTCAGTATTGGTGCATGCATTTTGTTTCATTGTTTACTGGAAAAATGTTCAAAGCAATAAATTTAAAATGTCCTCTAACAACTGTACTGTATTGTACAAGGAATATAATTTAATACAGTCAGAAAGGTGAATCAAAGAGCATGTGTATGTTTCATGTTCAAGGGGCCTATGATTTGAAAACAGCCCAAAATTAATCTTTATCTGCCACTGGAAAAATGTACTTTCTTTGAATGTGGGTTTTAATGCTTTTTCAATGAATGTGAGTTTCAAGGGCAGAGAAGTTTTAATGCTAAGTCTATTTTCATTGTGAGACTGCATTTCTTTGTTTAGCAGATATCTATTAGGGTTTATGCTGTAAAATATAAAATAAAACTTTCAAATGAAATCCATATCATCGCAGTAGTAAAGCAGTATGCACATTACAGTGTTTATGGGACATTGGAATGGCTGCAGGGGGGACGCTCCATTCAACCATGATTTTGTGAGGGGGAGGAAGGGCAGCAAACTCAGACAGCCCCGGCTGAACTATACCTCTCAACTGTCCAGAATTTTGCAGAATGAATAGATTTTTGCTTCTTATTTTTGGTTTGTTCCTCATAAAATTTGTGGTTTTCTGCCAAATTATTTAGGAATGAAGTCACTAAATAATGACAGACATTGAGTTTCAGACGTCATAACCTTCAGAAAAATGCATGCTAAAGCAAGACCTGTTATTCTATCAACTGTCTTAAGTTTATACAAGGGTAATTTTTATTACTGTTTGCATGTTCCTCCAATATATTTGGCCTTGTCCAGATTTCTTGCATTAAGAGGTTGAGAGGTACATGCAAATAAATCACTTTATAGAACTGGGAATATCCAAACCTCTCAACTGTCCCCAATTTTGGCTCAAAATGTTGCTCTCCCCTAATAATCCCTCTGCAAAATGGCAATTTTGGAAGAAAACATGGAAGGTTTACAATTATAAATAACTGTAATGATCAGAGTTATAGATTACTTTTATTTCAGAAATGCATGTAGATGATCTTATTTTGTCAGCTGCTCAAGTTAACAGTACTAATTTTAAAAAGGTGTCCCTTCTTTGACAGGTTCCCAGCTGTATTGTGTGGCAATTTTATATTTTTGCATAACATTTTTGGTCTGTTTTTCATAAAATTGTGTTTTTTCTGGCAAATTAGTAGAAAATCATTAAAGACTGAAGTTAGAAAATAAAGGCAGATATTTGAGTTTCAGATTTTATACCTTCAAATATTCATACTAATGCAAGACCTACTACTATTCTATTATATTTCTAAGTTTATAAGAGCAATATTTAAACAGTCTTTATTTTTGGGCCTGTGTCCCACTTCTATGTATGGTTTTGTCCAGATTTCTTGCTCTGAGGTTGAGAGGTATGAGTTTCAGAGCCATCACCATCAGCCAGAGACATTTCAAACCATGACCTACTTGTTGCACCCCACTCCCCATTGTAGTGGCTCTGGATGTGTCCAAGCAAGGCAAGGAGCAGTTATGCAGTGTGAGTGTGCAGAGTATTCCCCCATCCAAGGAAGACCACACGTATGACCGTGGCTTTTCATCTGTCCTTGATTTTGCAGAATGTTCTGGTTTTCTGTCATATTTTTATACTGTTGATTTATGCTTCTTATTATTCAGAAAATGCATGTAGTTGCAGTGCCCTGTTGCTCTGTATTAAAGTAGCAATGCTTTATTGACCATCAGGTAAGCTTGTCAGAGATTGTAAGATGCAAGTAAGCTTTACTAAGCATACTGTTAAAGAATTACCAACATTGAAAGCCTTTTCATTGTTGCCATGCAGAAAATATTTACATAACTAGATAACGTATAAGCCTTAGGTATTGAAATGCATATGACAGTATTTGAAATAAAGGACAGGATTACAGTATTTTCAGAAGCTCATTACATTTGTTGAAGACTTGCAGTTATCTTTGCAGGCTTTACCCATAAACTAAACAGAATGCCAGTCTATCATGTGTGGTCCTTAACTTGTGCAGTATTCCTTTAAGCAATTTATCTTGAACTTGTTTCTTGTTTGCTGTTTATTTTTTACTTTGATCATGTGTTCCCCATGAAACAAGTAGATAGTTGTTGTCAGGCAGCAGGTCTTTTTTGGATAAGAAACATTTTTACAAGTGGGGGTATCACAGAGATTGCTACTTTCAGCATGTTACTTGGTAATTTTATAAAGCTGAATATAAATTATAATTAGAACTGCAGTGCAAGGAGAAGTGGTTTGAGCTGAGTGCTGCTTGTTTTATTTTATACTTGATTTTGACTGGCATTCCAGTAATGTATTTAAAAAGCAATTTATTTTTTCATGCCTCACAACCTTTGTGTTTCCATCTAGATATTAAGTAAGTTGTCATGTAGCCAATGCATTGAAATATTTTTTTCTTCTACACATCATTTTGTCTTGATTGGACTCTCGTAATGATGGTTTGGCACCCAGGGCAGCATATTTAATTAAAGTTCCAGTTGTTGTGGTTTTCAACATAGCCCCACCCCTTTCTAGTTGGGCACACCCCTTCCCACTGGCCACACCCATTCAGCTGTCTCCTGCAGCCCCCCTTTAATTTGAAGTCACCAGCTGCCACTGTTTAGAAGAAAACTCAATTATGGCAGTAGAACTAAAGGGCAAGAAAAGAAAGTCATATGGAACAAAGGATAATTTGTTGTTAAATAAAGTCGTAGCAGAGAACTGTAAAAAGGGGAAGAATCTAAGTATGGCATGCATTGACTACAAAAAACACTTGATAATATCCCACATTCATGGATAAAAGAGTGCTTAAAAATGTATAAGATACACCCTACACTGATCGACTACATTACAGTGACCATAAAACAGTGGTAGACCACTTTGCAATTAAGCCATGATAAAGCCATGATAAAGGACAAATTATTATCCCAGGGATAAAAATCCAAAGGGGGATATTCCAGGGTGACACTCTGTCACTATTGCTATTCTGCCTTGCCCTTAACCCATTAAGCTGTCTACTTAACAGCTTAGGCCATGGCCATGGCTATAATTTGGCTCCTAGAAAACAACAAAGTGTAAAGACTTCTCATCTTCTCTTTGGTGATGATTTAAAACTGTATAGCTCATCAGATGAGGAACTGAAAGCACAACTGCAAGTTGTCAAAACTTTTTCAGATGATATAAGAATGCCATTTGGTCTTGATAAATGTGTAAAAGCAATCTTTAAACCAGGAAAATTGCAACATCAGGAAAACATCAGTTAGGGACAAGAATGTGATATAAAAGAACTTGATCAAGAGGGAGTGTATAAACACTTGGGAATTGATGAAGGATCAACAATAAAACACAAACAAATGTGAATAAAACTTAGCAAGGAATATTTCAGAAAACTTAAATTAATCTTGAAAACAGCACTGACATCTAGGAACAAAATCTAAGTTATAAACCAATTTACTCTTCCTAACTTAGAGTTTTGGAGTGATTGACTGGCCCCAAACCATGTTGGATAAATAAGATAGGAAAACAAGAGGGATGCTTCATGTTCACTAAATGATTTATAAAAATCAGTGCATACCAAGATTATATATATTCCCCATTCTGAAGGCGGGATGGGCCTCCTTGAAATTGATTATATGTATAAATCTGCAATCGTGGGACTCCACACATATCTGCTGATCTCACAAGACCCAAACGTAGTGAAAGTTTTGAAACATGAGGAGAATAAATCTAAGATGACTTCTCTGCAACATACTAATGGCAGAAGGACTGTATACTGAAAGACATAAGTATATTTCTTGGCATTTTAACCTTTCAGAGTTCTGCATTGTCTTACTTTTGCCTGACTGAATTATTGTTTGCCTGACTGAATTATCTTATATATTTTCTGGAATTGTTTTATGTTTCTCATCTGTCCTGAAACTGTTTTCCCCCTCCCACCCTATTCTTGTAGGGTTGTTATAGTTGGTGGTTTTGCAATTGCCTGCCCCTACTGTTAATTTGATCTTGGACACCCATCCCAGTCTGGTGTTTACTCTACTTAATACAGAGAGAACATTTGAGAAGGCCAACCCACTTAGGTTCTTAACCTCTGCACATCCGTCCTCTCTCCTTGCACTTTACTCAAAAAATGCACTTTATTTTGCTTTTGCCTCCCTTTAAAAGTACTCAAATGTATTTATTCTGCTGCATTTATACTTGCTTGGTAGTAGCCTGATTAAATTGTAACTGTTATTCTCAGCCTTTCGGTATAAGAACTTGGGCTTCAGACCAGTTGTTTTACATTAAGAAGGTTTGTGGTCTGCACTGTTGTGGAAGGACAGGTAGCTTACATCCTTCTAAATTGGGAATTGTTGATTGAATGCTCAGTGTCTGTTATTCTAAAAGTGTATTCATTCTGGTTTAAGCACTTGGGCTTCAGGCCAGTTATTTTACATTAAGAATGTTTGTGATCTGCACTCTTGTGGGAGGAGAGGTTAGATTCTGCCCTTCTGAGCTGGGAATTTCTGGTTAAAGGATCATTGTGCCTGCTTATTTGAACTGTTTCTTTCTGAAATTGGTGTGCCTTGTTTGCTGTAGCATAGACTAGATTCAGGCATGCTGAATCTAGCTTTGTGTGTATAATTTGAGCACTAATCCAGGTAATCTTTTTTTGGAGAAGGTTTCCCGGCACCCTAGTGGCAGTAGTGTGCAGTTAAAACTTGCCTGATTGAAGACTGCTGGAACAGGGCTCAGTTTTAAGCTTTTTTTACTGGTTAATTGGGTAATTTCAATCAGTTTGGTCGTTTTCTATTGTTATATAAAAAAATAGCACTTTATTCATCTGCTTTTACTTCATTTGTGTTTCTTCCTACTTTATTGCATTTATTCTGCTGCATTTATTACTGCTTGTTAGTAGCCTGATTAAATTGTAACTTTTATTCTAAGCCTTTGGTTGAAGCACTTGGGCTTCAGACCAGTTGTTTTACATTAAGAACGTTTGTGGTCTGTACTGCTGTGGAAGGACAGGCAGCTTACATCCTTCCAAGTTGGGAGTTGCTGATTGAAGGCTTAGTGTCTGTTATTCTAAGAGTGTATTAGTTCTGGTTTAAGCACTTGGGCTTCAGGCCAGTTATTTTACATTAAGTAGTTGTGGTCTGCACTCTTTTGGGAGGAGAGGGTAGATTCAGCCCTTCTAAGCTGGGAGTTTCTGGTTAAAGGCTTATTGTGTCTGCTTATTTGGACTGTTTCTTTCTGAAATTGGTCCACCCTGTTTGCAGCAGCATAGACTAAATTCAGTCCTGCTGAATCTAGCTTCATTTGTATAACTTGAGCACTAATCCAGACCATCTTTTTTTGAAGAAGGTTCCCCTGCACCCTAGTAGCAGGAGTGTGCAGTTAGAATTGTCTGATGAAAGACTGCTGGAACGGGGCCCAGTTCTTAGCTTTATTTTGGTTAATTTGTTTAAATCAGTTTGCTCATTTGCTACTGTTATATTAAAAAAAAAAATACCCTTTATGCATCGCAGCTTAGCTAGGGTTAAACTATTCATGGTGCTATAAAGTCTGCTCTTCAAAATTTCCCTTAGTTTTAGCACTCAAATCTGTTTCATTGAGCTCAACACTTGTTCAGAACTCATCGTAAGCACCAAATAAGCTACAAATTACTACAGCACTCAACTTTCCTCACTTGTCTAGAGGAAACCAGTTTTTAGTACTTAATAAATAAGCACCTATCCAGGCATGCCTCAGGGTCAGCTCCCAGTGTTTTCTCCTGTCTACCTGATGAATCTGGGCATCTTGGGGCAAAGCAGCAATTGCCTCATGTACACAGACAATACTCTCTTCCTACCACCCAACACTTCAACCTGTGAGAAATTCACTTATATAGCCAAACTGGAAGCAAAGCTCTCTTCACCCAAGACTGGACTAGACAGTCAAGAGGAGAAGGTAAACACTTGCACCACGCCACACTCATCACACAGCCCCTCAAAACCTACACAACCAAAACACACACATAGCAACACAAAACACACACCTACATTCATGGAGGCTCTCAATAAAAATCTGCTCAAGCCACAGAGACCTCCAAAGCAGAAACACATGCAACCTCCACCTCCCAAAACAAACCAAATGACACATAGCCCACAAACTCAGTGTCCACTCAACCAAAGCCCATAAGGCATAACAAAGTACCCAACACTCTAGTCATAGTCAGGCACATTGATATTCCACTCACCAGGCTAAACAAGGAGAAAGTTGCTGTCAGCTGCCTGTCGGGTGCCAGGATCTGCCACATAATGGATGTACTCAGGTCACTCCGCAACAAGTACAAATATGACTCTGTCATTATCCATGTTGGTGTGAATGACCTGAGACATACCTCCCTGTACTACATGAAAAGAGACATGGAGGAGCTCTCCAATCTTGTACCCCAGGCAGGTATGACCCTAATCCTGAGTAGCATTCTGTCATCATTCAGAATGGAACCACAGTACAAGGACAGAATGATTGACTTCAAAAATTGGCTAAGCTTTTGGTGTCATTCTAAGGGTATCCAGTATCTGTCTGCCGGGGATGACATGGTCGACAGACCATGATCCTTTGCCAGAGATGGCCTGCACCTGTCACCCTTGGGATTCCGGATACTGGCTAAGGCTCTTGCCACCCCTATAGTGTCTTTTTAGGCAAGGGTCAAATTGCAAATTCACCACCATAACAGGTACAAGCAAGCAACATTTGAGGGTAATGCTACTCAACGCTAGAAGTCTAAACCTCAAAATGCATTCACTTGAGGCACTCCTTAAAATGGAGAACACTGACATCTGGGAAGTGACAGAGACCTGGTTCAAGGCTCCAGAGACCACCACTCCATTACCAGGCATTAATTCATACCACACCTTTCGGCCACCTAACC
Organism: Protopterus annectens; assembly: GCF_019279795.1. NCBI lineage: Eukaryota > Metazoa > Chordata > Ceratodontiformes > Protopteridae > Protopterus > Protopterus annectens. Next base: position 88,933,058 of record NC_056730.1, on the reverse strand, counting down.
TGGACCAAAACACTAAAGGTGGAGTCATGTCCATATTCAATAAGGATATCCACACCTCCAGGCTAGTTGCTCAGCATAATGCATCCAAGATTATCCAAGTGCAGCTAACTCTGGGCAAGACAGCTACCCAAATTGTAACTTGCTACAGATCCCCCACCATGTCCCAGGATTCCCAATCCTCATTTCTTGATACACTGGAAAATATTAGGGTACAACCCAACACCCTAATAATGGATGATTTCAACTACCCCACCTTTAGCTGGGAAAACTACTCATGTACCAACTGTTTTGCTCAATGTTTTCTGGAATTCAAAAATTCCAACGCCTTGGATCAACTTATCCACACCCCCACCAGGGCAGCAATATCCCAGACCTGGTCATCACCAACATGGGCAACCTGTGTTCCATACCAGAAGTCAATTCCACATTGGTCAGATCCGACCACAAGCTAATCAGCCTAGACATCTACATCCAACCCCCACCTCCCATTAGGGAACCACCATAAAAAATTTCTCCAAAGCCAACTTTATGCTTCTTAAGACAGAAGTGGCAAACTTCACGACACGCTTGCAGATGGACAATAGAGGTACAACTGCTGAATCCTATACAAATGCACTTTATAAGCACTTACATGAGTGCATGGATCGTGCTATCCCTAACAGAACCAAGATGCTATCCTCCAAAAAAGGAAGCCAATCTGGTGGTCCCCTGCCATAAACAAACTCTACAACAGTAAAATGCAATGACTGGAAGAACTCCCTGGTCAGCCTCAGTAAGAAGCTGAGATCCCTCATAAAATCCTCCAAAGCTAGTTATGAAAACAAAATCGCCACTGATTCTAAAGACAACCACAAAGCATTCTATAGCTATGTCAAGAATCTCAATGACAACACTCAGATCTGCTCTGAGTTACAGCACAATGGCACTAAATATACAGAACCAACTGATATTGCCAACATCTTAGCAGATAGGTTCAGTGCAAACTTTACCCTCCATCACCCCCTAAAGAGCCCATCTCTATAATGGAAGAATGCAAAGTTCCTGTAATCACGGCTGCACAGGTAAAAAACACACTCTCCAAAGCCAGGAACACAGCATCCATGGGACCTGACAACATCCCAGGCTGTGTTCTACATGAACTACAGAATGAACTGGCACCCCACCTAAGCACCATGTTCATTCCTAGCCTCACCTCAGGCTTTGTGCCCACTGAAAGGTGCACAGTGACGGTTATCCCACTCCACAAAGGGGGATGCCACCATGGACCCCGGGAACTACCGCCCCATTAGCCTAATGAGCCGGGTCTGCAAGGCCATGGAATGTATCATCATGGAACTTATAAACAAAGGCATTAGTAATCTCTAAACTCTGGACCCCACCCAGTTCGGGTTTGTAAAAGGCAGGTCACGGCTCCTAAACCTGATTGACTTTTTTGAAGTAGTGACCAAAGCCGTAGTCAAGGGTAAGGTGGTTCTCAAAGCCTATCTAGATCTCACCAAGGCTTTTGACACCATCCCCCACTCTGGAATTATAGATAAACTCACTAAACTAGGTTTAAATCCCTATGTCACAAGATGGGTTGCCAAATGGCTCACTGACAGAACCCACACTGAGAAAGTAGGAGACTCCAAATCCGACTTCAGACCAGTGACAAGTGGAGTACCACAGGGTTCAGTCCTGGGTCCTCTCCTGTTTGGTATCTACTTTTCTGAAGTACAGGCTAACACAGAAGGTCTTTGGCTAATGGAGTTCACAGATGACTGCAAACTAGGAGCCATAATTGAAACTCGTAACGATGTGGACATCCTACAAAAGGGCCTCACTGAGACAGATGCCTGGTGTTAAAGCCATGGCCTCAAGCTCAATGCCAAAAAGTGCATTGTCATCCCCTTTGATAAAAACTCTGGTAAAAACTCTGTACCCATGAGCTACCACATAGGTGGTAGTCTACTTAACACCGAAAGTGTGATAAGAGACCTTGGGACACAGGTGGACAGTAGTCTCTCCTTTGATAATCACATTGCCACAGTAGTCAGGAAATCCTTCTACGTGGCACACCTCATCACAAAAGGTTTCTCATCCAGGAAAAAAGAGGTCATTGTTCACCTCTACTTGTGACTCATTAGACCCATTATAGAGTACAATGCCCCTTTTGGTATGTACCTCACAAGACATCTTCAACAACTGGAAAGGCTGCAGAAATACCTCACAAAGAGGATTACCAGCCTCAAACAGATGCCCTATGCAGACCGTCTCAAAAATTCCAGCTTTACTCCGTCACATATCACCTACTCAGAGGTGATCTCTGCCTAACATACAAAACTATGTCAAACCCAGAGCTGTTGGACATGCTCCACTTAAAGAAATCCCAATCCCTCTGAGCTACACACTCTAGGGACCTAAACCTTGTCACCACAATAAATAGAACATGCTGGAGGGATAGATTCCTGTCCCAGAGACTTCCCATACTCTGGAACAAGCTACCTATCTATATCAAACAAAGCTCCTCATTAGCACTCTTCAAGAAAAATCTTGATGACTGGATGTGAAATAGGAAATTCTCCCTATGGATCACCTCTGTGGCTCTGCTTGACAAGGGCACAGGAAAATAATTTTCTTAGGTGGGAAAAGCCAAGGTACCTTTTTGGCTAAGCTTGTACAGGCCCTAGGGCTGATAGACTAGTACCTACCTATGAACCTATAATGTGGCAGAATTGTTGCACTGGTGATTGTACAAACATTATGGTATTGAAGTGGCTGAAAATCACTGGAAACATGAGCCACAACGCATAATAGAAAATGATGAAGTTTACATCACATGGGACCACCCATTACCAACAGTTCAAAAGACAGATGCTAGAAAACTGGACATTGTGGTTCAAGAAAAGAAGACAAGGGTAGCATTGATCATTGAAATCACCACACCCAGTGACTACAGTATTTTATGTACAGAGAGACACAAAGTCATAAAATATCAGGATCTGCAGGTCAAAGTGAGAGCAATGTGGAAGAAAGATACCCAGGCAGTTCCAATAGCAGTAGAAGCAATGCTTCTTATAAAAAAGAATCTACAATCATATTTAGATATGTTACCGATCCATGTAACTCCTTATGAATTGCAAAAGGAGTCATTACTGGGCACATTGCCAGTGTTCCCAAGAGCTCTTTTGGCTGACATCAAAGACTTAAACAATACTAATTTCATAAACTTTAATTCTACTTTGATTTAGGAATGTGGTCCATTCCCATCATGGTATTAGAAACCCAAAAGACTTGGATAAATTAATATAGGAAGAAGTCATACTTACAAAGTTCACATGTGACAACAGATTGTAGAAAATAATGTATTTATTACTCTTCATGACAGCTTTAAGCTATACATTCAAAACTTCAGCTTTTTGAAAATTAGATAAACCTGATTCTACACAGCTAAGAAAAGCAATGAGTAAGGCACCAGAGTAATGTGGATAAAGGCAAGAATTCACAAGATTTTGCCCTATGCTGTGTACTTCCATTTAGCCTCAGTTGCTGTTGGCGCTTGTTGCCCGGCATTTTGCAAATGCAGAGGAGGAAGAGTAATGACATAGAAGGCAGAGGCTACATTGAGAGGGAGAGAGGGACACAGCGGCCATGTAGATTATGACAGAAATGGGACAATGTTGGCTCATAAAATGTGTAGTCAAATTAGACAAAATAATGTACTAAAAGCAGTAATTAAAATTTAACAAATACTTTGATTAGAACCCTTGAAAGTATTCAAAAATCTGTCTACAGATCTTAGGATTATTTCTTCACACCACAAATGAAATCCTAACCCAAGCACTTTAAATAGCACAATTGAAGAACAGTGACAACTTAAGTAGCAGAAGGGATGAATAGAGAGAGACAGAAACAGATGGAGAGATGAATAGCAACAGTACTTTTTTTTTGGAGGGGGGCATGTAGGACCAAACGTATGGTATGTTACTTGTACATATTTCCTACTTATTTCCTCATTATTAAGCTGTTATGCTCTGTACAATAAAGTGCTTGATATAGGCAGCAAGAAGGGCTAGGACAGTGCAACCAACATTAAGTCATAAGCAGGATAAAGGTGGCTTACTAATTCTCTCTCTTGGGGCTGCATTGTTTTTAAATGATGTCTTGCTGCACTATTCAAATGGTTTATTACTAAAATGTTGTAAATGGAGAGAAATCCAGACAATTGCATTTAGCTATAGGATATGAATATAAGAAATCAAGAAATAATAATTTGACTTACAGCTGTAATTAACCCATAACACTATGCAGAAACACCAGTCTATGAAGAAGGAAATTATCTCAACATGTAACATTGGAACTTTGAGCTCATTATATCCAAATCTAAGAACTTACAGTAACTGTTTCATAGTACTGCCTTTAGTCTGCTTTTACTCTGCATTCCCATAGTGCAGCAGATTTAAGCACATTTGTGCAAAAGAAGCAGACTACTGTGGCTGAAAATAAAATCCGTTTCCATAGGAAGTTGAACAGCATTGACCATTATTCAGCATTGTTACATTATGCCAAGCTCTGTGCAAATGCTGAGGACAAAAAGTGGAAGTTTTTCCATGGGCCATTTCTGGCCATGTGTGTTGAATATGATTCTACTTTTGACCAAATTAAACATTTGCAAAAGGGATTGATAGGACAGTAGTGAAAATATGGGTGTCAAGCAGACTGTAGGACAGAGGGGAAAGAATGCAATAATTTTTAGAAGAGTGGTGGGAGAGCACCAAAGAGAATTGTATAACAAATTTCATGACTTTGGAGAGTCACCACACCAGGTATAGCTGACAACAGACTAATGTTATATAACTAAGTGGACCAAATCAAGTATGTCAAGATGACAAATAGGAAAAGGGAAGAACTATGCAGTGTAATGATTTTCTGGGACAGGTGTCCATTTTTCTGGTGGGGGATAGAGAAGAATTTTGGGGGAAAGTACTTAGGAGTGAAAGGGTCAGGTTGATTAGCTAGAAAGCAGGAGCAGACAGGACATACAAGACAGACAGGGATGGTGATGGACACAAAAGGTTGGGGCACCATGATTGGGCGTATGTCGAGGATCTAGGAGGTTCAGCCATGTCCAACTTAAGAACAGTGAAATTCTAGTCCTTGCCCTTAGAAATGTCATCACCTTCTCCAGTGTCAGCTGCTTGGGACATTGCCAGATGTGGCATCATTTTGACATTACAACAAATTACCTTTTCAACCTTGCCAACTTGTGCACTGACACACCTCCACATCATGTCTCCATCAAAACTGCCACCTCCTGTCAGGTGACAAAATCACCACCTCCTCTGGTGCTGTTCCTGGAGGATACCACTGCACCAGCAGCTGGGACAGAGATACCTAATGTAGGTAGAGAAGGTAGGGCAGGATTTATCAAGGCAGCCCTGACAGATTGTGACCCAGATGTGCTAGATGTCTGTGCTCCCTGTGGTAATGCTATTGCAGCCACTTGTAGAGGTATGGTAGGCTGAACCACATTGGTCAATTTATGTCCCTGTGCAGATGGTCAATTTGTTTTCAAAAGTAAAGTATATAAAAGAAAAAAAAGAAGAGACAGGGGAGATCTGATCAGTGATATCACATCACTTAATTATTTCAATGCATAAAACAATCTAAGAAATACATAAGTACACCTTGGCCACATCAGATTTGATGGTAAGGCATGAATGTGTCATAAAAATCAGTCAACCACAATGGTATGCTCTGACTAATAGAATTATTTACTTCACTGTAAACCATACCAGATATCTGCTTTGTAAGGTATTAACTGCATTTACAAATATTGAGTTGTTAATGCCATGGAGTATTGAAGTTAAAATATCTTATAAATAATAGTCTGTAAAAAAAATCAAATATCTGTTTGTGGGTATTACACCCACACACAATTAAGCTGATGTGATAACCAACAGCTACTGGAGAAGGCATTTGTGCTTGATAAAAAAGATAAGGCAAGCCTGCGCAAGATGATATCCAGTGATGGACTGAGAATACTTCTGTGCCTTGCAAGCAGAACAGATACATATTTACCCTGTATCTCTCTGAGGTAAGTTAGTCTCTCCTGATGTGCCTCACAGTTTGAAAAAGAATATGTATATATATATATATATATATATATATATATATACACATATATGTGTGTGTGTGTGTGTGTGTGTGTGTGTTGGCTGGTTAATTAATGGTATATCATTGAGATGTTATAGGTCAGTATACTTACATAACTGAGAAGTGTTCATCCTCTCAACATCTATGGTGGCCTCTCATGCACATTTTTATGTCTATGTAGTGGTCACAACATTGCTTGCCAGTGCATGAGATACCAGTTGCACTAAAGATAGTCTTGGCCAAGCTATACCAATCCTCAGCCTTTTACTATGCCACAGTATATTCCCTCTGCAGTAACCTGCAGATGTAGTGGTTTATGAGGCAGGCCACAAAAATCCTACTCTCCACACCAGCCCACCTTTGTGCTCTAAATGTAAAACCGTCTCTACAATTGTCAGCCATGTCTGCGGCAGTAAAGCCAGAAATATGGGTTTGAATTGGAAGCCAGTTTAGATCTCATAGGTAACACCTTGTGTGCAAAGATGTACAACCTTGTTAACTGCATTTGCAAAAGTGGAAACAGCAATGGCTTACCAGTCACATTAGCAATGAATACATCAAGAAGCAGAGAAGGTGTTACAATGGCAGTAACATTTGCCCACGAGTGATGCTCACACAAATGGGACATGTTCCAATGTTAAACCCTGATATGCTTTATGCTGGTTATGATCATGGCTGTTTAGAAAAAAAAATGGCATAACTTCTGACATATTGGCATGTTGGGAGCTAGACACTGGTAAGACTGAATAATACCTCTTGGGAACTGAAACCAAAACAAAAAAAAGATAGAATTTTAAACTTTGCTGATTATCTGTCACTGCTACTGGACAGCTTACTTATTAAGATTGTAATTTGATTTATAGTAATGTAAGACTGAATGCAGAAATAATGAAAAAATGCCTGTATGTCTATGATTTTGATTAGTCATGAGACTGAATTTCTATGTGAAAGACGTTGCTTGTGTTTGTAAATATAGCTCAAATTCAGGCAGTTGCATAATCTGAGTAAGACATTTTAGATTAGGTTACACACATACTTCATAACACATACTGTCATAAACAGACATATTTGCAATATACAAGAAATTAATAATTACAATAAATATGTTGTGCATGTCATACCTATATATGTGCATTCTGCATTAAATATTTTCATTATGTTTTACATAATTTACACACATTATATTGAGCTTCAATAGCAAGCAAAAATGACACATTTCTTACAATAAACAGTTATGATAATTAGGTGCATTTATTATGACTTTCCTGATTAAAATGTGGTTATAAATGTTAGTGAACTGCGTTTGCACCCTGCTGAGTAGAGTGCAAGCACAAAAGGCATTAGAATAAAAAATGAGAGCAAGAGAAAAGCTAACAGTGAAATGAATTCAATCAATAAGTATACCTAGCAATGACCAGAGTCAGAAATGCAGTCAAGTAACACATTCCTTCTTCTCACATCTCCTTACAAAATCAAAAATATATTTTGTGGAACACATTATCAGACTTGTAGTTATTGACAAATAATGTAAAAGTGGACAGACAACAGTTCACATGATGTGAGCAATACTGAGGATATTTGAGTTTTACACAACACATTGATTTAAAAATGCATGTAAAAATGTATTCAGAGCTATTATGTAAAACTAATAATTAACTGGATTTGAGCCCTGCATCCCATATCTTATTTCTCTCAGTTCAGTTCACTGATACCTTGTGCCACAAAGATCGTAATCTGAGAGGTGAAATTAATTAAGTACTATCCACAGTGCTGATGTCTCTGTACTGGTACTAAGCTTCTTTGCACTACAAAAGGCAGCCTAATTTAAAGTTTTCATTGTTTTCCTTAGAATGTGAGCCTAGGTTTGCTGGCTGCCAAGCAGAGAGCAAATGCAAAAGGCATAAGAGAAAAAAAAAGCTGAAAAGAAAAATGTAATTCAAGCACAGGGTACATCTAACAATGACCAGATGAAGAAGTTCATCACAGTGACACATTTATCCTTCTCACACCTCCTTGACAAATCTGAACTTTAATTTCTGGAACACATTATCGGGAGTGTAGACACTGGCAAATAAGGTTAATAGTGACATACAACAGCTCACATGTTGTTAGCAATATTGGGAATAGTTGAGTTTCAAACAGCAACAAAATGGTATCACAAAATATGTGTAAATATGAATTCAGACTCTCCTTCTTTAAAATTATCACTTCATTGGATTAGATCCTGGCATCAGCTGTTTTATTTCTCTAAGATCTCAGCATTTAAACCTTGTGTTACAAAAAATGTTACCTGGCAGGTGTATTCTTTTCACTGAGTATTACCCAGAGTGCTGACATCTGTGCACCATTGCCAGGCTTGTTTGCACTAAAGAAGGCAGCCTAAATTAAATGTGTTACTTGTTTCCTTATGCATTAAACTATAGTTCAGTGCTGGGGACCATTGCCAGTCCAGACTATATAGAGACAAAAAAAAGGTATTGAAGTAGAGGACACACTATGAAACAAGTAGTTAAAATATAAGCATTTGATATTTCCTTAACTTGATTGTGTTTCAGCATGAACATATGCTCATTAAGCATCATTATGTTCACACAAACACAGCCATGCCTGGATTAGAACCCTAAGACATAAGGGCATTCACAAGACACACTTCAGATTCTTATCACTATTTGCCACACAGACCTTACTGTGAAGATAAAAAAGAGGTTACCTATATTCAATATGTGACACAGTATGAACTGACATTTTAGGTTGGACAGAAAAAAATCCTGCACTTTGTCTTGTGCAATTTGCAGTTAGATATGTTGATAGTTTTGATAGTGGCTGCAGGGCAGATAATCATTCCTCATACAATATAAAATAAAATATTTGAACAATGTCCCACTTTGCCTCTCCTTATTTTGTGACTGTTATTCTAAGATCTACAGTATGCTACTCTAACAAGACTAAGTGCTTTTACTTGCAGCTGATATATGTTTAATGAGTAATCTACTTCCTTAGAACTGCATAATGATATTGGAGGAAGAAACTGTTGTAATGAACAATTTCATATCAATGTTCGCCAATGGTAGTCCCAAAATTTCTTTTCAGTACCTTCTCTGTGACACAGTCTGATTGATACTGCAGTAAGAGTAATCCTTCAAACTTTATTTATTTTACATTTGTTTACAGGAGAAATTTGACTGGGCAGTTACCCATTTTCAGTAGAGGCCCGGGGAGAAAAGCTCTGCATAAAATAACATTGTAACATAGATATAAATGTAGCAAATAATACATTGATAATGTACATGTAGAAAAAAACATCATTTATCTGGATGTAGCTTATAGTTTATATGATTTTTACTATACTGGAAAAGGTGACAGGTCACAAGTACTATCATTTAACCCAGACTGCTGCATGAGAAGAACCATGAGTTAGATAAATGTTTTTTGAGTAGATTTTTGAAGTGTGTGGTGTTGATTGTGGATTTTAAAGTTTGAGGAAGTGTGTTTCAGATTTTGGCTACATAACTAAAATAAGGAGAGTCCCCTGCAGTATCCATTGATTTGGTTACCTTTAATATTGATTTATTAGTTGAGCATAAGAATTAGTAATTAGAATAAGGTTCGAGTAGGTTTTGTAGAACTGGTATTTTTTCTGACTGGTTTTAAATAGTTTATGAGCCATTGACAGCTGATTATATGACAGGAGATGTAGAAATTTTAATCAAGAGAGTGGTTTTATTCAGGGCTAGGCAGTGATTTGATCTGCATGTAGATTCTATGGCATATTTTGCTATTTTCAGTTTTCCTAGGGCAGTTTTCTTGAGATTAGTGAGTACGGGTGAGGCATATAGGAGTGTAGAGAGAAGATGAGTCCTTGCAATGGCTATCTTAGTACTATTGGTTAGGACTTGTTTGTTTCTACACAGGCTTTTTAGTTTTGTGTACCTTCTTTATTGTTTGTGATATTTGTAGGTTGATTCTCATGTTGTTATCAATAACAGCACCTAGAAATTTTGTCTGGATTACCAGTGAAATAATTGTATTATTTGTAACAGTAATAAAACAGGTAGAGGGGGGAACTGTGGTTTTAGTGGAATGGAAGAGCATACATTTTGTTTTACTAGGGTTGAGGATGAGTTGTGTGTTTGATAGCCATGTTTCAGTGGCTGAGAAGGACTTCTGTGTTATGTCTTGAATTTGTTGTATAGTAGGAGCAACACCTATATGTTTAGAATTATCTACATGTTGGATCAGGGATGCTAGAGATGTAGCCTTGTTGAGATTATTGGTAAAGATACTGAAAAAGAAGGCGACCAAGAATAGATCCCTGTGGGACCCCTAATGTAACAGGCAGTAGGGGAGAGAGATCCTGCAGCCATTTTACTGCTTTCTGGTTACCTGTTAGATAGCTTTGGAACCAAGTGACAGCAGAGGGGCTGAGGTTTAGGTTAGAAAGTACAGATAGAAGCTTGTGGTGGAAGAAGGTATCAGAGGCTTTAGAAGTATCAAGAAGACAGATGAGACTATTTTACCTTCATTCCTATATTGATTGATGGTATTGGTCAAGCTCAAAAGAGCAGTTGTGATGCTATGGTTAGGTCTAAATCCATGCTGAGAATTGGCTAAAAGGCTGTAATTTAGGAGGTAGTGCAATAGATGGGAGTGCTTACATTTTCTAGAGTTTTGGAAAATGAAGACAGAATGGCTATAAATTTATAATTTGAGAGTTCAGTTGAATTAACTTCTTTATGTAAGGGCATTATATCAGAGACTTTCCAGATTTGAGGGACTTGGTGTTAAGCGATAGAATGATTGATGAGAACAGAAACATGGTAAGAAATAGCATTAGCTGCTATCTTGAGATATTCTGTGGCAATTTGTCATCTACTATTGTTGTTGATTTTTAGGTTTTTTTTAGTATTTTTTTATGGGATTTGTAGGGATGGAATGGAAGGAGAAGGTATTGTTGTCATTGTTTGTTGTTGGGGGTATAGATGGTGGAGTGGGACTGTTATTTTTGGTTTCAGTGATGTATTTGTTAAATTGCTCAGCAGTGGTATTTAAATTATTTTCTGATGAAGAAGGCAGAGGGGATGCTTGGAGGATTCTTTAGATTGCTGTTGAGAATTTTTGTGGGTTTATTTGATGTTTCATTTGCAGATTAGTGTAATAGCTTTTTTATCTTGTTTAATTTGTGTTTTTTTTTTTTCTGAGTTCCTGATATGTTAGATGATTTGACTGAGATTTATTAGCATACCATATTTGCCAGGCCTTGTCTCTTATTTTAAGAAGAGTTCTAGTTTCCTTAGTTAGCCATGGGTTATATTCTGCCTTAGCTCGGATTGTCCTAGGTAGTGCTAATTTGTTAAGAATATTGATGAATGTGTCATTGAAATATTTGACAGCATAATCTATGGGCAAGACCTTTTAGAGGAGTCCAATTAAATTGTTTGAGAATGGAAACCAGAGTCTGAGAGCTGAAGTTTTTTGTATTATGGGCTTGACAGTAGATGGTAGGTTTAGGCAGGTTAGTATTTTGCCTAAGTAAAAATTTGGTAAGCAGTCACTAAGGCTGTCAAGAAGACAATCAGAGTATTGATAATTTGAGAGTTTGTTTGTTAGTGTTCAGTCAAGGATATATTCTCTATTTCTTCATTTGTCAGTTCTGGTAGAGCATTGAATGATTTGTGTAAAGCCATGGAGGTTAATATGGCTCAAGTGGTTCTGTGAGTTACAAGTATGCCAGTCTTTGAAACCACCCATTATAATTGCTTCATGAGAAATAGTTTTTGAGGTCCAGTGGAGGATATGCTCTATGTAGCCAGGTTATTTGCAGGTGGAATATATATTCTTACAATGATTAAGTGTTTATTGGAGTTGAATTTTACTTTGGTGAAAAATATTTTAGCATTATTAAAAGTTGGAATGTTTTTGTTTTAGGGGTTGCAGTATAAGGTTGTTTTTAAAGACTATGACTACATCTGCACTTTTTTTTCTTTGTATATAATCTGAGAATATTGTAACCTTGAGGGATAATCTCATTATCATCTATATGTGGCTTGAGCCAGGTTTTTAATAAAAAGGCTATATATATATATATATATATATATATATATATATATATATATATATATATATATATATAGTGAATAGATAGAGATAGAGGATGGCATGTAGTTCCTGAAACTTAGTGACAAGAGTTCTGAGGTTTATGTTTATAAACAGTAAATCCGATCCTTTCCAAGGTAAATTTAATATATTTTGAGGTGAAAGGATGTATTACTGATTAACAGTGGGATGGTTTAGGGGCCTGGGTTTGGCTGAATGTCACCATTTATTATAAGCTAAGATGCTATGTTTAAAATAGTGTTTAGAAATCTAGACATAAGTTTATGATACCTAAGGGAGATGTGGAGTGAGACATCAAGTGGAAGTATGCTATAGGTGAGCTGATCAAAGGAAGTGCTATTGAATATTGCTGGGGACATTTTATTTATGTATTTATTTGACATTTGTTGACTGGGAAAGTCCGACTGAGCAAAATCCCTTCTTCAGGAGAGGTCCAGAGAGAAAAGCTCCACAATAGCATGTACAATTTGCAATGGACAAAACAATAATGGAAAAGTACAAACAAATGTATAAAATACATAAAATGCATAAGTACAAATAAATGAATAAAATACAATTAGTAACACAGTATATGCTTGCTAGAAGTAGTAGGACACCTATGTATATTTTACAATATTAGTTCTATGAGTAGAAGTAATGTCCTAGATGTTTTGAGACAAGCTATGTCACAGAGCAGTTGCTTGAAAGAGTGGATTACTTATTTACAAGTTACATGGTATCAAAGTAAATTCGGTAAAAAAGAAATGAACAAAAAGAGACATTGTTTCCTTTAAGGAAACTCAGTAGAGAGGCACTGCAAGACAGTAAAGGCAATTTGACAGTGAACTGCATCAGTATAGTGTAGGTAAGTAATGTCACTGTTGTAAAAGACTGACTAGGAGTCATAGTTACAAGGTGAGTAATTGGGAAGATATTGTTTAAGAGCCTTTTTGAACTGATGTGTTTCAAAGTTCACAAGTTTTTTCTTTTTTTTTTTTGATGTAGGTAAGGAGATGTGAGTTTATGGCTGGGGAGAAATATGGTCATGTGAGAATAAGCAATTACACGTGTGGCTAGGGAAAGAATTATAAGTATTGAAGTATATAGGTGTATTATTTTTGTTTTTGTGAAATGCTTATTTTGTGGGATGACATATAGCATAGAAAATAATTAATATTCCTTAATTAAGTCTTTAGCTGGAGTCTGAAAGAGAAAAAAACTAAAGTTTTTATTAGGTTACTGTTACTAGCATTTGGAATGAGGAGGTGAGTAAATGTAAGACAAAGTATAAAAAGTAACTAATATTCACTAAATAAATCTTTAGGTAGTAGACTGAGAGAAAAACAATATTTATGAAGTTACGATTACTAGCATGTGGACTGAAAAAGAGGTTAAAGGGTTAAGGATGTTGAATGTATTAGTAATGAGTGCAAAGGTATGGGCTAGATTGGAGGGTAGTCAGTGATTGGCTAGTGTAGCACTGTGATTTTAATTGGAACATTCTGCTGATAGGTTTGCTATGTGTGGTTGGAGTGGCTTCATTAAAATACATACAGTTGTTGAGGTGGGTTGGAATGGGATGGTAGGGTAGTGGAGTAAAGTGAGCCCGAGTGTAATGAGGCCAAATGGAGAAGGAAGACCCTGGTCTTCATGTGAAATAATTAACAAAAACAATCAGAGATTATGAGAATGAGTTAGGTTCCCTCACACTGCTTAACCTTGTATTCTTATTAGTTTAGTCCCTATTACAATTATCAGAATTGTCCAAATTAAGTTAGATATAAAATAGGAAAATATTCTACAGACTTTTCTAATTAATCACAGAAGAACTGGTGAGAAGTTAAAATAGAATTGTTGCATGAAAAGATAGGCTAATTTAGGGGAAGGGGAACTCATATGGGATGAGGGAAAAGTAAGACACTGTTGCCCCTAGTGTGGTGCTCGACAGTTTTAATAGTAATTAAGTACAACATGAGACTAATATCTATGTAAAGTTTGGGTAGTTTCAATTACTTAGCAGGTAACACTTCTCAGTGCTCATTCTTGCAGAGATAGGGAGTGTGCATGCACTCTTGTACATCCTTGCACCATGTTTACTTTCTCTGCATGTAGTGCTAATGTAGGAATTTATGAATATTAATGAGTTTATACCTCATTTGCACATTCACAGTGCTCACAGGGCTGAATCTGCACTATATCAACATAATCGTGTAGACAAGGAAATGTGTATTCTAGTAGGGAAGACTGTTTATCCAGAGAGGTGTATGCTATTAATTGCTTTTAAAACATGTTTCTAGTGCTACAATCAACTTGATGCAAAGGTAAGTTGCTGTTTTTTTTTACAAAATGCTGCATTTCATCCTTAATGATGAATTAAATTTCACAATATACCCATAACTTAGTGTATGTATTGTTTGTCCCTTGCTGGTGGCATAGGCATGTATATCAGTTATTTGTTAAATTACAAAAGTTTGTGAAGAATGTAACAAGATATTATAGAACACTGTCTATGCCCATCTGGCAATTACATCACTTTCTAATTATGTCAGGGGTTTGATGTTTGCAGCCCACTAATGTATTAGGCCTGTGATATATAACTGACCACCCTCGACACAAGGAGACATGAAAAAACACTTTTACCCATTTGTACTGGAAAAGTGGACATTGGTTTGGTTAATGCTGCAATGTACTACTCAGTCACACAGCTATTGTCAGCCTTACATGACCTGTACACTTGCTTTTCATTTTCTTTACTTTATATTTGGGATGGTTCTGTATTTACTTGTGTGTAGTAATATGGACATTTCATTTTTCAGTTATTTTGTACATTGATGTTGGTTCTGACATGGAGGACAACACCAGTGGGCATAGTACAGAACTTTCAAGTAAGCAATACAATTCAATAATACGTGCTCACTTCTTTGATGTTAGGCTTGCTCTCATGTGTTCTCCATCACCAACAACCTGTGCCAATGATGAAGAATGTGTACTGCCCTTTGCACAATTTTAATGTAGCTACAGCTACATATATGAGTAGGAAAGTGAAATGCTTGATGCACATTATTGTGCAAAGTCATTAGGTGGACATTGCAGACATTACAGTCATACGGTATTACTGACATTACTGTACATGGGACAAATTTCTCATCTTAGGGACATAAATCTACTTGCATATGAAACTATGCAATTAGCTTTTTTTTGAATAGGTTCCACATTTACCTTGAGCTTCAGATGAGGTCAGAAGAGGTTGCATATTTACTATACCATTTCTCTGTCTACCAGGTTTTGCTGTACAATTTTCTGTGTCATGCAATCCATACTAAGACAAAAAAAAATCTTCTTCTTGGCAGAGCATGGGCAATAGCAGTAGCAACTTTAATTAACCCCCTTTGCACACACAACTCTCCAATGGCAGCAGCAAATGTTAATTTTTTTGTAAGTGTAATTGCAGCTGTAAAACATATAGATTTGGATTTCAGAGTAAATGGCTATACTGAGTCTACATGATTGCTTTATTGCTTCCTGAATAGCTCATTCATGTCAGATTAGTTAATTAGCATGTAATTCTGCTACTTATGCTTTCATTAGCATATTCAGCCATTTACCTTTGTTTTGTGGCTCTACATAAAGTGTAGAACTGTTTAATGAATGCAAAATAGTGCACTATCATGACAGCTGCAATTAGTGTAGCTGTTAATGAATTCGTCCCTTTGTCTTTTCTTCTATGTAAAATTCATATGATGGGTAAAAAGTGACAGAATTCAAAACAGTAATCTACTCAGGTGGAAGTATAACAAAATTAAAAACTGGACCGAAACGTAAACTGTGGTAATGTACACCATTGAGCTAAATGCAAGCTGTGAAAATGTGGATAATATATATCTTGAGAAGAAAACTCTCACTTTTAGGAAAAGGTGGCTAAAATAATATTTGAATCAATTACATATTTTGTTCACAGGTTATAACTTACAGAGCTGTCCTCATATTTTGAATGTGGCTGTATGAAAGTGAGTTACTCTAAGCATCAGGCAGGAATTTTGGACAGGCTTCAAGCTTTATGTGGCTGAATGTATCCCTTTTGTTACAGCACAGCAGCAGGTGCAAATTTATATATTTTGACCAAGATTGCTATATTAATAGGTATAATTTTACACTACAATAATTGTGATTGTGATTCAGAAGGCATTACATACTATATAATCAGTACTTGTCAGAACATATATATTGTTCAGTTATGAGACAAATTAGAGCAAATATAAACAATATTTGAGAACCTGTAAACACAATGATGCTGAAACGTCTGCCTTGGTTTATTTTAATATAATTTATAATTCTAATTTAATGTCACTCATGTTAAGAATAATGATTCAAATTAAAAATAACAGCATCAAAGAAGTTTCAATTTAAAGTTTCTGTGAAAAGCAAGATACATTTTATATTTGGCTTAATGCTGTTTTTTTCAGAGGTATGAATGCATGAGTGTTGTGGGGGCATATTTACTTCTATATGATTGATTGACTTTCTTAAGAAAATGTATATAGCTGTTTGTGACTCTGATCAGAATTCACGAATGCATGCTTGCTATGTTTCGTCTACACCACAGGCTTGGCAAACTGTCTGATGTAGGATCTGAAAGGTGACATTGGTGGAGAAGTGGGGACAGTAGGACATTATTATAATGGTGGTAGTCCTATACATGGTACCTGCCATCAACCCATCATGCATTATGTCAGTGAGGTGAGACTCAGAAGTAGGATCATTATGCACAGTGTTAGCAAAGTGACAGGGAGAATCAGGATTTGAGTTCACTACTGCAAGTTGACCATAGACAGCAGAGTGAATGGATGTGTTGTTAGTACTCAGGGGTCTGTGGCCTATGTGTTCATGGTATTCCAGGTATTGTTTGCAGACTTACAGTGGAGGTGTGCTGATACATTAATCTCTGTATCACTGGAAGGGACACTGAGGTATGCTGATACATTAATTGCTGTTTAGTAGCTGGAATAGTAAACTGGGAGTCATGAGCACTTACAGACTGAGAGGATAAAGAGCTACTAGTCCCTAATGATTGGTTTGTATGAAGAGGTGGCCATCTGAAAAATGATTTGTGACAGAAGGAGGAGATGTCAACATCACAGTGCAGTGAAATGAGACTGGCTAGAGAATCATTTGTAGAATTAGAAAAATGTTATCAAGAATTTCATTAGTTTCCAGGAATGGATGAGTCACCTTGGGTTATAGCAGATGCTTGAAGAACCTTCCTTGGGTTTCCAGTGAAGGCACTGTGGTTAGAGGCTTTTTGATATGGCAGTTTTGACAGGAGTGACAGCTGCTGGAAAATGGTTTGAAAGATGGGTTACTCCATGATTTCCTACTATTAAAGCACCAAACCCTTCAACTATGGAAGAGGTTTTATGATTCAAGAATATAAGTAACAACATTTGTATACAATTTCTTAAGTGAATTAATGCTTCCATCTGAAGAAGTGTATCTGCAAGCAGTGCTGGATTTTTTTATTATTAAATCTTTGCTCACACCATGTACTAAAAGATAGTCTGTGTAAAATTTGTAATCAACACTCAGGTGTTGCAACTTTGCTATTTGTTATATGCATAATCTCACTGGTTTCAATACTATTTGTTCTACAAAAAAATACTACTGCAACCCTTGTTGTCTTTTCTTTATCTTGTTTGTTGTAATGCTGCATTCAGTGTGATTTATTCAGCTGAGCTGTGTCTAAAGATGGTCAGTTTTATTTAGAGTACTACCAAAGTTAACAAAAGATAAATAAATAAGCAAATTGTCAGTATAATGTTTTATGACTTGTTCATGTATTTCTTACCTCTATCAGTGACTAAATCAGTATATATTTCGTAATAAATTTTTATAAGGTCATATAATACCTTCTGAGAGAGTCTGCCAAGGAATTGTTGCACTATATTTTACAGTATTCAAAAAATATGTTTATTTATTTAGTTTTTTTGTTACTGTGCAATGTTTTCTTTGAGTCGTTCTCTGTTTCTGTCTCTCTCAAGTTACACACAAAAGCATATACATATAAATATAAGTATGAAATTATGAGTTTGCAGTTTTTGGTAGGGGGTGATCCATACAATTTTAGCTATACTTTAAAGACTGGTGGCATATTTGATATTTTTCTTAATGTTTGCTTCAGATGTTTGGGAAAGATAATGTCTGGGATTCAGAAAGTCTTACCATGAGAGGGAAGCCTTAACATGGCCACTTCACCCCTCTCTGTAAGCTTTTCCAGTTCATAGACAACCCTACTGCCCCTGTTTTCAACTCACTGTGACTTCAGTATGGAGAGCAGTCTCAGTGGCAGAGATGTGTGATAATCTGACAGTCTAGAGGAGTGGCTAGTTTAAATTATCCATGTGCTCTTCCCACTGAAATACTAGCTACTCCCAATTTACAAGGCCAAGTCATATTATGAATTATTCATCTACATAAAAGTTCATTGTCAGAGGATAAAGCGACTGCCATAAAATCATGGGGGCTACCCATTCAATCCAGTGGGAGCACTTGCAGTGCAGGTAAGTTCTGGGAAGGCATGGTGGTATGGTTGTGTATTAGTGTGGGTATTTATTGATATGGGTGTGAGCACGTGTCTGTAGAGTTTAGTAGGGAATACAGAGTTCAGAGGAGTGTGTGTGTGTGTGTGTGTGTGTGTGTGTGTGTGTGTGTGTGTGTGTGTGTGTGTGTGTGTGCGTATTTGTTTTGCAGCATGTGTGTAGGTGAATGGGCACATATCACTCAAAATCTAAGCTCATGAAATCTGGGCAAAACCTGAAATAATGGGGGTACAAAGGCCCAAAAATAGAAACAGATTTTAGGTATTGTTCCTATAAACTTAGAGAGTTGCTAAAATAACAGGATTTGTGCCAACATGCATTTTTTTGAAGGATATGAAGTGTGAAACTTAAATATTTGTCATTATTTATTGACACCAATCTTTGGTGATTTGCCAGAAAACCACAAATTTTATGAGGAACAGACTAAAACTATGATGTAAAAATTTGGATATTCTGTAAAAAGCTGGACAGTTGAGAGGTAAGATGGATGAGTGTTTCCATGACTATGATCCACTGTGGAGGTGTGTCTGGAAGCAGGTGTGCATGCATGTGTGTGTTTGTGTGTGTGCGTGTCCGTGTGTGCATGCGTGTGTGTGTGTATGTGTGTGTGTGCGCGTGTGTGTGCATGTGTGCATGTGTGTGTGTGTGCGTGCGTATGCGTGCTTGTGTGTGTGTGTGCGTGTGTGTGTGTGTGTGTGTGTGTGTGTGTGTGTGTGTGTGTGTGTGTGCGTGTGTGTGCGTGTGTGTGTGTGTGTGTGTGTGTGTGTGTGTGTGTGTGTCTGGGAGTGACGGTGCATTTGTGTGCATGTGTATAGGTGTATGTTTGTGTGTGTGTGTGTGTGTGTGTGTGTGTGTGTGTGTGTGTGTGTGTGTGTGTGTGTGTGTGTGTGTGTGCATGTGCATGTCTGCCTGTGTGTGTGAGTGTAGTGGTTGCCTTTGCTGGCATGATGCGTTGGTCGCTAAGAAGAACACTTCTGCAGTTAGATTTGTTACTGCTATTCTTGGCTGTTATGTGATTCAGAGGCATACTAATGAGCCAATAATGAGGTATTTCTCATTGCAGCCATAGGCATCACTGAATCACATTTTCTCACCATTGTGGTAATTGACTGACTAGTGGTAGGGAGTTACCTTGTGCAATGAGCTTTTTTCATAAATCTTTCTGATTTGAATCTTTAGTGTTTATTTTGGCAAGCATTATTTATCTTGCTAGGGCTAGAGGTAAAAAAGGGGGCAGGGTGCTTTCAAGTATCAGTGAAGAAATCCTAGATGGACATGATTATACTTACAAGGATTTGTGATATGCATTTGGGAAGAATGAATTAAATGGTCATACCACCAGGAGGAAGACCCATGGAGAATAGTGAAAGAGAGTCATCAGAGGTGGGCCGTTCTACAGGTTTATGATTGCTTACAGATTAGTCCAACTAGAGCCTTTCAGATAAATACAGGACGTCTAGCTAGTGGCAATTATGAGTCCAGAGTCCTGAAACTCATGTATTCCCTATCAAAAAAAATATACATATATGTATATATAGGCCATTCTAGATGTTCATGACCCATCCATTGAGGTCCTCCTGTCCTATTGCAGAATGACAGCACTTTTAATTCTGATTTAGTATGATGAAAGCATGTTCACCTAAAGATTCACCCTAAGATTCTTGAACAATCATGAAGGATTCACATGAAGCCTACCTACACAATGTTAATTAGTTAGCGAGATGAGCTGCAGCGCTAATCGGATATGCATGCCGTTCATCCTGCTTACATGAATACAAGCATGTTTTCATGGCCAGTAACCATGCTGATGACCACAAAAATGTGCTGGGCACCACAACCATACACAGTAAACAAACAAGCTTGCCTATCAACAAACCTGTTAAGTGTGCTTGTGTGGACAGCACAAAGAGAACATAAGGCAAGTAATCCAAGCTGCCCCAGACAGAGAAAGTGTACTGAGTATAATGTGCACATAAATTTATTTTATTTATTTTACATTTGTTAACCGGGCTAGTCTAGCTGGATACATATCCTTTTTCAGTAGAGGCCCGAGGAGAAAAGCTCCAACATAGTAGTTAATACAATTTAAAGATACAAGTAAAAACAGTAAAAAAAAAAATAATGTACATTTTCCAAAATACACGATGATTGAGAAATTTTTTACATAGTTGTTGAAATGACAGCAGAGCAAACAGAAGGTTATACATAGCTGAGGTATCTTATAAACAAATAGTAAATAGAGCATTTCAAGAAGAATAAACATGGTTGCCATTGTTGATAGATTTTGGACATTTGGAAGGGGTTGAGAATATATGTTTAGTCAGGTTCACGACATGGGCATAGCCATTGTTTTTTGAGATATTCTTTTAGGTTGTTTTTGAACTGATGGTGTGAGGTTGTACTTCTAAGGTAGTTTGGCAGGGAGTTCCACGGTTTGCCAATGGAGTTGGCAAAGAGGGCATCACCACCTGAGTTCTTAGCAGTGATGGTTCGGATCTGGGTGCTGTTGGATGATCGAAGGCTATTGAGGTTAGTATATGGGGTCA
Organism: Protopterus annectens; assembly: GCF_019279795.1. NCBI lineage: Eukaryota > Metazoa > Chordata > Ceratodontiformes > Protopteridae > Protopterus > Protopterus annectens. Next base: position 88,911,691 of record NC_056730.1, on the reverse strand, counting down.
AAATGCTAGATAGTGAGGGAGTTCTATCCGGTTGGTTGATTAGTTTGCAGGCTTCAGTGAGTTGGTTAAGTTTAAGAAGATTTGGGAGTTCCAACCAGCCAAGTTTCCTCAGGTTGAGACAATGGTGGGTGCGATAGGGGGATCCAGTAATAAATCTAGCAATGTGGTTGTAGGCAGTAGAGAGTGTGTTAAGTTCACATTTGTTGAGGAAAGAAAAGACTGGGGAGGCATAGAGGAGGGTGGAGAGAAGATGTGTGCGGGCAATAGTTAATTTGGCAGTTGGGGTTAGATAGTTTTTTATTCTGTACATGGATCCTAGTTTTTTGTTAAGTGATTTTACAGTTTGTGTAATGTGAATGTCAAATTTGAGTTTATGATCTATAGTTACACCTAGTAGTTTGGTACTGGCGACAGGAGTTATGATAGTCCCATTGTTGGATTTGACATGGAAGGTTGTATTGTCGTTACTTGTGAGTTCTGTTCCTAGGGTTGAGTAAACGTTGGGAGAAAATAGTAGTAGTTTGGTTTTAGTTGGATTAAGTAGGAGTTTCAGGTCGGTGAACCATTTTTCTACTAGAGAAAAACAGTGTTGAGTGGTAGTTTGGAGATTTAGGAGAGAGACATCAGAGCAGATCAAGGTGGAATCATCGGCGTATTGGATGCAGGTGGATTTAGGGATGACTGAGTGTAGGTCATTTATGAAGATGGAAAAAAGAAGTGGACCCAGAATTGAGCCTTGAGGAACACCAATGGTATTGGGTAGTAGGCCTGATAGTCTGTTTTGCCACCGGACAGCTTGTTGCCTACCAGTGAGGTAAGCCTGGAACCAGGTTAGTGCTGGGGTGTCCAGATGTAGGGTTGCAAGGTTGTTTAGAAGGAGCTGGTGATTGACCATATCGAAAGCTTTCGATAGGTCAAGAAAGAGGGCGGAGGATATTAGTTTGTTATTACGATTGTTATTAATGGAGTCGACAAAGGAAAGGAGGGCCGTGGTGGTACTGTGGTGAGGGCGAAAGCCGTGCTGGGAGTTGGACAGGAGATGATTACAGGTTAAATAGTGAAGAAGTTGTTTGTGGATGCATCTTTCCATGATTTTCGCTATTGGGGACAGTATAGCTATTGGTCTATAGTTAGATATTTATGTGGAGTTACCTCCTTTGTGAAGCGGAATGATGTAAGAGATCTTCCAATGAATGAAATTGGAAATTAAATGAAACATAAATACAAAAATATGTAAGATGGGAAGGTAAAAGGCAAGGGCAACTATGATAGATGGGTTACCAGCAGGAAAAGTATAATGAGCACAATGTGCACAGAAATCAAAGAGCTGTATACAAAAATATGTAAGAGGGGAGGGTAAATGCTCAAATTGTACTAAGATAATTGACTTAAAGTTGCTTATGTCACAAAGACAGTTTTCGTAATAATAAAATTGTGCAAAATGTATGTCATAATAATTAATGGTGGTTACTCTTCCTGAGCAAATATAGATAAATAAAACATGCATGATGTCATAGGATGTGACAATTACACAAACTGACATTGTAACAGAGGGGATTACATGAGGTATGAATATCAGTAACATGCTGAGTTGAGATGACAGTTAGCAAGGGCAGTACATATATTATGGAATATTTCCATAGCATGTATTTCATCAAAATAATATACTGGAAACTATGAATGGCTCAGAAGCCACAATCTCCTTTTGCAAGAATCTAATCCAATCCATCAATGTTACCACTGAGCTGTGTATTAACAGCATACACCACAGAAATAAGCATAATACATGTAGGAGGAGGATCACTCATGATGGGAATTATGCACTTTAATGTTCTAATGGTTATGCATTCCATATGTAGGTGTGTGTGTGTGTGTGTGTGTGTGTGTGTGTGTGTGTGTGTGTGTGTGTGTGTGTGTGTGTGTATGTGTGTGTGTGTGTGTGTGTGTGTGTGTGTGTGTGTGTGTGTGTATGTGTGTGTGTGTGTGTGTGTGTGTGTGTGTGTGTGTGTGTGTGTGTGGTGTTATAAGTGTGGGACCAGAGTGTGACATACTTAATACCCTTACATAAGGCTCTCCTGCCTGACACAGTTATTGTGCAGACAGATAAGAACAGATGCAAACACCACACTATGATGTGATGTATTTCATGGAACTTTGTATTGTTGGCATCTGCTCCAGGAGGTAGCAGTGGGTATTGTCACAAAAAAACTGAAATTAATATGTGAATTTAGAAAATATCCCTGAAAATCAATGTCATATCAGCATGTCAGACTGATGGCAATTAAATGAGTATGCTGAGGTGCACACAGTTGTGATCAGCCCTATAATGATATTCAAGGAAGGTTTCTGTATTTGTTTGTACACATACCACCAAAGGACTGGAGCACACTTGTGTACACTGCAGTACTCAAGGCATGTGCCACAGTCGCACTCTCTCCATGACATTGGCAGCAGAAATATCAGCTGTCATGAAATCCAAAGCTGCATTGACATGTGCTCATGCAACATATCAAGGGATAATGCTGATGTGACATGATGTAATAAGTTCATAGGTTCATAGGATATTACTAGGCTAATGGCTCAAGACCTTTACAAGGCTAGCCAGTTTTATCCACATTTTACCCAATTTTCTATCCCTAGGGGGATAAATAACAAATGTCAGCAAGTGGGGTTTTGACAGCTTTTATAGGCTGCCCCTGTCTATAAGGGACATAGGCACCACCCCAGGAGTGAATTTCCCATTTCGCATCCATTGGATGAGATTGCGCTAGAAGATGGTCAGGGAAGGGCTCTGCTTAGATCTGGATGCCATGCCCTTACTTATATGCTTAGCCACATAGAAGGATTTGCTCACCACCATGGACACATTTTGGTCAAAATTCAGATTACTATCTATCTGAGTACCCAGATCTCTCTCCGTTGGGCCCACTTTTAAGGGGATGCTATCAATATTGTAAGTGGATTTCCAAAAGGGCATTATTATGTGCTTCTTCACATTTAGTATGATACCATGGCTCTGACACCAATCAGTAGTCTGTATCAATCCTTTCTGCAGGACATTAATATTGTTTGGAGATCCAAAGGTTGTCCCCAACTTGCAGCCATTAGCAAACTTGGTCAGCCAAATGCCATCTCCATTTCCCTTGACATCTGATAAGTATATCCCAAACAGGTGGGGGATCCAGCACTGAGCCTAGTGGTAATCCACTGGTGACTGGTCTCTTACTGGATGTGGATTCCCCCACTCTAATAACATGTGTCCTATCAGTGAGCCATTTAGCTATCCATTTTGTGACATAAAGGTGTATGCCCAGTTTTGTGATTTTATCTGTAATACACAAGTGGGGTATTGCTTCAAATACCTTGGCCAGATAAATGTAGGTGGCATGCACTGCCTTACCCTCATCCATGGCCTTGTTGACCTTCTCAAAGAAGTCTGCCACACTGAGCAGACAGGATCTGCCCTTGACAAAGCCAAACTGGGTTGGGTCTAGAGTATGGAGATTTGTTAGGTTGTTGTTAATCAAGTCTAAGATTATCTTTTCCATAGCATTGCCTATAAGCCTAGCAGACTTATTGGTCAGTACTTTCCGGGATATGTTGATGGTCTCCCCTTGAGCAGAGGGATGACTGTTGTTGTATCCAGTCTACTGAGACAAAACCTGTTTGGAGATTGTGGTTAAATAGAGATCTGAGTGAGTCTGCTAGGTCATGTTTCAAAATATTTAATAGGTACCCTGGGATTCCATCAGGGCCCATTGATGCAGTGTTTCTAGCTTTAGCGTGTACAGTGATGCACTGTTCTTTTGTGATAACAGGCAAAGGAGCAGCAGAGGGTATTTAATGTGGAGTGACCAGAGGTGATGAGGGGGTGAAATTTGAGCTGAATTTATTGACCAGCAGGTTTGCTATTTCTTCTGGCTGAGTACAGGTAGTGCCATATACTGGCAACTCAGCACATTGTTGACTGTTTCCCCTTAAGATTTTGGACCTTTGTTTGGGAGGCTATTTTAGTCTCATATTTAGATTTTAAGGACTTGACCAGTTCCCTGATTTGCATGTTGAGACTAATGAGGGTTTTTTTTCTCTGTTATGCTCCCTTCCTCTTGCTTCTAGACAGGAAATGCTTATTTCTGTTGTATAATCAATTTATACAGTGGGTCCACAAGGGTGACTTATTTTTCTGGCTAGTCCTGGGTTTATTTTAATCAGGTTCTGCCATTTATATAGAGTTGTGTAAGTGGTTGTGCAGAGCATTTGTGCATACTTCTGCATAGTCTTCTGTGTTTTCAGGGTTAGGGGAGCTTTAAAATTGTCTAGGGAGAATCATTGACCAAAATCTGAAAATTAATAAACATATAGTCCAGACCATAGCTAAAGTTAATAAAAAATAGGCACCCTTTATCAAGGGAAAAACTACCTGACCACTGACAGTAAAGCCATCATAGCTAGAATTTACCTACTCTCCACATTATTATATTCATCCCCTGTTCTAACCAAACTAAACAAAGGTGACTTAAACAAATTAACCACTTGCTATAACAAAATAGCAAATTTCGCTACCAGCTCCTCCTACAGATCCCATCACTGTCATGTCCTTAAGCAGTTAGGCTGGCTGGAATTACTCAGCTTGTTAAATTTTAACCAACTTATGGTTTCACATCAAATAGTCTACCACCCCAATAAAACACCATCTCTAACAGGCCTACTTAACCTCTGCAACAACTGACAACTAAGATCCACAAACAAAGAACTTGTAGAAATATCTAAAAGCAAATATATGTCAGGTGACTCCCTTTACTCAAGTGCAGTTGCCAAAATCTGGAACTCCCCCCCCCCCCCCAGTGAAACATTATACTTGGAGGGTGCACCACTTCTCCATATTTGTGAGTACTATAAACCAAAAAGTGAAAAACCAACAGTACGAAAAATCTTCCAGGCAAAGGAAATTGCGAACCACAGGAGAATATTTATTAAGCGCTTTTCGTCATTCACGATGGAATAACTTCTTCAGATAAATCCCAAATACAAATCACTGTATATATACAACGTTCTTACTCAATCAAACAATCAGCTTAATTGGCAAATTAATAAATTAGTTGATAATAACACTATTAAAAGTACTATTAAAAGTAATATATACTTTTCATGCAATCCTACAGCTCACTACAGGAAACATACTAGTTTACATAAAGTATATTACATAAAATTACTGATTGTATAAACTTGTAAAAGTGCATTTTACATAAAAAGTTTATATATCATTAAAAAGTATGTATAGTAGAGAAGAACATTTTACATAAGGAAAGTAATTTACTAAAAAGTGCCATAGCCACAAGCTATCTAAAAAACGGATGCTACTAAAGGTAGTAGACAGAAATCCTAAAAAGTAACATCAGTTATTCTAATCTATCTGTTCAAACTTCTAAGTTTTAGAAGACATGCAATATTGCAATGCTCATTTACCCCTGGTTTAAGGAAGGCATTGGTCCTAATTTGCCACTAAAGTTCACATTCTTCTAGTAATAAGTTAAAAGGTCCTCCTCTGCTATCTAGTTGTACTTGATCTAACCCTATAAATTTGAACTGGTGGTTTGGGAAGGACACAATGTGTCTTGCCAAGGCATTTTCAGTTTTTGATTTTGAAATTGCATTCGTATGTTCATAGATTCTATCGCGGAGGCATCTTTCCGTCTTCCCTATATAGAAACATGTACAATTTGATGCAGCATACACCACAGATTTAGAATTACAATTCAATCTGTGGTTAAGTTTGTATGGTATATTATTTATTGTATGCTTACTGCCTATTTTTATGTGTTTACAAATATTGCAACTTCCACACTCAAAAGTTCCTTTTTCTTTGCCTTTGTTTCTTATTGGTCTATTTTCTAATAATGTTTTAAGGCTTTTCCCTTTTCTAAAAGTTATTTTAGGTCTATCACAAAACATGGTTGCACACTTTTTATCTAATGATAATATAGTCCAGTTTTTATACAAAATCTTTCTTATAATGTGGCTTTCAAGGCTAAATGTCATAATATATCTACTACAAAAATTATTATTGCTAGATGTTTGTTCGCTCTGAATAACTGTGCCATCACCATTAAGGTCACACTCATCACTATTGGGTGACCTAATAATTGTACTAGTATCTAAATGACTATAGGATTCAATTATTACCGACTCCTCAAAACCAACTGAACACGTTCTCTCTCTCAAGATAGGCAAGATAACACCATTTGTTCTCTTACTATAAACTTCATCAAATATATTGTTGAGAAACCTCTTGGGGTATCCTCTATGCTCAAACATGTCTTCTAGTAGTTTACATTCACTAATGAAGTCACTATCTCGTGTGACCATACGAGCTGCTCTAATTGCCTGGCCTTTTACTATAGCCTTTTTCTGTGATTGTGGATGTAAGCTCGTATAATGCAGGTATGAGTTACAAAACATACTCTTCCTATGTATTTTAGCAAAAAATTGTTTGCTATTTTGATCTTTAACTAAAGTAATGTCTAAGTAATTAATACTAGTGTCCTGAAAGTCAAAAGTAAATTTGAGAAAATTAGTGGTGTTATTCAAATAATCAATCGATTTGGTTGCTGTATCTTTATTTCCATGGAACAGGATGAATATATCATCCAAAAAACGTGTATAGTATTTTATATTGGATGTATATTCTTCTTTGTTCAATAAAAAGTACCCCTCCCAGTAAGCCATGACTATATTCGCAAAGCTAGCCCCTACTGGGGAACCCATGGCTACTCCGCATTTCTGCAAGTACAATTCATTGTTAAAAAGGAAATAGTTGTTAGTTAAAATTATATCTAATAAAGATGTAACTAGATACACTTCATTACTAGGGGCTCCTTTTTTAACTAAAAAGATATTAACCCATTCAAGGCCTTCATCATGTGGGATTGAGGTATATAAATCCACCACGTCAATAGTAAGGAAGTTGTATTCATCCCTATATTCAAGTTCATTGATTCTACTAAGGAAAGCCCATGAATCCTTACAAACTTGTAATTCTGTTGTCAAATATTTTTTTAAAATGTTATCCACAAGTTTTGCACTTGCATATGTGATGGAGTTCCGCCCATCAATGAGTGGTCTGAATGGTGGATTAATTAAATTTTTGTGTACTTTTGGTGTTGCAAATAAGACAGGTATTTTGGGCCACTCTATTTTTATATAATTATACATATCAATATCCACATAGCCTTCTATAAAAAGATCACTAAAATAACTTTTAATGCAGCTATAAGCTGTGTTAACTTCATTTAAACTAACCTTTGAATAAGTGTCATTATCTAACAAGGCAAGTACCCTGTCAATATAGTCGTTGTAATCAAATAAGGTAAGCCCCCCACCTTTATCAGGTTTTATAGCCCTCACATTCAATGATTTAAACAATTTTAGGGAAGCATTTTCTTCAGAGGTAATATTACATAAACTGGTATTTTTAAAAAACAAGTTGTTGTCAGTGTTAGCTAAGAATCTTAAATCCAGTTCCATTATAGTTTCAAACAAAAGTAAAACTGGATGCAACGGAGGGTTATAGTCACTAGAAATATTATAAACAGTGGTAGAGTGTTCTGAATTGCCTAGAAGTAAATTCAAATTGAGCTTCCCTACAAACAATTTGAAGTCTTTAATATTCTGAACCAAATCCATATTTCGGTTAGGTATAAAGGTATTCCCTTTGGAAAGTAGCTCAACAAAGGAGGGATCTACTTCAAGGCAAGAGTAGTTATAAATATGAAAGTCTCCATCTTTATTAGTAATAGTTTCTGGTGACTCCTTTCTGTTTATTACCTCTTTGGTCTGTTGAAAAAACGCTTGTTGTTTTTTTGATTCTGCTGGTTGTAGTTTTTAATGTTAGTTTTAGGAATAGCCCCTTGTCGGGTATAATCTGTACTATCAGAAGAAGTACCATAATTACAGTTATCATCAGTTCTCTCTATATTTCCCCTTAGTCAGTTGGCCCATGTATTTCTATTAGAGTCTTGATGAACTACGTAGTTTTGTTTGAAATGAGGCCGTTAGTTAGTTGAGATAGCCTCTTCGTTGTCAGACTCAGCTAGAGACTCGTCAATAGTTAGGGTAAAATGGCTGGTCTGTGATAGTGGTGGTTTAGGATAAGCAATTCCACTATCATATGCCAGCCGGTCCCTGGTCATTTTTTTGCTTTTATTTACCCTCAGTCTCTCCAGCAATTGGTCAATCGTAACAAACGATCTATCATACTCGTATTTATAACGAGGAAAATCCGAATGACCAAGTATTTCTGTGTTAAGTTCTGTAACTTCCTTAGAAAGGTCAGTAACTTGAAGGCTATAGTGTTTAACCATCAATTGTAGTAAAGCAATCCCTTATGTGTCAAAGAACGCTAAAAGTTCATTATGGAACAAAGAGTTCGCTACCAGTCCTGTAGGATACACATGGTAGCGTAGTCCCTTAGGGACAAGCTTCTCTTTAATGCATTCGTTAAAATAATTAATCTCTAGTTGCAATTTCTTTATTTTAACCATTTTGGCATCTAGAAGCTTTAGTTTGTTAGTCAGAGTTTTTCAACAGACCGAAGAGGTAATAAACAGAAAGGAGTCACCAGAAATTATTACTAATAAAGATGGAGACTTTCATATTTATAACTACTCTTGCCTTGAAGTAGATCCCTCCTTTGTTGAGCTACTTTCCAAAGGGAATACCTTTATACATAACCGGAATATGGATTTGGTTCAGAATATTAAAGACTTCAAATTGTTTGTAAGGAAGCTCAATTTGAATTTACTTCTAGGCAATTCAGAACACTCTGCCTCTGTTTATAATATTTCTAGTGACTATAACCCTCCGTTGCATCCAGTTTTACTTTTGTTTGAAACTATAATGGAACTGGATTTAAGATTCTTAGCTAACTCTGACAACAACTTGTTTTTTAAAAATACCAGTTTATGTAATACTACCTCTGAAGAAAATGCTTCCCTAAAATTGTTTAAATCATTGAATGTGAGAGCTATAAAACCTGATAAAGGTGGGTGGCTTACCTTATTTGATTACAACGACTATATTGACATGGTACTTGCCTTGTTAGATAATGACACTTATTCAAAGGTTAGTTTAAATGAAGTTAACACAGCTTATAGCCGCATTAAAAGTTATTTTAGTGATCATTTTATAGAAGGCTATGTGGATATTGATATGTATAATTATATAAAAATAGAGTGGCCCAAAATACCTGTCTTATTTGCAACACCAAAAGTACACAAAAATGTAATTAATCCACCATTCAGACCACTCATTGATGGGCGGAACTCCATCACATATGCAAGTGCAAAACTTGTGGATAACATTTTAAAAAAATATTTGACAACAGAATTACAAGTTTGTAAGGATTCATGGGCTTTCCTTAGTAGAATCAATGAACTTGAATATAGTGATGAATACAACTTCCTTACTATTGACGTGGTGGATTTATATATCTCAATCCCACATGATGAAGGCCTTGAATGGGTTAATATCTTTTTAGTTAAAAAAGGAGCCCCTAGTAATGAAGTGTATCTAGTTACATCTTTATTAGATATAATTTTAACTAACAACTATTTCCTTTTTAACAATGAATTGTACTTGCAGAAATGCGGAGTAGCCATGGGTTCACCAGTAGGGGCTAGCTTTGCGAATATAGTCATGGCTTACTGGGAGGGGTACTTTTTACTGAACAAAGAAGAATATACATCCAATATAAAATACTATAAACGTTTTTTGGATGATATATTCATCCTGTTCCATGGAAATAAAGATACAGCAACCAAATCGATTGATTATTTGAATAACACCACTAATTTTCTCAAATTTACTTTTGACTTTCAGGACACTAGTATTAATTACTTAGACATTACTTTAGTTAAAGATCAAAATAGCAAACAATTTTTTGCTAAAATACATAGGAAGAGTACGTTTTGTAACTCATACCTGCATTATACGAGCTTACATCCACAATTACAGAAAAAGGCTATAGTAAAAGGCCAGGCAATTAGAGCAGCTCGTATGGTCACACGAGATAGTGACTTCATTAGTGAATGTAAACTACTAGAAGACATGTTTGAGCATAGAGGATACCCCAAGAGGTTTCTCAACAATATATTTGATGAAGTTTATAGTAAGAGAACAAATGGTGTTATCTTGCCTATCTTGAGAGGGAGAACATGTTCAGTTGGTTTTGAGGAGTCGGTAATAATTGAATCCTATAGTCATTTAGATACTAGTACAATTATTAGGTCACCCAATAGTGATGAGTGTGACCTTAATGGTGATGGCACAGTTATTCAGAGCGAACAAACATCTAGCAATAATAATTTTTGTAGTAGATATATTATGACATTTGGCCTTGAAAGCCACATTATAAGAAAGATTTTGTATAAAAACTGGACTATATTATCATTAGATAAAAAGTGTGCAACCATATTTTGTGATAGACCTAAAATAACTTTTAGAAAAGGGAAAAGCCTTAAAACATTATTAGAAAATAGACCAATAAGAAACAAAGGCAAAGAAAAAGGAACTTTTGAGTGTGGAAGTTGCAATATTTGTAAACACATAAAATTAGGCAGTAAGCATACAATAAATAATATACCATACAAACTTAACTACAGATTGAATTGTAATTCTAAATCTGTGGTGTATGCTGCATTATGTTCAAATTGTACATGTTTCTATATAGGGAAGACGGAAAGATGCCTCCGCGATAGAATCTATGAACATACGAATGCAATTTCAAAATCAAAAACTGAAAATGCCTTGGCAAGACACATTGTGTCCTTTCCAAACCACCAGTTCAAATTTATAGGGTTAGATCAAGTACAACTGGATAGTAGAGGAGGACCTTTTAACTTATTACTAGAAGAATGTGAACTTTAGTGGCTAATTAGGACCAATGCCTTCCTTAAACCAGGGCTAAATGAGCATTGCAATATTGCATGTCTTCTAAAACTTAGAAGTTTGAATAGATAGATTAGAATAACTGATGTTACTTTTTAGGATTTCTGTCTACTACCTTTGGTAGCATCCATTTTTTAGATAGCTTGTGGCTATGGCACTTTTTAGTAAATTACTTTCCTTATGTAAAATGTTCTTCTGTACTATACATACTTTTTAATGATATATAAACTTTTTATGTAAAATGCACTTTTACAAGTTTATACAGTCAGTAATTTTATGTAATATACTTTATGTAAACTAATATGTTTCCTGTAGTGAGCTGTAGGATTACATGAAAAGTATATATTACTTCTAATAGTACTTTTAATAGTGTTATTATCAACTAATTTATTAATTTGTGAGTACTATGTCAAGGATATTTGACCCCTAGTGAGAGTACAGACCAGTTGTTCCAGAGCACTTGCATTGACAAAATACAGGAATCTCTGAACCTGAATGTTGGTGGTTGTGTATGTTTCCCAGTTTAGTGGGATATTAAAAAATCCACTCATGATTAGTGTGTTGGGCTGAATATTAAGTGATTCTAGTAACTTTAAGTATACAGAGTGATTTTTATGGATCATGGTTGGGGACCTGAAGCTAACAATGATATGGTGGGGGATTTTGCCTATGGTTAGCTTGACATGGAGTAGCTTAAGCAAGCCATCCTGCTTGGTCAATCTTGCCGAGCGATTATTTTTTATGTAAATGGAAATACCTCCTCCTTTCATTTTTTTTCTTTGCAGAGGGTGGTCAGAATGTGTGATAGGCATTGTAGCCCCATACTGCTGAGGTGCTTTGCACAGCCTTGAACCATGTCTCAGTAATGGCACAGATGTCAGCATTCTCCAGGGCATGCAGAGCTTCCAGCGGGTGCAGTTTCTTGTTAAGACTCCTAGCACTGAGCAGTAGTACCTTCAGCTTTGCATTAGAAGAATTTGTTACATTGGTAGGTCTGTTAGATTGGCGCTGCCTAAAAAAGGCACAGTGGGGATGTCTAATGTCTTGGCCAGTATTTGAAAGCCTAGTGGTCACAGGTGCAGACCATTTCTGGCAAAACAGCCTGGTCTGTGGATCATGTCACCCCAGGCTGACATATACTAGATCCACTTGGAATCACACTAGTAGCTAAGCCAATCACTGAAGTCAATCATTTTCTGTTTGCATTGTAATATCATTCTTGGTGAGGGTAGAATGCTGCTCAATGCGAGGCTCATACCCACCTGAGACACATATTCAGAGAAGTCTATCATGCCTCTCTTCATAAAGTCCAGGGACTTATGTCTTAGGTCATCTAAACTCACAGTAACTATGAATGAGTCATACTGGTAGTTGTGGTTGAGTGTCATGAGTGCCTACATGATCTGGTGAGCCCTAACCCCTAACAAAATTGACTGTAATCCTCTCTTTATCCAACCTTGTGATGGAGGCATCCATGTGTCGCATAATAGAGTTTTGTATGACCAAGATGGTTGAATCTGTGATGTTTTGCCTTATGTGCTTACTTCTGGAGACACTGTGATGTGTATTTTTATGTGTAGTGGCTGGTGTTGACTTGGTTTGGTTTGTAAGTAGTTTCTGAGGGCACTGTATGAGAGGCCTCTGAGGTTTTGGTAAGTTACTTGTAAGTACCTCCGCATATGTGGTTTTATGTGTTGAGACCTTATTTTGTGAGGGAAATGTGATGACAACCCATTTCTCATCTGATTTATCAGTATGTGAGAGCCAGGTCTCAATTTTCATAGAGTAAGTACATCTCTCCTATACTGTGTTTATTTTAAGTGGTTGTCAGTATACATTGCCTCAGGATGCCCATGCCCACCAAGCTGGCCACAGAGATAGCAGGAAAGTGCCTATCTATGGTTTCAGTTCTTATACTGTGGGTTTAACCAGGGAGAAGAGTGGGGAGAGTTAAATGGGCTGGGATGATAGCACACCGATGAAGAATGGGTGCTATACTAAGTGTGAACTCCAGGTATCCAACAAGGTGATGCTGCTCTGTGTGCAGCTTAGATGCTCCTAGTGCAAAAGGGAGACTGGAGAAGGTTGCATAGATAGTTATTTTAAGGGAAATTTAACTTGAAAGCATTTCTGTCTATGCAGGGCATTGCTAACTGCTGCTGCATGGAGAGCAGCTTAGAGCAAGTACATGGCTTATACAAAATCAGAACAAAACAGTTTTTACAACAGCAAGGCCTACAGACCAATCAGGAAAACAAACAATAAGCTTTCTGCCAGCTGCCCCCAACTCAGATAGGTTTGCTCCAGCCCACTTCTGCCACAAGAGTGCAGCCAGAAAGCCTTCTTATTGTAAAAAATGTTGGTTTTAGAGCTCAAGTACAGGGAAACCAACAATCTAGATACTACAGTCCTGTAAAACTAGTAGACACAATGTAATTAATACTACAGCAGCAATGCAAACAGTTATGCTTTGAAACTCTACTAAAGTACAAGACATATATCAAATATTACAAGATTCTTATGAAATACAGTAAAAATGATCAGCAGAAGTGCAATATGATACTTATTTTCATTCTTTTAGCAGCAGATGGCTTTAGAAGCAACAGATTCTCTGAAACTCTCAGGCAAAGTAAGCAAACCAAGAACAGCTCTGAGGAATTGAACTGTGAGTGATAGTTGTTGTGTGACACAGTAGTTTCACACAAAATGATTGCCTATGCTAGAATTGAACATCAACCTCTACAACTCCATCACATAACAATATGGCTATGAATCACACATATCACAGTGGTACTGTTATCACAGCTCTTGAACTCCACCTATGTGAAGTCATTCAATCAGCTGTACTTTATTTCCCATAATTTTTATCTGTTATAAATGGATGGGTGAGGCCTCTGCTACTCTATATCTATACAGAAGGGGGGGGGGGGTCTGTCGTTCCTACAGAAAGGTTAAGGACAGAAATGCTTATAGTCACTCAAGGCTGGTTTGGAACATTTGCTTACACATTGAGAAAAACATAACTATAGTGGGATTAATGCATGTATTATGGTATAAGTGCATCATCAATTGTCATATGTGTGGGTGTGTGAAAGCATTACATCATGTGCATGAATCAAGGAATATGTGTCCATATTATTACATAGAAAAAATCCTGCTGTATGTCAGACAACATTGCCTGATTCTAGGTATACCCAAACACACCTGTGGCTCCCTGCTGTTGTCACTGTGACAGTAGAACAGCAGTTATGTATATAATCCCATATTGGAACACATGCAAGCAACAACATAAATTACATTATCTCATGTCCTCAGTCCTGAGGAGGTGTCTCACTACAGCTGTTATGGAATGACAATCTATTCAAATGACAGCAACAGTCTTCAATGTAGCCTTTGAAAAAGAAATTTAGATTAAAGTCTTTTAAGAGGAAACACCATCTACATATGAATGTAGCACATGTGGGTGGCAACACTGTTAACAATGTGTACACACTGTAAGCTGGGCACAAACTTACAGAAGACAGTCATTCCTATATTCAAACTCCCTACTTAGCCAGAGACACAGTCTACATGCGAGTGTATTAGGCACACACACATTACAGAAGACTAACTGCATGTGAGCCACATTGCATCTTTGAAGGGATGACATCAGCTGTGCTATACAAAGGAGATGTGAGTGCAAAAATGACGTCTACACACACACACACACACACACACACACACACACACACACACACACACACACACACATACACTCACACATGCACACACATATAGTCAGAAGATTCTCTGTGCTATATTCAAAATTCAAACCCCCCCCCCCGTGGCTCAATCTACCTGTAAGTGTAATTATAGGCACATGCCACAGGAGAGGTCTGACTTGAATGATGTGTGAGCGCGTTAATAAAATAATGACCTTATCAGTTTTTTTGTAGACAGTATGCATTTGTGGGCAAGAATATAAAGGGAAGGTGGGATTGAGCTGACCACATATATGTTTCTCATGAGTTGGAGTCAAGTGAGCATAGCTGTTGAATTAGTCCTCCAGTGATGCTAAGAACCCACCAGCACACAAATACAAGTTGACTGTAGTAATATTAGAACCCTCTTTCTACCTAGTTATACAATCTAGAGGACACAATATGTAATGCAAGCTCCATCCCAGAAAGTTTGACTTCTGTATTGTAAGTGCACTTTATAGAGGATGGCATCAGTGTTGTGCTGCGGAGAAGATGATGTTGAGAGAAGGGTCTGACACTGATGTGGGCTCTCTCAACGCTGCAAAAATTTCCCCGCTCTACTGTTTTAGTGATGCCAGCAGTACATAACATCATATTTGCACAACTTTATATACGACTCTCATACACACGTTAGTTGACTGCTGTGAAATTAGAACTCTCTACCTATCCAGGTTATACAATCTGGAGGACACAGAAAATAACACAAGTACCACCGCAGAAGTCTGACTTCTACTGTGTTAGAGTGCACTTTGTAGAGGATGGCATTGCATCAGCATTATGTTGCAGAGAAGATGATGCTGAGAGAAGAGTTTGACATTGATGCAGTCTCACTCTGCAGTGTAAAAGTTTCTCAAGACTGCTATTTCAACAAAGCCTGCATATCACCATGACTCTTTATACAAACCACAATAACACACAAGTTGACTGCTGTGAGATTAGAACCCCATACCCATCAATTTATACAATCTAGAGGGCACAGTACTATACACAAGCCCTGCCACACAAGTCTGACTTTTACAGTGTGATAGTGCAATGTAGATAGGATTAGTTTCTCATTCTGTATCTGAGAAGGTATTACGATGATGTAGGTTTTGTGCAAAGCCATATTTGTTGATATAAAGGAGTAAGTGCGGTCTTCTTATCAATGATAAATACATAATGCTGAGGCAGGTCAGCTATGCTGTCATTAATGTATATTGCAGAACTGAGACTAACATGTACCTGTTTTACATGATGTTGTGTAAATGAGAGGCACACACACACACACACACACACACACACACACACACACACACACACACACACACACACACACACACACACACACACACACACACACACACACACACACACACACACACACACACACACACACACACACACACACACACACACTTGAGAAACACAGGGTGGGCAATGAAGTAATCATGGATCATCAGGTTAGTATGATGGCAAGTAAACCTTAGTGAATGTATCTGCTCATGCATAGTCAATGTACACTGTCAATACAAAACAATACTTAATGTTCCAGTGCAGTAGGGCTAAGTAATAATGAAGTATGTATGCCAAGGTTCTATGTGATTGTATATCATTAGGGCTAAGTAATGATGAAGTATGTGTGCAAAGGCTCTATGTGGTTGTATATCATTAAAGCTAAGTACTGATGAAGTATCTGTGCCAAGGCTCTGTGTGGTTGTACATCATTAGGGCTAAGTGATGAAGTATGTGTGCCAAGGCTTTATATGGTTGTATGTCATTAGGGCTAAGTGATGAGGTATGTGTGCCAAGGCTCTCTGTGACTGTATATCATTAGGGATAAGTAATGATGAAGTATATGTGCCAAGGCTCTATGTGGTTATATACCATTAGGGCTAAGTAATGAAGAAGTATGTGTGTCAAGGCTCTATGTGGTTGTATATCATTAGGGCTAAGTAATATTGAAGTATGTGTGCCAAGGCTTTATATCATTAGGGATAAGTAATGAAGTATGTCTGCCAAGGCTGTGTGGTTGTATATCATTATGGATAAGTGATGATGAAGTATGTGTGCCAAGGCTCTATGTGGTGGTATATCATTAGGGCTAAGTACTGATGAAGTATGTGTGCCAAGGCTCTGTGTGGTTGTATATCATTAGGGCTAAGAAATGGTGAAGTATGTGTGCCAAGGCTCTCTGTGATTGTATATCATTAGGGATAAGTAATGATGAAGTATGTGTGCCAAGGCTCTATGTGGTTGTATATCATTAGGGCTAAGTAATGATGACATATGTTTGCCAAGGCTCTGTGTGGTTATATAGCATTAGGGCTAAATAATGATGAAGTATGTGTGCCAAGGCTCTATGTGGTGGTATATCATTAAGGCTAAGTAATGGTGAAGTATGTGTGCCAAGGCTCTATGTGGTTGTATATCATTAGGGCTAAGTAATGTTGAAGTATATGAGCCAAGGCTGTATGTGCCTGTATATCATTAGGGCTAAGTATTGAAGTATGTCTGCCAAGGCTGTGTGGTTGTATATCATTAGGGCTAAGTGATGATGAAGTATGTCTGTCAATGCTCTGTGTGGTTGTATAGCATTAGGGCTAAGTAATGATGACGTGTGTGTGCCAAGGCTCTAATTGGTTGTATATCATTAGGGATAAGTAATGATGATGTATGTATGCCAAGACTGTATGTGGGTGTATAACATTAGGAATACGTAATGGTGAAGTATGTGTGCCAAGGCTCTGTGTGGTTGTATATCATTAGGGATAAGTAATGATGAAGTATGTGTGCTAAGGCTCTATGTGGTTGTATATCATTAGGGCTAAGTGATGACGAAGTATGTGTGCCAAGGCTCTATGTGGTTGTATAGCATTAATGCTAAGTAATGAAGAAGTATGTGTATCAAGGCTCTATGTGGTTGTATATCATTAGGGCTAAGTAATATTGAAGTATGTGTGCCAAGGCTGTATTTCATTAGGGATAAGTAATGAAGTATGTCTGCCAAGGCTGTGTGGTTGTATATCATTAGGGCTAAGTAATTATGAAGTATGTCTGCCAAGGCTCTCTGTGGTTGTATATCATTAGGGCTAAGTAATGATAAAGTATGTGTGCCAAGGCTGTATGTGGTTGCATAGCATTAGGGCTAAGTAATGATGAAGTATGTGTGCCAAGGCTGTGCGGTTGTATATCATTAGGGCTAAGTAATGATGAAGTATGTGTGCCAAGGCTCTATGTGGTTGCATATCATTAGGGCTAAGTAATGCTGAGGTATGTGTGCCAAGGTCTATGTGGTTGCATATCATTAGGGCTAAGTAATGCTGAGGTATGTGTGCCAAGGTTCTATGTGTTTGCCTATTATTAGGCCTAAGTAATGATGAAGTTTAAAATACAAAATACCTTGTGAAAGAGTATAAATCTGCTTCATTTACCTGTGCCAAGGCTGTGTGGTTGTATATCATTAGGGCTAACTAATGTTGAAGTATGTGTGCCAAGGCTCTATGTGGTTGTGTAAGTAATCTAGCTTTCTGTGCAGTCCACATGGAAGTTTCTACTCTCCCCTGCCTGTGTGCTCTCTGGCTTTAGAAGCTTCTCCCAAGGGTTAAACACTCTGTGGTCATCCCCTGCCCAACAGACTCGCACAGCAAAATACCTTGTGAAAGAGTAGAAATCTGCTTCAGTTACCTGCCTGAAGCAGCTCCAAAAACAAACTAAAAAGCACAGCTTTCTAAACTCTTCTCGTGATGGGTTAAACACTCTGTGGTCATCCCCTGCCCAACAGACTCACCCAGCAAAATACCTTGTAAAAGAGTAAAAGCAAGTAACTGGTCTGCCAACCACAAACTGTTTATTGAATTGAGCGCTTTCATCAGACATTTGCCCCAAGACTTCTTCATAATTTTTATAATATACAAATACAAGATTCTGAAATAACTCCTCCCAACTACGGCATGTTAAGGAATGACAGAACACAAAAAAGGGAGGTGGTGTAGCACTCTTTTACTCAGCATCCCTCTTAGTCACCGCCTATACCAAACCCTTTCCCAAATTTGGCAAGACAGAAATAATACCAGCCCTACTCCACCTAAACAAGTGTAAACTCATATTTGTTCTCTCCCTCTATATTCCCCTTGGCAACAATATCTCATCCCTTGAAGATATTCTCTCCTGGGTCTCGACCAACATTACACATGAAACCATAATCCTGGAGGCCGTGAACATAAACTGGGCCACAATCCAGTCTCCCACTAACTCATTCAATCTTAACTTATATAACTTTACACAACTAATCAATTCCACTAACAGGCCTTCTAAGAACTCCATCACTGGAACTACAATAGACTGGATTCTAGTATCCAATCCTCACTATATCTCAGATAGTGGTATTCTCCCAGACCCACTAGCTGACCATCTACCCACTTTTGCCCACCGTCTCCCCTCTTCTATACAACTAACTCACACCTATATTTCCACTCGTTGCCTAAAGAACTTCAGTGCTGAAACCTTCTAAAATGCACTAAAAAGCACAAACTGGAACCCATTAAAAACACTTTCCCTAGATAATGCTCTATCCTACTTTAACTCTACTTTCACAAACCTGATGAACTCCTTTGCCTCTCTAAAAACAAAACATATAAAAGTAACCCTGTACCCTAGTTAACCAAAAACACCTTAGCTACTATGTGACTCCATGACAAAGCCTGGACACGTTACCATAAAAATAAAACCACTATCACCCCTAAATCAATATAAAACACTACAAAATATAGTCAAAAAATGTATTACCTTAGACCTCAAAGCCTTTTCTCCACTCTCCAAATCAATGACACCACCAATCCCAAACTATTTTGGAAAGGAATCTCATCTCTCCTCATCCTAGGAAAAAAAGAAAACCCTTGCCCCAACCCAGATGCCTCTGACATGGATTTGGTCACCCAATTTAACTCTTTCTTCATAGATTACATAAGCAAGCTAACATCATCCTTCACCAACATCTCTACAACCCCTCCTCAGCGTGCTCCCATCCCTTCCTCCCCTAGCATCCCTTGCCTCCAACCTCCACCTTTCTCTATCAATCCCATCTCTATATCCACCCTAAAAAAACTTCTAAAATTAAAACCTGGTTCCAATGCCCCAGATGAAATTCCCTCCTACTTCCTATAAGTAGCTGCAAAAGCCATTGCTCTCCCTATCAGCATACTAATGAATCAGTCTATCTCAGAAAGCCAGGTTCCCCAGCTCTGGAAGAAGGCCTTTAGTCTTCTTCTCCATAAAGATGGCAATAATAATGACATCCCAAACTTTTGCCCTATTGCCATCCTATCCCCTATTTCTAAGCTACTTGAAAAGTGTGTACACCAACAGCTCTTACCCTACCTCATCAATAATCAGCTTCTTACCCCCACACAACATGGCTTTAAACCAGGTCATAGTACCTCCACTGCCCTCCTCTCCTTCCTAGAAACAATCAACAAAGCCTGCAAATCTGGCCACTTTGTATCCACTCTTTTCCTCGACCTCTCTAAGGCATTTGACACTATTTCCCACAACCTCCTTCTTACCAAACTCTCTAAACTTAACCTATCCCCTTCCTCTACCCAGTGGTTCTCAAGCTATCTCACAAACAGGCAACAAGCAGTTAAATGGAAAAAAACTCACCCTTCCTTAATAAATTCACAGGTGTTCTCCAAGGTTCCATTCTAGGCCCCCTATTATTCAACATATTCATAAATGATTTCTTCCAAGCCATTCCTAACTCCAGTCTCATCCAATATGCTGATGATTCTACTATAATCTGTTCCTCCCCTTCCATCACAACTCTAAACAATCTAACACAAGCCGCCTTCTCTTCCACTGAACAGTGGGTGCTCAACAACCATCTAGCCCTTAATGCAACCAAAACAAAACTTATGTTATTCAATGCATCCAAAACCTCTTCCCTAGACAAACAATCCTTCATAATTACCAGCAATAACAATACCCCCTAGAACTAGTCTCTGACACAAAATTACTAGGAATTATCATTGACAATCAACTAAAATTTGATAAGCATCTACAAGCAAATATATAAAAAAAAAAAAACATAAAAAAGGTATGCTTTACCACCACAGTCGCTTTATCTCTCCCACCACCAGGATTACATTAGCTAATATATACCTCATCCCATCCCTTTTATATGGTGCACCTATCTTAACCAGCCTACAATCTTCCCTCAAAACAAAACTCTCATCTTGTTATAACAAAATATCCAAATTTGTGGCAGGTCATAGAGCCTCTTCTCACCACTGTAATTCCCTTCACCAACTAACTTGGCTAGAATTACCAAACTTCCTCACATATACCCAACTCATCCAAGCACACAAACTCATTCATAACTTGCCTCTTTGCCCCTCTCTAGCAAATACCTTGGAAATGCATAAACCAGATAAGACTCCTAAGATCCAATTCCCAAAACCTAGTTAAATTGCATAAACCAACACATCCTACTGAAACTCAATTGATGTCCTTCTCTCTTGCATGCCTCTGGAACTCTCTCCCTTCTCCCATCCACACCACCAGCAGTCTCTCCTTGTTTAAAACCTCACTGCACTCGCACCTTACTTCACAATGGAAATGCTCTTGCTCTCATCCAACCTAATACTACCACACTTTCTTCCTAACTTTCCAAACTTTGTTGCCTGTTACTACCTCCTGAAGTTCTACATCCTTACCTCATTGTAATTCCTTAAAAAAAATTAACCTGATTTAATTTTCCTAATGAAAATCTTTTATTTCTGTATTATGTAACATCTATTTGAATTGTGCAATATGGGTTTGTACTATACAAAATATGTATTTAACATTTTTTGAAATGTATATTATGGATTTGTGCTCTTTCTGTACTATGTATTTGTATTTCTCTGGAGCTTTTCTCCCCAGGACTCCATTGAAAATGGGCTCCTTGTAGCCTAATGGACTATTCTGGAAAACAAGTTGCAAATATATAACTGCAAAAATGTGTGCCAAGGCTTTATGTGGTTGTATGGCATTAGGGATAACTAATGATGAAGTATGTGTGCCAAGGCTCTATGTGGTTGTATATCATTTGCAAGTGTAAGTGCTGCAGTGCAGACATAACTGTACAGAAAGAAGTGGTCTGTTAACCACAAAGTTCACTGCAGTTCACTTGAATACATTAAGCAATTTCTGTGTAATTAATTAATATAATCTAGTAACGGTACTTATTTTTGTTCAAAATCTCTTCTTGAAGCACAATGGTGGGAAACATACTTGCACAGATTTTGGCAAAATGTTAGCACAGACATGTTTATACTTTGATGTGCTAAACCTGGAATGTGAAGTTGCAGTGTTCAGTGGTGTTCACAGGTGCTCCCTGCCATCCTTTGTACAAATAAGGAGCAGAGACAAAATGTTGTCATTCTGATTACATGTAGATCTGATCTTTTTTATGTTAACATGTTGCATATATATACACTTTGCATGTTGTAATCTACCTTTCACATGTTAGAGTCAAAGCTTAATTCAAAAATGAATTGCTGTGCTTGCCTTTCCTGTTTACACAAAGTTAGGTGGCAAGCAAATTCGTTTCACTTTTGAATGAGTGCAAACAGGCGTAGTGGCACAGTACAACCATAAGTACTCTAGACAGTAATGTGTGGAGAAAATCCACCTGCCACCTAACATTCTCTGTGGTGCAAGACATAAGCTCAATGAGGTAAATTAAAGAGTAGAGATGAAGTCGGGTTTCAGTCCAGTATGCAAATCATCTTACAAAAGGCAGCAGAATGTGATTATCATAAGCAATTTCTATTATATCTGTAAGACTACGTAGGAATGACCATACTAAATATGCTGATTGCCCAAACTGTGTCAGTAATGCCTACTGAATTAATCTTTTATACCTATTATATGTCAGACATACTTCAAGGGAAACAACAAGCTAATTGGTTGCGCAATTTGTTAAACATGACAAGGATAGTAATGAATTTTGAAAAAATTATTATGGCTCCACAAATATCCTATTATGTGTGTAGGGCAGGATGTTTTTTGAAGTGAAGACATTATGCTTCCTCACAGTAATGACAGGAGCCAAATGATATAAGATGGACATTTAATACATCAGCCAACTAAATATGTTACAGTATAATATGATAAGCCAGAAGCTGTGATGAGGGACACAGAGATGGAAAGACACATAACAGTTTGTCTTGTGGCATATTTATGAACATCTTATGGTGATTTTGTATTACTTGTTTCCTCAGTCAGAATGTGTCCTGTTATGCACCATTAAGTGAATGATATAGGGATAGAGAAGGTGCAGGCTTGACAGTAAATAATACATCCACATACATCTGGTTAAAGAAGGTATAGGAAATTGGAAACATGATGTTGACATGACAATAGTGTTTTGCTGATAACAGATGTGGCGTGCACACACACACACACACACACACACACACACACACACACACACACACACACACGTAATATTTATATGGAGAAATATTACATTACTGTATATCATATGTCAGGATTCGAGCATTTGGCAGTAGAAATAAAATTTAACAGACACATTACTTTTCTAGGCTCCCCAGAGAGGAGTTCATGCTGTACTAACTTTCAATCACACATTGTAAGATACACTCACACCATGTTCTGTAAAAGCATTAGGCAGGTAGCAGTATTCATTACACTTATATCAGCTGTAGCTTCCATTACATATTCCATGATATCCAGCAGTGTGATGCGCATGGAAGAGTAAGTGTATCACAACTTATTACTCAAATGCTGTTTTAGTATAGCGCAGGTGACATATTGATATTTGTGTTAAGCTAGCTGTGATAATGCAGTGTAAGGCAAAAGCTCACCATGTTTGCAATAACACTTGAAATGCATTAGCATCACCTACTACACTTGCTCATTACCAGACATCACGCAAATGATGAGGACTACAACTGATAAAACAAAAGGGGATTAGACAGATACATAGGCAGCATATTCACAGGAAAGACACTTATAAAACAGGCAGTAAGTGTTTCACCTAATGCTGAATTCAAACCATTGTCAAAATGAAAAATTACATTTATGGACTTACTCAGTATTTCAACATCCCACAAAGGAAATCCTATTTTACATATCTCAAAATCACACCATTGAAGATACAGTGATAACTTATACAGCCACTGGAAGACATTACCATTTTCAAGGACACAAAGAACCAAAGGTTTGGTTATAAGTTATACAGGAAGCCCACTTTCTCAAATTGTTATTTGGATTTTCATAGTAGTCACCCTAGATGGTTAAAGAAGAATGTTATTAAAGGGCAAATAGTCAGGGCAGCAAGGATGTGTTTTGACATCACAAGTTTCAAATTGGAACTCAGTCATAATGTACAAATGTTTGAACACAGAGGTTATCCACTTTCCTATGTATTAGAAATTAGTGAACAAGTTTTAAATGGGTGGGGTACAAGTATTGTCCCCCATTAGGTTCCCAAGAAATTATCATGAATAAGGTTTGTGATTCTACTTCAGTATCATTCACTAATGCAACAGTTATCCAGTCTGGGTATATGTACAAGGAGGTCAAAGATATTTTTATTAAAACCTGGGTCCTTTTTAAGACCAGTCCAGAAATATTTAAAATTTTGGAGAAAAACCTAGTTTTGTTGTAAAAGCAGGACGGAATTTAAAATTTTTGTTAGAGCACCCCTTGACTCCCAAGAACTTGATTTTCCCACAAAGGGGGATCAAAAAATGAAGAAGTTGTCAACAATGTAAACACATTTTTCAAAATCTCCAAATAGTTGTGGGGAATCCACCACAGAGGGTGTTATTGTTGACAGGGAATTGTGGAACTAAAAGTTTGGTTTATATAGCATTGTGTACGGAATGTCAAAGTTTTTATATTGATAAAATAGAGAGAAGTCTCTGGGAAACTTATTTATGAACACAAGGCAGTTGTCGTCAAAGCTATTAATAATAATGCCCTTTACAGACATTCCCAAAAATGCTCACATGGTTTTCACTTTTTATTTGGTATAGTCGACATAGTAAAAAGGGATGTGAGCTTCATTGGCAGCTAAAGTTAAATGCTACAGTACCACCAGGTCTTAATGATAACATCTCCCTTTCGCCTGTGTTGAAGTTCAAAACTTTAGACATTTAACACGTTTATTTAGAGCTCCCAGTTTTTACATCCCCATTTGTTTATTAGAAATTTGATATTTTAGTAGATATCTATTTATATGGTTAACAAGAGTGAACATGTATTGTTTATACTGCAACCAAAGTTGCTTATATTGACTCTTGTTGGCTTTTGTTTAATGTTTAATAGTTATTTTAGAAAGTAGTATAATATTTTTCATTACACTTAATTGATCTTAATTATGTAACAATGATTGATTGTTGCTTTTATTGAATCATGACTATTTAAACTGCAAGATTATGTGGTTTACTGGTTCTGAAGAAGTCCCTATAACTGTTGGGATGAAAGCACTTGACCAGTTTGATATTTTATTTGTTTTTAATTTATTAAAGTGTCAGTCGCACTTCCAGCACTGCAAACGTGTGATTTGTTTGAGTTTTAGAAAAACTTTAATGTTGATTGGAACACATCTCCTGTTAATGGCGCTGAGATATTTCCTTCATTACTGAATGTTCTGCTTTTCTTACACACACACACACACACACACACACACACACACACACACACACACACACACACACACACACACACACACACACTCACTACTTTGTTGTCAGCATTGGTCTACTGCCCCCCCACCCCCACCCCCCCGTGCAAATGAGGATGACTCTGCCATGCCCTTTTTTCTTTTGTTTTGACTTGGGTCGCATATATGTCTGATGCACAGAGTGGATAGCTAAGAGATTCTTTCTCACTATGTCGATTTTATGCATATTTATTGCCTTAGAGTATTTTGGATGTATTCATGTCTTCCACTTCAGAAGGCTTTTTTCAGTTAGTATTCTAAGCCATGCATTTGAAACACTGATATTGCACTCCTGCTTATTGCTGCACTTGTGAAACTGTTGATATAATTGTGTTTTTGACTGTTTTGTGTACAGTAAGTGACCAGTTTGATGCCACGTATTGTGTACAATACATATCTGTATATTGCAGATATAATTTCCATAAGCCTATAACACCATTGGTGGGCACCTCACACAGGTTATGATTGAGTACATTTACAACTAACAGTGTGCAGGTATGTCACTTACGTTTATCTTCTTACACATTTGTTCTTTTACTAGAGGTTTCTCACTTACCTCGACATTACTACAGTTGTGAGTCATGTGCTTTGGGGCTATCTCTATCTGATGCTATCCATACACATCCATTACATGGGAAAGTAAAGTCTGTGGACATTGGATGGCATCATTTTTAATATTTGAATGTACTTAGGTTGTTATGTGTATTCCTTCACTGGTGAGTGTGTGCTATTATTTGACTCTTAGCTGGTGCGTGTGTGTGCTGTCTTTTGACTCTTTGCCAGGGGGGCTCCCTCTGCAGCTGGAGGTTCTCCCTTGGAATCTTTGCCTGTATGTGCTGGAGATGCTGACCCTACCTGTGTTCCAAGAATGTATGGTCCTGGCCCTTGCTGTCCCTATTGCAGCTGTTTCCTCAATATGATATTGTGCAACATGCCACAGACTGGTGAATTTCAGCACATGTGCTGGGTCATACTGCAGGGAACACCCTGATGTGTCCAGACAGTGGAACTGTGACTTTAGCATGCCAAACGCATGTTCTATAATGTTTCTAGTTTGATGGTGGCCATCATCGTAAAGTGTGTGTGTGTGTGTGTGTGTGTGTGTGTGTGTGTGTGTGTGTGTGTGTGTGTGTGTGTGTGTGTGTGTGTGTGTGCACATTTCTGATGAGTGTCATGACCCATGGTTCCAGTGCATAACCTGCATCACCTAGTAGATGACCTTGTAGAACATGACCCATAGCAAACCTTGGGTAAAGTTGAGAGGTACGCCATATGTATGAGTCATGGTAACAACACGGGTTGCCTGCACATGCACTAAGGATGACCTCTCTGGCATTACAGACAAACTAGCAGTTACTGAGTGGAACCCCTTCTTGTTAATGTATGTCTTTCCTTGTTCACCAGGTAGAAGTTTTATTTCTATGTCAGTGCATTCTGTGGCCCCCAAAACTTCAAGGAAGTGTGCTATAACATAAAATTCCTGCATTGTTCTGGCTCTGTCCTCTGGTGTGTTTAGAAAATAAATAGTCCCTTGCATGTTCGAGCATAGAATTTTGTAACACCCCTAGTATATCTCCCATGGGTCTCTGGAATGCACCAATAGCTAATATCCTTAATTCTATGCATACCTTAGTTTTCACTGGTATAGGCTCTCTTCGATTTCCTCTGGGTTTGAGGTGAGGACAGCAGAGGTTGCAAAGTTCCTGTAATGTTTCCCTATCAACCCTGTATCACTCTAACATTTCAATATCATGCAGTCCATGATATGTTAAATGGGCTCTGAACACACTTCTTCTCCTTGGATAAGGTCTGTCAGTAGCAGCATAGACTTGAGCCTGTTACACATACACATGCAAGGGAGCAGCAGCAGTCCTTAGGATTGTTTTTTTTTTCTAAGTGTGATGGTGGCTGCATTTCAATAGGTTTTGGAGTTCATGGCAAAGAGCTACACCAAGTTCACATGATTACTTTTTGGCTTACTGAATGGCTCTGCCATCTTGGATTGGTTAATTAGCATATATTTCAGCTAGCTATGCTTTCATTTGCATATTCTGCTGTTTATATTTGTTTAGTGGCTCTACACATACCTCTCAACCTCTTAGAGCAAGAAATCTGGACAAAGCCATAAATAAAAGTGGGACAAAGGCCCAAAAATAGGGGCAATTTGAAAATACTGCTTTTACAAACTTAGAAAGTTAGTAGAATAACAGGTTTTGCATTAGTATGAATTTTATGAAGGGTTTGAAGTCTGAAACTCTAATGTCTGTCATTATTATCTAACTTCAATCTTTAATGATTTGCTACTAATTTACCAGAAAAAAACACAATTTTATGAAAAAATGGACCAAAAGTATGAGGCAAAAATATGGACATTCTGCTAAAACCTGTACATTTGAGAGGTATGGCTCCACACGATGTGTAAATACATTTAATGAATACAAAATAGCACAGTAAGCTCTGATGGTCACACGATAGCAGTACACAGATTGGTTTACCTTCATATCGTTGATCATATATGATCGACCGGCCACATCGCTGAACCGTTTCTGTGAAATCAGAACTGCAAATTTTTTAAAAAGTCAAATAAATGTAGAATTTTGACATTTCCAGCCGCACCACACCTCCAAATCAGTGCTACCATGGGTCAAAACGGGGCGAGATTTTGCCATTTGGATATGTGAAATTAGACGTTCTGGACGTTCGCACTTCGATATTCGCAGAAGCGGGGTCGACCATAATGAGATCGGAGTTATGAAGGTAAACCACGCAGATTAGCTGTTTATGTATTCTACCCAGTGATGTAAGCAAAATAAGAAAGATATGGAAAGCAATTATGATGTTAGGAAGAAATTAAAGAAAGAAAGAAGATAGTTGAAGTTCAAGGATTTTTGAGGAGTTCTTTTGACCTGAAACGTTATTTAAAGTTTGTGGAATATATTTTCTTGACAGAGGCTAACTCCTCAGCTAGTTTCTATGCCACTTCTTTGTTGTTTCTTTCCTGAAACTGTATTGCCTATTATTATAGATCTTCATTCTTTAATTCTGTAACCTTTCACTGGAAACCAAAAGAGGTGTCAATCTGTTGTAGTGACTCAAATCAGAGTTTAAGGCCAGAAATTACTGAACAAATTACATCCAAGACTATATGACTTCTGAGTGACTAACTCCACCTAATTAACTAGGGAATAGAAACTGGCCAATAATTCAAATGAAAATATTGATATTTTGGGCTGCTGTTTGTGATTCAACAAGAAAAGCATCTGACTAGTAATGAATCTGCTGAGCAACTTTAAGGAGGTCTTCAGTATTATCCTTTCTACATAAAGGGCAACACCATGCAAAACAGTAATTCCATGACTCGTTTAGTACAGAGTGACTTTGAGATGTGACATCGAGAGCTTTAAGTTATTTTAAAGCATTTCTTAAAGTATCTTAATGTTGTGTAATAGGTTTAATACCACCAATTACTGCAGGCCACCAGGTTATTGATGTACAGTGAGGTGAACAGACATATGCTTATTTAACAATCTTTCATCTCTGAAGACTGCTACAGAAAAAAATATATATTTTCATGACAGCGCCAAAAAACGACTGTGACATGTAATATTCAACACAGTAAACCCCAACATGATTCAGCTTTTCACAGCTAACAAAAAATGTTTATGCTGTGCTCTCAAACAACTACTTCTATGCATCTGCATCTCTTGGACAAATTGCATCCATTGCCATAAGTCTGGCTACTGTAGAATTGAAAATCTAACTGAGGTTTGTTAAGGACATCAAGATATCTGCCGAGAGTCTTACAAGATACAAATCCTCCTAGCTGGTTAACAAACAGTAAACAAATATAAAAAATACTGACAAATTTATTGGCAGCTTCTGGTAGAACTATCGAACAAATGAAAAAATCTTCAGATAACACTTTTAATATAAAGTACCTCATGAGTCACTGAACTCTACTCTTGGAGAAATATAACAAATCTGAAGACATTCTCATGATTTGTCGATGTCCACCTAAGTTATACTCAAAATTCATAACTGTAACATTGCTCACCTAGTTTAATCGACATGAAACTCAGAATAGTAAAATGGTGAGTATTATGTTTAGACCCACTTATTCACTTTTCCCCTTTTATCTGACTTATTGGTAAAGGTGGGGGGCTTCTCTATGTGTTTGACAACATTGGGAGTGTCTCCATTTTAAGTTGTAACTTCCTACGGTTTTAGGCATTTTTGGTTTAATTAATCACTTGTGTTTAAAATAGCACTGAGATTATTTGTAGCAAATCCACATCTGCATTTATTTCTGACTCCCTAGTGTTTTCTGAAGTTGCTTAACATGTCAACAGTGAATTGTACTTATTAATAACAGTGACCCCAACAAAGATTATGTTTTCTGGATTATCTACATCATTTGTGGCTATGAAAGTTAATGATCTTTCAGAAAGGGAAAGGTGATGTTTAGTATGTGTTCAAGAATTTGTCTCCATTCATTGGTTTCATTGGTTAATTAACACAAAAGCAGATTTGTGATACATTTGTTATATTGTGCTACTCAATGAACATATTTGCATCACACACAGTCATGTTTATGTTTTCTCAAATTTTCTTCTGAAGAAATCTGATCTGTTAGTTTTCTCTAAGCTCTAGAGATACTTCAACCTAGTGAATCAGAAGATATGGAACAATTTTTATTGCTACCATTAAACAGGGTAAACAGTGGAGAGATTTTATTTCCACACTTAAGCAAAGGCAGTCAATTTTGCAGACGTCTTCTATTTGGAAAAGATTCTTTTCAATATGATATAGCAAAAACTTTTACCACCTTTTATAGTGTTACTTGGAATGAACTTTCCAAAATGGTTCTGTCTGTGAAGCATTTTTCCTTATCATGAAGTGAATGGAAACAAATTGCCGCTATACCTCCTAAAGTATCCTGTAGCAAACAAGAGCACCAAAATAATGAAAGTAACTCAACAGGATACACCACGAGAACACGTTCTTCAAATGAATTTCCTTTATTCCAAGCAGTAAAATATACAAGGATGAGCGCTTTCGCGTGCTTCTTGCACGCTTCTTCAGATCAATAAAACAGTGTCTATCCTTATTCCTTTTATATCAAACAATGCTTCCAATTAAAATTAAAACAATTAAACAATTAAATAATTAACTAATCAGAGAAGTTTTTTGATGTTAACTTATTAAAGAGATCCATGCCCCTATTATACATTTGACTTTTACCACAAACTCTCAAGGTGATTTTTACGTTTCACTTATTATGATGAAAGTTCCTCAACAGAAAATAATTGGATGGTATCTTCCGAGGAACATTTATATATATAAAAACATTAGTAAAAGTATGTTCCCTAAAGCAAAACATTAAGAAATTGCATTTTGCTTTGACCAATTTAAGTGATTTCTAAAACATATAAATATACAAATTCATCCATGTAGTGAATGAATTTCATGTGCAATATGTATCAATTAAAACTTACTACAAAATATGTATAATGGAATAAGTTAATAAATAAACAAAACAAATAAATAAAACAAAATATAACTAAGCTTCTTAATAGTTAGTTTCTGACTTCATGTCCAAGATTCTGTTACAAATCAAAGGTTGTACTTCATATCCTGTGTCGGAACCTTTATAAAATCTACAGTACACCTATCTTTGCTTGCTACTGTATTCGCTATTGAATTACATTATATCGTTGTTAAAATATGTCCTATTGAATATTCAGTATATGTGTAAATAACAACATTTAAAACATGGACTTTAAAGCGTGGAATTTAAAACATAACTCAGGAGCTTCCTTACATAAACAAAAATATCAGAGTTCTCTATTGTGTTTAAATTCATTTATGTAACTGAAATTTACCTGTGGCTAATATAAATATAAATCTAAACTAGCTCAAATAATTCTAATACTAAAGTGCTTCATACATCTAGTCTTATTTTAGTCCATAGTATGTAAATTTATATATGAGGCATATATCTCTCACATCATACTGGCTAATTATAATTCTTATTTTGTAAAAAGTGATAATTAATATTAAATATAATCTATTATAGATTTTATAGATTTTATTGTTTATTTATTAACTTATTCCTTTATACATATTTTGTAGTAAGTTTTAAATGATACATATTGCACATGAAATTCATTCACTACATGGATGAATTTGTATATTTATATGTTTTAGAAATCACTTAAATTGGTCAAAGCAAAATGCAATTTCTTAATGTTTTGCTTTAGGGAACATACTTTTACTAATGTTTTTATATATATAAATGTTCCTCGGAAGATACCATCCGATTATTTTCTGTTGAGGAACTTTCATCATAATAAGTGAAACGTAAAAATCACCTTGAGAGTTTGTGGTAAAAGTCAAATGTATAATAGGGGCATGGATCTCTTTAATAAGTTAACATCAAAAAACTTCTCTGATTAGTTAATTATTTAATTGTTTAATTGTTTTAATTTTAATTGGAAGCATTGTTTGATATAAAAGGAATATGGATAGACACTGTTTTATTGATCTGAAGAAGCGTGCAAGAAGCACGCGAAAGCGCTCATCCTTGTATATTTTACTGCTTGGAATAAAGGAAATTCATTTGAAGAACGTGTTCTCGTGGTGTATCCTGTTGAGTTACTTTCATTATTTTGGTGCTCTTGTTTGCTACAGGATACTTTAGGAGGTATAGCGGCAATTTGTTTCCATTCACTTCATGATAAGGAAAAATGCTTCACAGACAGAACCATTTTGGAAAGTTCATTCCAAGTAACACTATAAAAGGTGGTAAAAGTTTTTGCTATATCAAATTGAAAAGAATCTTTTCCAAATAGAAGACGTCTGCAAAATTGACTGCCTTTGCTTAAGTGTGGAAATAAAATCTCCACTGTTTACCCTGTTTAATGGTAGCAATAAAATTGTTCCATATCTTCTGATTCACTAGGTTGAAGTATCTCTAGAGCTTAGAGAAAACTAACAGATCAGATTTCTTCAGAAGAAAATTTGAGAAAACATAAACATGACTGTGTGTGATGCAAATATGTTCATTGAGTAGCACAATATAACAAATGTATCACAAATCTGCTTTTGTGTTAATTAACCAATGAAACCAATGAATGGAGACAAATTCTTGAACACATACTAAACATCACCTTTCCCTTTCTGAAAGATCATTAACTTTCATAGCCACAAATGATGTAGATAATCCAGAAAACATAATCTTTGTTGGGGTCACTGTTATTAATAAGTACAATTCACTGTTGACATGTTAAGCAACTTCAGAAAACACTAGGGAGTCAGAAATAAATGCAGATGTGGATTTGCTACAAATAATCTCAGTGCTATTTTAAACACAAGTGATTAATTAAACCAAAAATGCCTAAAACCGTAGGAAGTTACAACTTAAAATGGAGACACTCCCAATGTTGTCAAACACATAGAGAAGCCCCCCACCTTTACCAATAAGTCAGATAAAAGGGGAAAAGTGAATAAGTGGGTCTAAACATAATACTCACCATTTTACTATTCTGAGTTTCATGTCGATTAAACTAGGTGAGCAATGTTACAGTTATGAATTTTTGAGTATAACTTAGGTGGACATCGACAAATCATGAGAATGTCTTCAGATTTGTTATATTTCTCCAAGAGTAGAGTTCAGTGACTCATGAGGTACTTTATATTAAAAGTGTTATCTGAAGATTTTTTTCATTTGTTCGATAGTTCTAACAGAAGCTGCCAATAAATTTGTCAGTATTTTTTATATTTGTTTACTGTTTGTTAACCAGCTAGGAGGATTTGTATCTTGTAAGACTCTCGGCAGATATCTTGATGTCCTTAACAAACCTCAGTTAGATTTTCAATTCTACAGTAGCCAGACTTATGGCAATGGATGCAATTTGTCCAAGAGATGCAGATGCATAGAAGTAGCTGTTTGAGAGCACAGCATAAACATTTTTTTGTTAGCTGTGAAAAAGCTGAATCATGTTGGGGTTTACTGTGTTGAATATTACATGTCACAGTCGTTTTTTGGCGCTGTCATGAAAATATATATTTTTTTCTGTAGCAGTCTTCAGAGATGAAAGATTGTTAAATAAGCATATGTCTGTTCACCTCACTGTACATCAATAACCTGGTGGCCTGCAGTAATTGGTGGTATTAAACCTATTACACAACATTAAGATACTTTAAGAAATGCTTTAAAATAACTTAAAGCTCTCGATGTCACATCTCAAAGTCACTCTGTACTAAACGAGTCATGGAATTACTGTTTTGCATGGTGTTGCCCTTTATGTAGAAACGATAATATTGAAGACCTCCTTAAAGTTGCTCAGCAGATTCATTACTAGTCAGATGCTTTTCTTGTTGAATCACAAACAGCAGCCCAAAATATCAATATTTTCATTTGAATTATTGGCCAGTTTCTATTCCCTAGTTAATTAGGTGGAGTTAGTCACTCAGAAGTCATATAGTCTTGGATGTAATTTGTTCAGTAATTTCTGGCCTTAAACTCTGATTTGAGTCACTACAACAGATTGACACCTCTTTTGGTTTCCAGTGAAAGGTTACAGAATTAAAGAATGAAGATCTATAATAATAGGCAATACAGTTTCAGGAAAGAAACAACAAAGAAGTGGCATAGAAACTAGCTGAGGAGTTAGCCTCTGTCAAGAAAATATATTCCACAAACTTTAAATAACGTTTCAGGTCAAAAGAACTCCTCAAAAATCCTTGAACTTCAACTATCTTCTTTCTTTTTTTAATTTCTTCCTAACATCATAATTGCTTTGCATATCTTTCTTATTTTGCTTACATCACTGGGTAGAATACATAAACAGCTAATCTGCGTGGTTTACCTTCATAACTCCGATCTCATTATGGTCGACCCCGCTTCTGCGAATATCGAAGTGCGAACGTCCAGAACGTCTAATTTCACATATCCAAATGGCAAAATCTCGCCCCATTTTGACCCATGGTAGCACTGATTTGGAGGTGTGGTGCGGCTGGAAATGTCAAAATTCGACATTTATTTGACTTTTTAAAAAATTCGCAGTTCTGATTTCACAGAAACGGTTCAGCGATGTGGCCGGTCGATCATATATGATCAACGATATGAAGGTAACCCAATCTGTGTACTGCTATCGTGTGACCATCAGAGCTTACTGTGCTATTTTGTATTCATTAAATGTATTTACACATCGTGTGGAGCCATACCTCTCAAATGTACAGGTTTTAGCAGAATGTCCATATTTTTGCCTCATACTTTTGGTCCATTTTTTCATAAAATTGTGTTTTTTTCTGGTAAATTAGTAGCAAATCATTAAAGATTGAAGTTAGATAATAATGACAGACATTAGAGTTTCAGACTTCAAACCCTTCATAAAATTCATACTAATGCAAAACCTGTTATTCTACTAACTTTCTAAGTTTGTAAAAGCAGTATTTTCAAATTGCCCCTATTTTTGGGCCTTTGTCCCACTTTTATTTATGGCTTTGTCCAGATTTCTTGCTCTAAGAGGTTGAGAGGTATGTGTAGAGCCACTAAACAAATATAAACAGCAGAATATGCAAATGAAAGCATAGCTAGCTGAAATATATGCTAATTAACCAATCCAAGATGGCAGAGCCATTCAGTAAGCCAAAAAGTAATCATGTGAACTTGGTGTAGCTCTTTGCCATGAACTCCAAAACCTATTGAAATGCAGCCACCATCATACTTAGAAAAAAAAAAAACAATCCTAAGGACTGCTGCTGCTCCCTTGCATGTGTATGTGTAACAGGCTCAAGTCTATGCTGCTACTGACAGACCTTATCCAAGGAGAAGAAGTGTGTTCAGAGCCCATTTAACATATCATGGACTGCATGATATTGAAATGTTAGAGTGATACAGGGTTGATAGGGAAACATTACAGGAACTTTGCAACCTCTGCTGTCCTCACCTCAAACCCAGAGGAAATCGAAGAGAGCCTATACCAGTGAAAACTAAGGTATGCATAGAATTATTATCATATTATCATTAATATTATAGATTATATTTAATATTAATTATCGCTTTTTACAAAATAAGAATTATAATTAGCCAGTATGATGTGAGAGATATATGCCTCATATATAAATTTACATACTATGGACTAAAATAAGACTAGATGTATGAAGCACTTTAGTATTAGAATTATTTGAGCTAGTTTAGATTTATATTTATATTAGCCACAGGTAAATTTCAGTTACATAAATGAATTTAAACACAATAGAGATCATTAATATTATAGATTATATTTAATATTAATTATCGCTTTTTACAGATTATATTTAATATTAATTATCGCTTTTTACAAAATAAGAATTATAATTAGCCAGTATGATGTGAGAGATATATGCCTCATATATAAATTTACATACTATGGACTAAAATAAGACTAGATGTATGAAGCACTTTAGTATTAGAATTATTTGAGCTAGTTTAGATTTATATTTATATTAGCCACAGGTAAATTTCAGTTACATAAATGAATTTAAACACAATAGAGAACTCTGATATTTTTGTTTATGTAAGGAAGCTCCTGAGTTATGTTTTAAATTCCACGCTTTAAAGTCCATGTTTTAAATGTTGTTATTTACACATATACTGAATATTCAATAGGACATATTTTAACAACGATATAATGTAATTCAATAGCGAATACAGTAGCAAGCAAAGATAGGTGTACTGTAGATTTTATAAAGGTTCCGACACAGGATATGAAGTACAACCTTTGATTTGTAACAGAATCTTGGACATGAAGTCAGAAACTAACTATTAAGAAGCTTAGTTATATTTTGTTTTATTTATTTGTTTTGTTTATTTATTAACTTATCCCTTTATACATATTTTGTAGTAAGTTTTAATTGATACATATTGCACATGAAATTCATTCACTACATGGATGAATTTGTATATTTATATGTTTTAGAAATCACTTAAATTGGTCAAAGCAAAATGCAATTTCTTATCATGAAGTCCAATATCAGGATCAGTTATAGATGCAGTTATATCTATGTCATTAACCTCATCCTACTTTATATAAAGTTTAAGCAAACTTGTTAGAGAAATGGCAACATGCTGTAGGTATTGTAGTTCCCATGCTATTAGTGACTTCTTTTTTTCTGTTTTTGCCTCAACTGTCTATCGATCATCAACATTCCTCTTACATTTCAATTGGACCGTTTATTTTCCATCACTAGGGTGAGGGTCATCTGGAAGGGATCATGAGTCAGACAGCCATTAGGGGTGTTTTCAGATTTTTTTTTTGCTTTGAGCCCTAGTTTTCACATGCATGGGATAAAGTGCCATGGCTGAGATGTCCAATGGTTGACAAGAGAGGACATCATATCACATTTGTAAGAGATTTTCTCTCCTATTATTATTGCTCCTCCTCCTAAATCTTAAGTGAGCATTTTCCCAGAGCTTACCATAGAAATTAAACTGCTCAGTGTGCCTCAGAGAGATCACAGCCTTCTCTACCCTTGGGAGAAGTGAGACAGTCATACTCCTTCACTCATCTCCTTCCCTTCTTAGCTCCTTCAGTCCCAGGGCTGGTATCAAACATTGGTTACCTGGGTCACAGTCAGGGCTCCATCCTTCTGTGCCACAGAGCCAGGTTTGACATTAGTGATACCTCCATGTTGAAGGTACAGAAATCAAGCATTTCGTCTTATCTCAAGAGCCTCTTTATCAGTATATTTAACAGTTCTATTGAAATGTTTAGGAGTCCTTTCTAAGAAATAATGCCACTAGCTTAAAGCACTTCATCAGCACCTCATTAGGACTCTCATTATCTCTTACATGCACAGCTTTCAAATCTTCACTTCATTATGGACAAATGGATAAATAAATATAAGCCTTGTCTGAAAAGCACCTATAATCAAATTCATTGAGTCACAATCACTTTTTCACTTAATTGTCCATATTTGCAAAAATGAAAAACTCAGACTGTAAAAAGTTTGATGTTAATTTACATCAGAGGAGGTAAAAAATAAGACTGAAGATACAAGTGGTGGGCACTGACAGCAGTTCTCACCCAACCAGAGACATGCTCGCAGATTTAACTACCAAATTTCAGTAGCATGTGTGCTGAAAAATAGATAACTTTTTCAATGGAAATTTGCAAACACTTTTGAAAAGAAGATTCAGTATCCTCTAGAATTTATTTGTCTGGCCCTATATGCATTTGCTGTTTGACCTATTCTCTTCTGTATTCTTTCAATAGTTTCAAATAAAGAACTTTAAAAAGAGTTGGAGTCTATAAGTCAAGTATATAGCCACTGTTAAAACTAAGGCTGAAATCAGAGATCAAACAGTGTAGCAGCCAGAACCTATGCAGAAGCTTAGATGGCCTAAAACATCATGGTTTACCATAAAAAAATATCTGAAATTGCTAATGTATGGGTTGGATAGCTACTGTTTCATCATGCAAAACCAGCAGAATTGGTAACCAGAAAGCCTGCTTCTAAAAGCATAAAATCAATGCCAATAGTGATAATTATGTGGTAATTGCTTCATGGCATGTGGCCCTCCATGAATTTTACAGAGTTAAAGTATGGAAGTCTTACTAATATATGTAAGTCTTGCTTTTGAGCACAGAAGATTGACCTGGTAAAAAGTGTTGTCATGTAGTCCAGTGCATAAGTCCCTTGACCTCTTCTTCCATACTGTGTAAGGCAGAGCAAATTACATATGCAGACAGTCCTCCTGGATCTTCTGTCAAAAGCATTTTGTTCATTGGAGACTCCCTTTGTTAACAAATGATGATGAAGCTGGAGTCAATAACCGGAGACATCTTTGGGTTAGAAAGGTAACAATATTAGATAGCAAATGGGTCTCAGGGCATGGAAAGTATGTTCCAATTGGTGAAACTCATACTGTTAACTCTTTCAGCTTTCGGGATACTGCTTGAAACAGACTTGGTTTCATCAACTGCAGTTGTGTTAGAAAGGCATTTACAAAAAGTAAATAAATTCCACTTAGCTAAAATTATTTCATATTCCATTCAGTTATTACCCTGTCCTTTCACTTTTATTTTCATCACATGGGTATCAGATTTGATGATTGTAAGAAAAGTGGCAAGGTATCATTCAAACAGTCTAGAGCTCTGATTACTGTCTCTTCAGTTGTGGAAAGTCAACAATGAATTTATCAAAGGAAAGTGGAGATATCCCTTGCTATGATGAGTAAGGGAAGATTTCTATAACGACTGTTTCCAAACACAGACAATACTGGTAAAAGGACATTAAAGAAATTCTCTGGAGTGATGCAGCTATGACGGTCACTTTGCTTGAATCCATTTCAGAGGTGTCAGAGAGCAACATTATATGTTCTCATCTGGCAAAAAGTTTACTAATGGAAAGCTTTGACTTCCTGTACTGTTTGTAATTTATGTTTTCTACATTTTGACAAGACAGTGTGTCATAGTTACTCAGAAAAATGAATTCACTGTGATCACTGAATCCATACAAATCTTAAATGTCAGAAGAAAGTAATTTAGGTAATCATGTTTCTGGTAATTCTTGTATATTTATTTTGTGTGTTTGAACCCTTCATTCAGAAAGTGCTAAATATGGGTTTTCAATAACTAGCAGTCACAGTGAACCAGTCCTGGAATCATATGGAACTGTGGATTTCACTAAGCTGGAATTCAGCATGAAGGTTTATGTGTTTAGCCTGGTTTTACATAGTTCTCAAAAATTTGGATTGTATTTGGTGTGCTGACCTGCAATTTAGCATTATATTTATCACACTTCTGGCCTTAGTGTAAATTACTTAAATGCCCTTTGATTCTGTTTATATGGTATCTATAGAGGTCATGAATAGATAATATAACTGTATGGTGTCACACAAAGGTTACACATTACATAACAGTGGTAGCAGAACACGGTCTTGTCAAAGTGCTTAGATTTATCTAATTTCACAGAAGCCCAGTATAATTGGTGGCATGATGATTCATTCCATTAAGTAGTCTATCAAGATCTTAGAATGTCTTCTTTAGAAAAAAAAACATTAAAGCACTGAAATAGTGAATACTTTAATTTTGCCTTGTAAATGCTCTACAGTGAAATGGGATAGCTACTGTTGAACAAAATGCATTTTTATTTATTTGTTGATCAGAGTTGATCATTAATCATTGTTGCCATTTCTAGCATCT
Source organism: Protopterus annectens (assembly GCF_019279795.1). Taxonomy (NCBI): domain Eukaryota; kingdom Metazoa; phylum Chordata; order Ceratodontiformes; family Protopteridae; genus Protopterus; species Protopterus annectens. Next base: position 88,872,104 of record NC_056730.1, on the reverse strand, counting down.
GTTACAAGTGCTCATGTCCTAGTAGCTTGTGACACACTTGATCTCTGCCACTTGCTGTAAATAGTAAGTGTTCTAACTCCCACTAGTGTGAACCTAGTTGATTACCTAGCCCTCTTGTGACCTAACCATGCTGAACTACATTGCCCTATCAGAGCCCTAATGCTGACCCTAAAACTCACACCAAGTCCCTAACCTCAACAGTAGCACTCCCCTCCCTAACCCTAAAGTCCTTGATCGCTCCCAAAACATACAGCTCCACTCTCCCACCTTAAACCTAAAGTCCCCCAATCACTCCCTAAACCAAAAACTACACTCTCGCACATTAAATATAAAATTCCCTTCCTGCTCCTAAAACTTTGATCAATCCCTAACCCTAATCTCCCCTCCTACTCCCAAAATATAAAGCTTTCTACCTAAATCTAAATTCACCACCTGATCACTGACTGAAACCTTAAACTGCACTCACTGCTACACCCTCCCTCCCTCCCTCTCTCCCTCCCATCTCATGGCTGCCAGACTTAGCTTGCTCAAAATTGTCTACTGTGTTTTGGTGAGAGGCAACATCCACTCTGTCTGCATGGCTGCCACACCTTGCCTGGACATGTACTCAAGTTTGCAAGTGAGTAGTTAGCCATGCAAGCCAGAAGTCATGCAAGTCTCTGGCGGCAAGACAGTGATTTTTAAGCAGTTGGGTTTTGGGTTCTAGTAGTATACCCCCATTTTCAGCCCCAACCTGGGATTTTTAAGCACCTGAGACTGGGGCACTTGTAGTAGGACTACATTTTAGGCAGATCCTGGGCTTTTACAACAAACAGTATACACCAAAGGAAATATAGTTGTACATAAATATCACAATTTCTCAAGCTATTTGCAAAAAGCACGAACTTTTGACCAGCAAACAGAGTATGTTATAATTGTGCTCCAATATATTTACAACACTTATGGTTTAACTATGACGTCTTGTGCTAAAAGCTGCAGTTCACACACACACAGATTTCTGGTAAGCATTTCTAATTAGTAAACATATTCAGGTGCTTCTGAACCCACCTCCATTAGTAATGTATCTGTACTGTGCTTTGCCTCTAGATGTTTCTTTGCATTTTTTTTTATGCACACTGCATTTGCTACTACTGCTGTATTATTCGAGTTTTGAATGCATAGTATACCTGTTGAGTCATTTAATGTATCTAGATTTATATCAGAGTAAAACTATATACCAAGAATATATCTGCTAGAGTTGATGTAATCTCATTGCCTTAAAATATAACTTTTTACATTTTAATGACACATTTCAAGCAAGGACCATTTATCTAAAGACCAACAATCATCATGTGAAGGTCAAAGCAGTCTTCTTACAAGTATCAATGATTGTCTGAAGTCCCTGATACCTTTCTAAACAGCTCACCTAATCAGGTGGAGGAGCTGCAAGTGGATGCCATAAGTTATTGCAGAAGACTAGAGGTGAATGTTTTGCAGAAACACATGTTGATTCATTAGTCCTCAGTCTATCGTGATATGGCTTGAAATTCCACAGAAAGAGATGGATAGGGGGAAAACTGGTGGTTCTGTTACTTCTTGATTATCTGCCAGTAAAGCTAAGCATGGCTGGGTGGGCACATCTGTTGCTTCAGGAAGAACACAACTTTATTTTTCATTACTTTGTTGTTGCTTATGTTGTGGATCTCTGTAACATTACTAAAATAAGAACTTGTTGGTTATAGTTTCTGCACACTTGCTCCTTTGATTTTTATAGAGGGATCATCCCAATCCTACTACCTTTGTGCTGTGAGTTTGAATAGGTGTAAATGTTTTCAGGAGGGAAAGGAGAGTGATAGTCTACAGCTTACAAGAATATTTATTTGTTTGTTTATTTACATCCTTCATTTGTTAACCAGGTAAGTGAAGTGGCCCTGCAACATTTTCAGCTATACCCCATGCCAAAAAGACAATAACAATTTACCTAGATCTATTAGAAAATAAATAAAGTACAATAATACCAAGCTCTAGAGCTGGGGTGCCTTCTGTGCGGAGTCTGCATGTCCTCCCTGTGGTCGCATGGGTTTCCTCCGGGTGCTCCGGTTTCCTCCCACATCCCAAAGACATGCTGCAGGTGGATTGGACACTCTAAATTGGCCCTAGGTGTGTGTGTGAGTGTGCCTTCTGTGGAAGGTTGGGCGCCGGGCTGGCAACTCGACACCGTAAAACTCCACTGCCATTCAATGTGCGGACAAGGTGATCCGCTGTGGCGACCCCTAACCGGGAAAAAGCCGAAAGAAGAAGAAGAAGAATACCAAGCTCTAGAACATGTCAGCAGCAGTATTAGGACATAATCGTACAAAAATAGTTGTGAATACAAATATACACTTGCTAGTAAAGTCAGAACCAAATGCATCTTAAAGAAGCTGAAAGTTTTTAAGCCAAATTCAATAAACCCTACACACTCCATTTCTAGCATGTGAGCATCACATGGTAGCACAGTGTTTTAAATTCAGTATGTGCCATGTAGAGGCATGCATCACTGTGCAAACAAAGTAAATATTGTGGCATGCTAATTACAGCATAATCAGCTGAATTGCATGCTAATCAACCAATCCAGCATGGTAGAGTATTCAACAAGCTATAAAACAATTGTGTAGACTCTGTGCTGGTTTTCCCTGCAAATTCCAAAATCTATTGGAATACAGTCATGGAAATAGAATGTTAGGGGCTGCTAATGCTTTAATTCATTTGTATGTGCATCAGGCAATGACTTACATATCTGGCACACCTCCCAACTGTACCAGATATTCGCTAAGGGAGATATCACACAGGGTCATTTAGTGGGGGATGCAGGTTATGCACTGGAACCATGGCTGATGGCACCCATCAGAAATTCACACACACCCACAGAAGAATGCCATAATGAGGCACATGCTAGAACCAGAAATATCATAAAGTGTGTGTATGGGCTGCTGAAGTCATGGTTCCGGTGCCTAGATACATCTGTGGGAGCCCTGCAGTACAATCTATGGACATGTACTGAAATATTCACAGCGTATGCCATGCTACTCAACATAATCTTAAGAAAACAGCTTCAACAGGATCAACAATGGGAAGGAGCACACATCCCAGCACTAATGTCAAGGTCACCAGAGCACAGGCAGATGAGGAATCAGAGGTGGAGCCACCAGCTGCTATTGGTGTAGACAGACATAGGTGTCAATATGCCCTTGCATTGACTAAGAGACAATGCATAGCACATTCACTCACCACCTAGGGGCCTAAAACCTTCCTCCTATGCACATGCATATAGTAACATTGATGTCAGGCAACTCTCACAACCTTTACCTCCTCATGTATTGGCTGTGTACTGCTTGCATCAAACAGAGTCTGCCCTGAACTAAAACTGTGGCAACTGCTGCATTTACAAGGTAAGTCTTGAACATGGAGTCTATTGTGTAATAATAGAAATGAGCGGCATACCCTTGCATGTTGTTACTTGGTAGTGTTAAGCAAGGAAAATATGGGAGATTTGTACAGAAATGACCTTAACATGTGACAACAGAGACATATTTGACTTATATGTGCAGGCCGGATGCAAAAAAAAGGACAACAACAATAGCAATATATCCTTGTTTGTGCCATAACAGAAATGCAGCTTTGCTTCCCTACCCCCAAAAGAAAAGGCAAGTAACATATTTGGCTACCAAAGCATCGGTGAAATGTTAAAACTGCTATTAAATGACCTGTCCCTGAAACATGTCTGCAAATTTAATCCAAAATATTCTACACAAAGGTATTGCCAATCCTGTATACTTGTGAAATGCTCCATGACATCAGCGCGTCTTACTAATGCATACAGATAAAAGTGTAAAAGCCTCTGCTAATCAATATACAACTATTAAAGAGATTATTTTTGTAGCTGACAAGATGCAGGCATACCTTCTCAAAATCAATAATCCTCTGTGCAGATATATCCCAAAGTAATAGCCTCTCTGCTGTGTTCACCACATAAACAAACTAATCTGCTCAACTTCAGTTTCCCCAGCTACATGGTTGCCATTTTCTAGTGTAGATTCAGGGCTGTCAGCACATTGAAGATGCAAATGAGGAGTGAACTCATTAGAATTGCTGAATCCCAAATCCTTAATTCTTGTTATATTACTATGTTCAGCATACATTATGTAACCTGTTTTGTGTATTATGCTGGATGTACTGTATTTGTATAAATTGATGTTGGAGCTTTTCTCCCCGGACCTCCGCTGAAAATGGACCTGGTCCAGTTGGAATTTCCCAGTTAACAAATGTAAAATAAAATAAAATAAATAAATAATTTAGCAGATATAAACATAGTGCTGACACTACCTCAGTGTTGTGTTTTATGGATTGCAACTGTGAATGATTACTGGTTAGGAAAAGGTAACCAAAGCAACAATGCGGATTGACCTACAGCCAGGTTAGTCTTACAAAGTGTTAGATGTATTTTTGTCAAGGTTGGAAATATAAGTAAGCAGCACACAAGTTCTGTTCATTAACATCCAACCTCCCCTTCATTTGGTGGCAACTGAATATGACATTATTACAAGTTAATAGCCTCACACATTTAAGACCAATAATATAGAATGGCTTACAGACAGCATGTCTCAGATGACTGGTCAGCTAAGAGAAGAATGACCAAGAAACACAGAGAAGTAAGACAGAGCTGTATATTTGCAAGCAATAATCATAACTGCTTGTGTGATCACTCAGTGCATTTTATCCAGACATAATAAACGCACAAATAACAGTTGTATGGTGTCATATTCCTTTACAGGATGTTGCAATTGGTTGTATTCAAAATGATTTCAGTTATTTGCTGCAAAGCTGTTTGTGTGGCAAAGAAGAATAAGGCAAGCTTTCTGTGTTCTAAAGGTTCAGTGGAGTGAGAGATCAAATCCAAACCTCTCTCGAAATACCTGATGTGTACTAACATTTTGTAGAGTCTATGTCATACATTGTTTTTCCTCATGTCAACAACTTTTCTCTTGTTCTTTTCTTTTTTGGTCTTTAATTTTATATATATATATATATATATATATATATATATATATATATATATATATATATATATATACATCTATCTATATATCTATATATCTTTATATATATATATACATACATACATATATATTTATATGGTTTACTATCAAATATCGCTGTTAAAAAGAAATTACTGTACATAACATCAAAGGAAAGAGTGAAACTAAAAATATACATCAGGACAAAATGTTGAATCTTCTAAACAAATTCAGCAGATTCGACATTTTTGCCAAAAAGTGTATGTGATGTTCATATAGGAGCTCAGGTAAGTGAAACTTTTGCACCTCATATCACATTTCTGCCCCCCCCCCCCATACCCCCTTCTAACTATATATTCCAACTCCAAGATCACACTACAGTTAGGAAAGGGATGAAGGTCCCAAACCGCACTGTACTACGATCTCTGTGCAGTACTTCAAGTTCATATAAAAGAATGCACTGTAGCATTCACTGATATGAACTTTCAAACATGAAATGCTCAGCAACATGAAAAATCAAACACCCATCTTTTGAATTTCTGTCTGCAGAACATCTCCGTTTGTCTTTTTGATAGTAAATCATATATATATATATATATATATATATATATATATATATATACATATTGGCCAGTGTTTGTGCTATGTTATGCCAAGTGTAATCACAGGAACAGAGGAAAGGAATGGCGGGTTTGAGGATCCAGACCACCAAAAATAGAAACCAGATGCATTCAATTAATTATATTGGGCATCCAGCAAATCCCCTAAGCGGTGTTGCATGGCAGTTAACAGAGAGACCTTAAGGGTGATTATTAAATTATGGAATGTCATATAACTGGTCCTGTGGCAGCAGATGCAAGTGTAGGGCTAGAGTACAGCTGGTCCTGGGTTCTAGTACAAAGTATGCAATCATTTTTTTTTACTGTTGTGATATTGTAGTTGATAGCAATAAACTGAAACATGAACAGGTGTTATTTCAACTTTCTTGTGGCAACAGGTATAGGTGTATGACTGCCATTCACATGGCCCTGGGTTCTAATACAGGATAATCCAAATACTTTTACTGTTGTTCCACTTCCCATTATATTCACTCTCACTTATAAAACTTTAGATAGTGTAGCTGATATTACTTATATGTATGAGGGATGAGACACCCTTATTGTTTTAACAGATTAACTGTCCAATTGCAATTATTTCATTCCTCACTGCTTGGCACTGCTGCTGTCTGATTACCATAGGACAAATGGGTTGCTTGGGTGTGCATACTCTAGCAAATGTGATAAGTGGAACTGGTGGGAAAACATCAAATTCATTGCTCTTGGTCTGCTGGTAGACATGGCTGACATTAGTGAGGAAGGTGTCTGGTTTAGGGCACAGGGGTGGGGTGTCCAGGAGTCCAGGATATTTATTGGACTTCTAGTAAAGAACCACAGCCACAGGCTTCTATAGTGGGACTATTCTGGCTCCCAGTACAAGTCTGAGTCTTGGAACAGTTTAGCCCATGTTGTATCCAGTACCATTGGTATCCCACACACTGAAGAGCAATGTAGACATCATTTTAATGACCTAAAGAGGGGGAAGATGGATACCATCAGCTGTTAGTTGGAGGAATTTAGGATTGCAGACATACCACAGCTGTGTAAGAATCAACTACAGAAAGGACTTGTAAGACTTAAACGCTGAATATAGGCAATACTGGTAAGCATAATGGTCTTCTGTTGTTTTCTGTTCTTTCCCCATCTGCCAGAGATAGGGAGTTCAGTGTTCGGGCCTATGAAACTCAATTGGAGAGATTGAGGGAAGCAAGTGGTATGTATGCAGGAGAGAGATGTATTGTAGCATTAAAAGTTCACAATAGCTTTTTTGGTATTTTATAGAGTTATATCAAACTGAGCATGTATATCCCAACTGTAAAAGCAAATATGTTTGCATTGGTCTGTAGCACACACCAATTAATTCAACATTAATTCCCCAGGGTCCAACAGTAACTCGTGTCATCTCTGCAGTAGTATGCACACCTTTCCCTTAACACTAGACGTGCCTTCCACTGTGTCTTCCAACCAACCTGAAGCTAAACCTCAAAGCTTAATCTCAAGAGTGCACCAAGTCACTACCAGACACCCATTTAGTGAATGGCAGTAAAGTAAAGGATTAAGGATATGTACAAAAGTGTATGTCACATCTGTATGGAAGCAGCTATTGTACAGCTAACCTATCTGTTTTTAATTAAGAGGTGTACACATTACTGGATGCTATTTGCCATCCATTTTGTTTTTCTGCCTGCACTGACTACTGGATACAGATTTCCATAGAATCTCCCTTTTTAAATTTAAAAACTCCTTTGGCTCCAGTCCTTATTCTGTCTAAATTACATACCCCTAGTGCAATATAGCAAGTGCGAAACTGCTTTTGAAACCTAAGTAGCCTTAAAGTACTGACTTGAATAAAGTTTTACCTGATTTTTTTTTTTTTTTTTGTTGCCTGGTCCATGCCATGTGTCAAGCTAGAGCAGGATGACTGCAACCAATTACTTGTCTTTGCTCACCAATCAATCATTTACTCCCAGCTACTTCTAACATGAGCAGGCCATGCAGAGGTTAAATATACCTCTCCTTGGAATGGTGCTATTTTTAAACATTAATTCCCCATGGTCTGACAGCAACTCATGGCATCTCAGCAGTAGTGTGTACACCTTGTAAGTGCATTATTTGGTCATTTTATTGTTTCTAGCCATGAAATTAATTGAGTCTTGTACTTATGTGATAATGTTGCTAACTACTGGCAAAAGCTGATCCAAAGTGTAACATTTTGTTAAGGTCAGTTGCACGCCACAGGACTTTTTGCATCAGAAGAATGCTAACACTAATTAAACACATGGTCAGTCAGTCCAAACATTAATCTAATTATTGGGAAGAGAATATCTGGTATTTAGGTAGAAAATATTATTACCTCACTGATAAAACCTGCGTTGTTTTTATTAAGTGCGTTTAATGGCTGGCATCCTGCACTGTAACATCTGCTTTTATGTACAAAGTCTTGGCTATCATAAGCCTCTTTCAATTAGTAATTTAGCCATATCCTAAGTGAACAGCAAACATCTAGTTTAAAACTGCAATTGTATGTTTGTTGGTGGCTACTGCCATTCTTCTGCATGTTACAACAAAAATACAGATGGATAATGATGTTATTGTTTACTCTGTGTAAATATTAGAACTACTGTTCATTCTGCACTATTGCAAATGTTACTGTGTATGCATTCCTAAGAACTGACATGGTTTCTAGCTGAAAGCTATTAAGGTTTTTAGACAATGCTCCTACTCTGCTTGAAATTATTTTACTCCAGCTAACTGTGAAACTGTTCACTACCTAAACTACTATTCTCTGTATATCTGAACATCCTAATTTTTCCCTCTGCTAATCCTGTCCTAATAACACCTATTTCTTCTCAGCCTTCCTCTTATGTTCAAATTATAGTACCTTTCCTTCCAGATTTTAACTTTTGTCTTTCTCTCTCTTATAGTCCCTTAACACTAGACGTGCCTTCCACTGTGCCTTCCAACCGACCTGAAGCTATCTCTCAAAGCTTAATCCCAAGAGTGCATCAAGCCACCACCAGACTCCCATTTAGTGAAAGGCAGCAAAGTAAAGGATTAATAATCTGAATAAATGTAGGTCACAGCTGTATGGAAGCAGCTATTGTACAGCTAACCTGTCTGTTTTAAATTAAGAGGCATACACACTACTGGACGCTATTTGCCATCCATTTTCTTTTCCTGCCCCCACTGATTACTCGATACAGATTTCCATAGAGTCTCCCTTTTTAAATTTAAAAACTCCTTTGGCCCCAGTCCTTACTGCCTGTAAATTACAGACCCCCTAGTGCAGTACAGTGAGTGAGAAACCCCTTTTGGAACCTAAGTAGCCTTAAAGTACTGACCTGAATAAAGTTTTACCTGATTGTTTTTCTTGTTGTCTGGTCCACACCATGGATCATCCCAGTCTGTTCACCATCGCTTCACTCAGGCTCAATTTGCTCCCCTACCCTACCCCATTCCCACCTACTACTACTTCAATTACATTAATTCTCACCTCGGCTCCTCCCATCATTAGCTCCCATCCAACCATTCTGCTTCCCACTGTCTCATACTGTGCTCTATACAAACCCACATACTAGCACTCGCAGCCCACCTTCTCCACCCTCCCCTCATTGCATCCATTCTACACTAACTGCATCTGCTATCAACACCCCCTCAATAACCCATCACAACAAAATGCCACTTACATAAAAACTGACACCGTACCTCCTTTTATTACCCTTAACCCTCCTACTGCAACTTACCCCATTACAATTTAACACTATCCAGCACATACCTTCATCAACAACCTCCACTCAAAGTCTACCTCTCGGTACCTTCTCTGACATATCACCTAAGTTATACTCTACAGACAATATCTTCTGCTTTAAAAAAAATCCTCTCCATAAATGATAAAGTTAACATAAACCATATCACCTTCCTTCGCCATAACATGAAAAAGAGACAAGAGCCCACCTCTGTCCTACTCAAATACTCCAAACTAAACTTAAGTGGGGATATCCATCCTAGTCCTGGTCCTCACTCCCCATCTCCCAACCTACATAGCCCCTGTAAGTCTCTAAACCTAATTACAATTAACCTGGAAAGTAGTAGAACAAAATGCCTGACTTCCATGCCTGAAAAACACATAACAAGCCCAACATTATAGCCACTGAAGAAACATGGCTAAAACATACATCAAAAGCTCAGACATCCTTCCCCCTGGCTTTGCTTGCCTGCACAAAGACAGATGCCCCCAAAATAGGTGGTGGGGTAGCTCTGATCTACCATAGCACCTTCCGTATTATAGGTTCATAGGTTCATACTAGGCTATCTGCCCTGTGGCATTTATAAGCCTAGCCCGATTGTGTTTGGCTTACGCCACCCCTTGATTTCAGTATACTGTGCCCTTTTTAAAGTTTAGTTTACTGTGCCTCTGTCTAATAGTGACACAGAAGTAATCCCTGAGACAAACCTATGATCCCCCATCCACTCATCAAGATTCTTCTTGAAGAGAGTCAGTGAGGTGCTCTGCCTAACATGAATTGGAATTCTATTCCAGAGCGAAGGGAGCCTCTGGGTTATGAATCTGTCCCTCCAACATGTTCTATTTATTTCTGTGCTGAGGTTCAAGTCCCTCAAGCACGTGGCTCTAAGGGATTTAGATTTACTGAGGTGGAGCATGTCCATTAATTCTGGGTTGGACATAGCTTTATATGTCAGGCATAGATCGCCTCGAAGTAGGCGGTATGCAACTGAGTAGAGCTGGAGTTTTTTTAACCGAGCAGCATATGGCATCTATTTGAGTCCCTTGATTGTCCTGGTGAGGTACTTTTGGGGTATTTCTAATTGCTGCAGGTGTCGGGTAAGGTACATCCCAAAGGGGGCATTGTATTCTATGATGGGCCTGATGAGGGATGAATAAAGGGGCACGATTACCTCTCTTGATCTAGATGTGAATCCTTTCATGATGAGGTGGGCTATGTAGAAGGTCTTTCTAACCACTTTGGCAATGTGGTTGTCAATGGAGAGATTGCTATCAACTTGGATCCCCAGATCCCTAATTACTTTCTCTGTACTTAATTGGTTACCACCTATGTGGTAATTTGTGGGCACATTGTTTTTGCCAAAGGGTATGACTATGAACTTTTTGGCATTTAGCTTTAGACCATGGCTCTGGCACCAGTTATCCATCTCTGTGAGATCTTTTTGAAGGATGTTTGTGTCAGCTGGAGAGTCGATTATGGCACCCAGTTTGCAGTCATCTGCGAACTTGGTGAGCCATAGTCCTCCCATGTTGGCCTGTACCTCAGAAAAGTAAATACCGAACAAGAGAGGTCCCAGGACAGAACCTTGTGGGACACCACTTGTGACCGGTTTTGAGTCTGACATGGCTCCAGCAACTCTGACTCTGTGGGTTCTGTCTTTGAGCCAGTTTACGACCCATCTTGTGACATAGGGGTTTATATTTTGGCTGGATAGCTTATCTATGATGCCAGAGTGGGGTATTGTGTCAAATGCCTTTGCATGGTCCAGATAGGCTGTGTGGACTACCTTCCCTTCATCTATGGCCTTGGTGACTGTTTCGAAGAAGTCGACCAGGTTCAAAAGGCAGGATCTGCCCTTGACAAAGCCAAATTGGGTAGGATCTAGTGTCTGTAGGTCCCCAATGTCTTTGTTTATGAGTTCCATGATGATCCTCTCCATAGCCTTGCAGACTAGGCTAGTCAGACTTATGGGGCGATAGTTTCCAGGGTCCGTAGAGGCACCACCTTTGCAGAGTGGGATCACTGTTGCTGTACGCCATTCTTGGGGCACATATCCTGCAGTGTGGCTGAGATTGTACAGCAGATTTACTTGAGGGATTAGTTCTTCTTGGAGTTCATGTAGGACGCAACCCGGGACACGATCTGGTCCCATGGAAGCAGTGTTTTTTGCTTTGGAGAGGGCGGCCTTCACCTGAGCATCAGAGATGCTTGGGAGGCTGCACTCTGCCATGATAGATACTTGCTCTTTTGGGGGGGAGGGGGTGGAGAAGTTTGCACTGAACCTGTCTGCCAGGATATTGGCAATGTCTGTGGGTTCAGTGTACTTTTTGTTGTTTAGAATCAACTTAGAACAAGTCTGGGAGTTGCATCCCAGGTTCCTAACATAACTAAAAAAGCCTTATGATTGTCCTTAGTGTCCTGTGCAATTTTTCTCTTGAAGCTGGCCTTGGAGGATTTTATGAGGGATCGTAATTTTTTGCTAATACTGATCAGAGATGCCTTCCTTTTTAGGGATTTTGCTCTATCATGTAGTAGCTTCCTCCTTCTGTTGTACAGTTTATTTATGGCTGAAGTCCACCAGACTGGATGCCTGCCTTTGGATGATTACATCTTGATTTTGTTTGGGATAGCATGATCCATGCATTCCTGGAGATGTCCGTAGAATGCGTTTATATAGGATTCTGCAGTTTGGGCCGTAGTTTCCACTGGCCCTGGGGCCTTGAAGGATTCCACTTCGGTTTTGAGAAGTGTGAAGTTCACTTTTGAGAAGTTTTTCACTGTGGTTTTCTGGGCTGGGGGTGGGGTTGGGATGTGGATATCCAGTGAAATTAATTTATGGTCTGATCTTACCAAAGATGGATATACTTCTGGTATGGAGCATAGAGTCCCCATGTTGGTAATGATCAGGTCTAGTATGTTATCCCCTCTTGTGGGAGTGGTGACTAGTTGTTCCATAGCATTTGAGTTTATAAATTCCAGGAACCTTTGGGCTAAGGTGCTGGGGCTTGAGTAATGCTCCCAGTCTATGTTTGGGTAGTTGAAGTCGCCCAATATAATGGTGTTCGGAGAGATCTTCATGTTCTCCATTGTTTTCTGGAAAGCCGAGTGGGATTCCTGACTTTGAGAGGGTGGTCTGTAGGATGCTATAAACTGAAAAGTAGTCTTGCCCACTGTCAGTTGCACATGGATGGTCTCTGATACTTCGTGCAATGCCACTAACCTGGAGGTGTGGATATCCTTGATAAATATGGAAACTCCCCCTTCTTTTGTGGTTCGGTCCGGGTTTTGGGGCTGAAAAGCATGATATGAGGTATATCCTGGTAGTGCTGGGGTGCTCTCTGGAGCCTTGAACCAGGTTTCTGTCACTGCACAGATATCGATGTTCTCCATACTGAGGAGAGCTTTAAGTGCGTGCATCTTGAGGTTAAGACTTCTGGCGTTTAGCAGCATTACCCTTAGTTTCTTGTTCCTTGTGCTGTCTATGGAGGTGGGTTTGACTTTTGAGCCTTGCCTAAAAAAGGCACTATGGGGGTGGCAAGAGCCTTTGCCAATATCTGAAAGCCCAGGGGTGACAGGTGCAAGCTGTCCCTAGTGAAGCAATTTGGCTTGTCGAGCATGTCATCCCAGGCTGACAGACACTGGATCCCCTTTGAATGACACCTAAATTTTAGCCAATTGTTAAAATCGATCATTTTGTCTTTATACTGTGGCATCATTCTAGGTGAGGGTAAGATGCTGCTCAAGGTCATGGTCATACCGGCCTGGGCTACATGATCAGAGAGCTCCTCTATGTCTCTTTTCATGTAGTCGAGGGAGGTACGTCTCAGGTCATTCACGCCAGCATGTACAATGACTGAGTCATATTTGCATTTGCTTTGGAGTGACCTGAGTGCTTGTGTTATGTGGTGGATCCTAGCACCTGACAGGCAGCTCACTGTGACCTTCTCTTTATTCAGCCTGGTGAGTGGGACGTCAGTGTGTCTGACAATAGAGTCACCTATTACAAGAGTATCAGGTGTGTTTTTCAGCCTTAAGGGCTGTGACTGCTTGACACACTGACTTTGTGTGCTATGTGTTGTAAGTGTTTTGTTTTGGGGTAGCGTTTGCTTGGATGTCTGCTTTGGAGGTCTCTGTTGCTTAGGTAGATTTTTATTTAGAGCCTCCGAGTATGTTTTTGTGTTTTTATGTGTTTGGTTTGCTGTTGTGGTGGGACTATGTGATACTGGAATTGTGTTGTGTGAGGTTACCTTCTCCTCCTGACTAGTTACACCAGTTTTGAGATGAGAGAGCTCAGCCTCCAGTTTGGCTATATCATTGCATCTCTTACATATATTTGAACTTGTTTGGAGGAGGAGAGGGTTGTCCGTGTACATGAGACAGTTGTAACATTGCCTCAAAATTCCCAGATTTACCAGCTGGACTGGAGAAGAAACTATTGACTGACCTTTAGACATGCTAGAGTAATATAGGGAACTGAATTAAAAACGGACCAATAGGGGACAAGGTAATCATAGAGAGTATAAGAGTAAGTAGTGCTTATGGTTTATTAGTGCTAATTTGTAAGACTACTTATTTGGACCAGTGAAAGGCCTTAGAATGAGAATATGGTGTTTAATTTGAGAGATAGAGCAGTTCCAAGGGAAAAAGTGAAGAGCAGACTTTGTGGAGCCAGGAATAGTTTAAACCCAATTAGGCGGCACTGCCCGATGTTGCGCTATGCGCAAAAACACACAAAACCGCGCAAAAGAGGGTTTTAAGAGAGGGAGATCAAGGAGTTTGGAATTGACCCAAAATGGCCAATAAAACTACAGTGTCAAGGCAGTAACCACTTCCACAGGGGCAGGCAGGCTGCTCAATGTTTATCACTGCCACTGATGAACACAGAGACTTCCCTTTAGCCCAAGCAAACAATGGCCTCCAAGAAACCTACAAACAGTTCAGAACAGCAAATCTGTAACTGAACTTTTTTAAGTCCCAGAAAAGTGGGAAAAAAGCAAGATTTTTTTTTTTTTTTTTTTTTTTAAGGAAAGCAGAGGTTCACAAGTATCAACAAGTTAGAACAGTGCAGTAAATGACCCCACACTTGAGTGCTAGGGCAGAGACAGATAAAACGCAAGTTTTAAGAAAAAAACGATTTTAAAAATAAGTGCACACAGGAAATTCAGTAATCAGCCCTAGGTTGTGTTCTAAATACAGTTATCAACACAGAAATCAAGTTTAACAAGCCAGAAAATGCTCAAAAGTAGGCGGCAATGCAGAAAACTGAACAAATAATCTGAAGCAAAATACTTAAAATCTCAAAAGTGGCTCCTTTCTTCTCTCAGCATTTTCTCCTCTTGGTGGGTGCTTCACCAACAGCCAACAAGTCTGAAAAGACGCCAAAACCACAAGGCAATCAGGTTTTAAGAGAGGGAGATCAAGGAGTTTGGAATTTACCCAAATGGCCAATAAAACTTCAGTTTCAAGGCAGTAACCACTCCCACAGGGGCAGGCAGGCTGCTCAATGTTTATCACTGCCACTAATGAACACAGAGACTTCCTTTTAGCCCGAGCAAACAATGGCCTCCAAGAAACTTACAAACAGTTCAGAACAGCAAATCTGTAACTGAACTTTTTAAGTCTCAACTCAACCATACCTAACTTCTCTACAGCAGAAATCTTAATAGTCTTTCTAAAAGTTAATGAGAATAAAAACTTCTGTATCATTGCCCTGCACATCCCCCCTTGCAATAATATCCCCATACTAGAGGAAATCCTAGCCTGGACTTCCAACAACATAACTACAGAAAGAAAAACTTCTGGGTGATGTTAATATTAATTGGTTAGATCTCTCCCAGCAACACTCCCCCACCAAAATTAACCTATATAACTACAACCAGCTAATTGCTAATATTACCAGACCCAACAAAGAAAACAGCCATGGAACAATCTTAGATTGGATCATGGTGTCTGACCCTAATAAACTCACAATCACAGGAACCCTCCTAAATAGCATCAGTGACCACTTACCTGCCTTTATAATACACAAAACTACAGCAGCAGTGCACAAACATCACTACAGGAATATGGGAGACTTATCACATTTTTCCCCCACCATCCTTAACAATTCCCTACAAAGCATTAACCTGGATCCCTTAAAAAAACTTCCTCTAGATGATGCAGTGGAATTTTTCAATTCTACTTTCCTCAATATTTTAAATAGCCTCACACCTCCCCAACTAAATCATGTAAAATCCTTGCATGCACCATGGTTCTCTAGAGCTACCAAACAGAGCATGATCACCAGAACATGATCACCAGTGACAAAGCCTGTAAGCTTTGGCAAAAGTACAAAAAAATCCTCGGAACTCATAACCTACAGACACATCTGCAACCAAGTAAAGCACCAAGTTATTAAGGATAAAAAAGTATACTATCATACTTTACAAAACCAACACAAACACAATCCAAAACACTTCTGGAGCTCAGTCAACAGCCTACTAAACCCAGTATCAGAAACTACCCTCTGTTCAGACCCAGAAAAATAACCATAGAAACATCCACACTTTTCATCTCATATTTTATTGATGTCATACTTAATCTCACTACCAACTTCCCTTGCAGCTTCTCTCTATCACCTATTCCCACAGCCATAGTAAAGAAACTGCTTCTGAAATTAAAACCATACACTAATGCACCTGACAACCTGCCTCCAGAATTCCTTCAAAAAGCAGCAAATTCCATTGCATACCCTGTCAGCATACTTCTCAATAGGTCAATTCAAGAGTCTTATGTTCCTTCAATTTGGAAAAAAAGCATTTATCCTCCCATGCCACAAAGATGGAAACAAAATAGATTTCTCCAACTTTTGACCCATTGCCATTCTTTCTCCTATCTAAAAAATCCATGAAAAATATTTTCACAGCCAATTCCTTAATGATTTACTTAACAATAACACACTGCTGCCAAGCGAGCATGGTTTTAGACCAGGGCATAGTACCACTGCACTACAGCTCTTATATTATTCTGCGACTCTGTCATTTGGGGTCCGGATACCAGAAAACCTGTCTCCTCCCTATTTGTCGACCTTTCCAAAGCCTTTGATACTATCTCCTGCCCTTGTCTTCTTAGAAAACTAGCTAACATATGTATCTCTCCCTCCACCCTACACTGGTTTTCCAACTACATCATAGACAGGCAACAATCTACAAAGTGGCAAAACTCCTTCTCTCCTTTCCTTAACATCACTACAGGTGTTCCCAAGGGTCTATCTTAGGGCCACTACTATTCAACATTTTCATCAATGACTTCCACTCTAGTGTCACTCAAGGGACAGTCATCCAATACGCAGATGGCTCTACTATCATTTGTATTGCCAGCTCCCCACATGAACTTCAGAAACTTACCCAGACAGCCCACAGCTCCACTGAAATATGCATGGCTGACAACCATCTAGAATTAAATCCTAAAAAAAAACTCAGCTAGTGTTATTCACCCTCTAAGAAGGCCATCACTATAAACAAAGACACTTTCTCTATTCTCTCCCAAGACGACACGTCTAGCAGAACCACTTCATACTACAACACATGGATGACAGTAATGGAAATACTACAGAAAATGGGCATATTTACTTAACAAAATGATATATAGTTATTACAAAGTTCACATTGTATTAAACTGTGTAGACACTAATGTAAATAGTTTCATAATGTTATACAGTTATATTGTTATATGATTATATTACAGTGTATATTGTTTTTTTCTTTGATAGATGTCACTACTAAAATTCAAATAAAAAGATTTAAAGAAAAAAAAGCACACCAAAAACTGGGCATGCTATACCGACACAAAACATTCCTCAACTATTCCTCCAAACTAGCCCTTGCCTCCTCCTTCCTGCTTCCATCTCCTCTTTACAGTGCTCCTCTCTTCACCAAAATACAGGTCAGTCTTAAATCCAAACTACACTCATGCTATAACAAAATTGCAAAGTTCGTCACCAAAGGACGACTCTTATCTCACCACTGTGCCTCTCTTTAATTACTAAACTGGCTAGAACTTTTTCATCATCTTACATACATTTAACTAACTACTGCCCATAAAATAATATTCAACCCATCCAGCTGTCCTGCCCTTTCTAAACTATTTACACTGTATCACCCAAATAAGCCTCTCTGCTCTGAAAATCAAATGCTTCTGAAGGTGGAGAAACCCAAACTCTCCTCTGGACAAGTGCTGCACCCCTTTTACACTGCTAAACTATGCAACTCTCTCCCACCCTCATTTAGATCCACCAGCAACACATCTATCTTTAAAAAAAATCTTTGAAACAGCATCTCTCCTCCCACTGACAATGCTCATGTGCTATCTTCTCGCAGCCCATAACATGACTTTGTCTCTCCCCTCCTTCCAAACCTGACTTTGTCTCTTTTCTTCTTCTACTCCCACCTTTCCTTGCTCTATCCTTTACTACCTCCTAAACCTTCACATTTACTCCTTGATAGATAATCTACTTCTGTACCCTTGTGTAAATATATATTTCAATTAATATTTTTAGACACAGCTGAATTGCCTCTTTCTTTATTAATGATAATGTTGTACTGTCAGTAGTCAGATTTATTCACAGGTGCATTTCCTTCTTTACTAATAAATCTGTATACTTTTTAAAGTTTTAGAATTGCTATTTGAGTTTTTGTCAGATTGTATGTATTGTATTGCTTTTCTCTCTGGGCCTCCACTGAAAATGGGCACTTTTTTGGCCCAATGGACATTCCCGGTAAACAAATAAAATAAATAAATAAATAAATTTTAAGAGTCCAATATTAGACTTTAGTCAGAGGTTGTAGATTCAAATACCACAATTCACAACTATGCAATACTGTTATTTCTTTAATAATATTTGCATTTAATTAAAGTTTCTATAGCAGTGGCACAAATACCACTGCTGTAAACTATATTCTGTATAACTGGAGCACTCATATGCGCAATATATGCACATTTCAAGGATTACATTCAGCAATCTAAACTATAGTGTGTATCTGTTAGGAGGTATACTTAGATGTAAACATTATGATAATAGAGTTGTATAATTATATTAATGCATTGTACGTCACATATGATAGTATTAATTTTATCAGTTTTTTTCTCTCACCCAAACCCTTATCGCTCTTTTTTATTTTCCTTATTTTTATTTTATTTTATTTAAAAAATTATTTTTTATTTTATTTTGTATTTCATTTTATTTTATATTTAAAATATTTTTTTATTTTATTTTTATTTTATGTTGTGTACCCCATCGGCTCCAGCACTGATGCCCAGCATGTCTGGAAGCCAGCCTGGCAGCACTGCTTCTGTTGTCCCTGCACTACCTGTAGCCTCGGATAGTTCTGCCTAGGAAGCTGTTCCAGTGGTATCCTTCTGGAGCAGTGGCAGAGGTGGTTATTTCATCACCCACACTGAGTTGCCAGGGATTTTGAATAGGGTGGTACACAGCATCATTGGTGCAGGCCTACACAAAATGGAGAGGCAGCTCTCCCTCATCTTCAGTATGAAGAAGAGGAGGAAATTTTAAGCACTCCAGCCACCTGCATACGGTGACAGTGATGACAGTGAAGTTGGAGAGGACTCCATTCTCACTGTCTCTAAACTTTATAGCCATTGGCCCAGGTTGTACCCACCCTCACCCCAATCATGGTGTTCTTCAGTCCTTTGTATTCATTACCATCCCTGTCTTTTGCCTTGTCTTGTCTGTCTGTCTGTAATTGCTTCCTCACCTACCCAACTTACCTGACCCAAAATTACCTATGTATTTTCCTCAACATTCTTCCCTTTCTTTCAAATAAAAAATAAATGGGCACCTGTCCCACAAAAAAAAAAATCATCCCATACATAGCTCTCCATTTTGTACAGGTGTCTTCTTGACACACTTGATTCAGTCCAATTGGCTATACAACATGATTTATTTTATTTTTATTTCATTTTATTTTATATTTAAAATATTTTTTATTTTATTTTTATTTTATGTTGCATACTCCACCGGTTCCAGCACTGATGCCCAGCCTGTCTGGAAGCAAGCCAGGCAGCACTGCTTCTGCTGCCCCTGCACTACCTGTAGCCTCAGGTAGTTCTGGCTAGGAGGCTGTTCCAGTGGTATCCTCCAGGAGCAGTAGCAGAGGTGGTTATTTCGTCACCCACACTGAGTTGCCAGGGATTTTGAATAGGGTGGTGCACAGCACCATTGGTTCTGGCCTACACAAGATGGAGAGGCTGCTCTCTCTCATCTTCAGTAGGAAGAAGAGGAGGAAATTTCAAGCACTCCAGCCACCTGCATAAGGTAACAGTGATAACAGTGAAGTTGGTGAGGACTCCATTTTCACTGTCTGTAAGCTTTATAGCCATTGGCCCAGGTTGTACCCACACTCACCCCAACCATGGTATTCTTCAGTCTTTTGTATTCATTACCATCCCTGTCTTTTGCCTTGTGTTGTCTGTCTGTGGTTGCTTCCTCACCTACCCAACTTACCTGACCCAGACATACCAATGTCTTTTCCCCAACATTCTTCTCTCTATCTTTAAAATAAAAAATAAATGGGCACCTGCCCCACAAAAAAAGAATCATCCCATACATAGCTCGACATTTTGCATGTGTCTTCTTGACACACTTGATTCAGTCCAGTTGGCCATACAACATGATTGCATTGTGGTCATCCACTTCTCTGGAAGTGACAGTCCAAATTCAGTTAATATTCTGCACATATTTTCAGTTTACACTTTTAAAGAAATGGATAGCTATGGTTCTTTCTTACCTTCCTCCTACTCATTCCTGTCCTGCTTTCCCTTTGTTCTTTCTCTTGCTTACTTCCCATTTCACCACTTTTCTATCTACCCCATTTTCACCACTTTAATCTGGTCAAAAATAGAATCACACACAATACACATAAGTTGCTGAAAAAGCAATGGATCCCTTCATTTTTTGGACTCCATGTTTGCACAGAGCTAGACATCATGCACCAAAGTGCAGTGATGGTGAGCAGTGGCAAAGTGCTGTGGTTCCCTCCATCCAGTGCCCCTTAACTCTGCTGCACTATGCCAACACAAAGTAATACATGTACTATAAATAATTCAACTCATTGCCTAAACAATGTTTTTGTAAATGTACTTAAAAGTATTAGATACACCTTTAATTCAAACCCAGTGCCATCTTAGCCAAAAAAGAAACATATCAGTCCATTTATATGTGCTGCCACAGAGTCAGTTAAGCAGCAGGGGTGTTTCACATATTGAATACTAACTGTCAGACCTTAACAATGTGGCTCTTGTTTATGCACAGCTTAGCTATGTGCAAACATGAATAGTATTTGAAATGTCCATCTCACATGCATACACAATTTGCCAGCCGCAGCACAAGCCCGCTGCCCACCACACTATGAAAAAGTAAATATTGTTTTGTATTACTGATGTTTACTGTCCATTTCCTACCTGTCTTTTACATGAAATTACATGTGGAAACATAACAAATTGAAGGCCCTATCTAACAATATGTTCCATATTTACAATATAGGCACGTGTTGCCATCCACTCCCCAAAACACTGCAACCATGGATTCTCAGTACTTTTTCCACACATATATCACCTACACTACATAAAGTAATATCAAATGTTGTATGATATGGAATGCACTGACTTGTGCCATAGTGTTTGCATAAAGTACTGTGTTCTCTAGTCTGTGTATTTAGGTAGGGTTTCTATTCTCACTGCAATCAATTGGTTGTGTGTGTGTGTGTGTGTGTGTGTGTGTGTGTGTGTGTGTGTGTGTGTGTGTGTGTGTGTGTGTGTGTGTGTGTATACATGTGTATGTATGCACTCTTATTTGACATTACAGAGAACACTTTAGACCAACATGAAGGACACTATTATTAGCATAATCTCCTCAATAGACACTGCTAATGTCATCAGCTATATCAAATTTGTGAATATTCAATACTCCCACCAGTGCTTGGTCAGAGACTGGCCTGGATGTCAGGCAGATGTCACCTCATCCTATACAAGACAGATTACAGTGACATTGCTTTTAATCTATCCATAAACATGAAGGTGTGGATTGTAGACCCTGTGTTTTTTTTTTTTTTTTTTTTATGAGAAAGCCCTGTGACCTCTCCAGCTACTGCATGTGTCTGGAGAGGTACATGCAAAAGACAACATTGTACTCTGTTAGTGTTCTGATGAGGTTTGAGTACAGTGCTGTCATGCAATCCTAAGCTCTAAACATGATGGTCTGACTTATGATGAGCACAAGATAGCTTTTCACTACCAGTGTGGACATTTGGTGGTCGACGTTCAGATTGATAGCTACATGTGTTCACAGTGTTTGCATCGCTGGGTTTCAGCATAGCAGGACTGTTGTCAATGCTGTGATTAACATGGAACTCCACTTTTCAGATGGACAACATAAAAAGACACATTTCTGTATTTATTTATAGATTGCGTGCCTTCACCACCAATCATTTGTCTGTGCTACCACCTCCTGTACAATGTTATCATGATTGGTGAACTCATTGATTGCATCCAATATGCAAGAATCAGCAAATGTGGTGAGCCACAGGCTATATTCTTTAGCCTGAACTGTCACGAAATAGATTTGAAACAGTGAAGGGCCAAACACTGTTACCTGGGGCTTGTCAATTGTGACAGCTCTACTGGTACAGGTTAATTCACCACTTTACACAGTATATGTTCTATCAGTGAGCCATTTGGTTACCCATCTAGTGACAGTGGGATTAATCCCCAACTGGGAGGGTTCCTCAGTGATATCTGCATGTGTGATTGTGTAAAACCCTAGGCCAGATCATGATAGACAATATGACTGTCTTACCTTCATCCAGGCCTACCACACAGAATCACTGGGCTTTGACAACATCACAGATCACTTCTGGCATGACTCAGGTTGAATACACACTTTAACACATGCTCCACATGGGCTATGTTCCCATAGAAGGGTGTACCTCAATATGCATCCATCTGAGTTGGGAGGACAGCACCTGATGCATGCATGTATAGAGAACTCCTGACTCTCCTCTTCTGTGATGTAGACCAATATGTCATCATGGACCTCTTCTAAATGGACCCTAGTTATATTCCAGCTGTGTGCAACAGATCTGTGTGAACTGTTAATGCTAAACCATGTCTATTACATCTGATAGATGTTCTCAAATAGGTCGAGGGCATGCATGATGACAACAGTATCATCTTGAGGAACTTAACCAGATCAAGGCATTTAACACAAATGCACACTGAGGTATTCAATCCACACTGTCATATGTGGCCATAAACAACTATATCACCAAGTGGGTAGACCAGTGTATCACATATGTGGCATCCAATATGTTGAAATGTGTCACGTGACCTATATATCAGGTCCAGCGATCAGGTCCATACATCAGGGCTGCTCGGCCCTTTACTGTCCATTTAAGTGATGGGCATCACAGATGATAAGCACATCCTATGTCCAAACAGCTGCCTGAAGGCCTACAGATTGTAGGCAGTCATTGATTCCAACTGTGATATTACTATAATACAAGACAGTATCAGCCCTGACAACACCTGCAATGACAAGAAAACATGGGATGATTTAAGTCATTATAACAAACACACAACCCAAACATAATGGGGGCATCACATCCTATAATCATACAAATAGGTATGTGACCTATGTCCTGGGGTACATGGTAAGTGGAACGTCTGCCAAAATGTAGTCACAGTGGTGACTACTCCCTTGAATGTAACACAAGTACTTGGTATGTGAAGATCATCCACATCAGAGGCCGTAATACCTTCATAGTTCTCAGAATTCATGACACCAGTAACTGAATACAATGCACCCTTTTTCAGGTACCTCCCTACACATCTTCCAGTGATGTGTAACTGAAGTGTACAACCTTTGTCACAGTGAGCTGTCACACAGCTTATTGGCCATACCTAGGTATTCTTTTTGTGGAATATACATTACTGTCTGATGGTGCAGAACACCAATCAAGTTGTTACACCAGATGCATGTGTGCTACCTGTTCTGCTGATGCACACACTATTTACATAGGTGTTTGACAACATTAATGTCATGGATATCATTTGTGACAGTGTGTACTGTGCTGTATACATATATATATATATATATATATATATATATATATATATATATATATATATATATATATATATATATATATATATATATATATATATATATATATATATACATATATATATATATATATATATATATATATACATATATATACATATATATATATATATATATATATATATATATACATATATATATATATATATGTATATATATATATATATATATATATATATATATATATATATATATGTATATATGGATCCCCTTCAGTTTACCGAAATGCCACAACGCCGAAACACAAATCACCGACACCAAAGGACCGACAACGCAGATGACCGACAAGGTGAGAACCCGATGGACTCGTTAAGTGTGCGATAGAGTGAGGGATTTAGTGTTAGGGAGTGGACAGGTAAGTGTGCTATAGTGAGGGACTGTAGTTTTAGGGGCGGGTTAAGTGAGTTTAGGTTAGGGTGCGGGTAGGGTAAGTGTGCAATAGTGACGGAATATATGTTTAAGAGTGGGTTAAGTGAGTTAGGGCTAGGGTGCAGGTAGGGTGTGTGTGCGATAGTGATGGACTGTGGGTTTAGGGGTGGGTTAAGTGAGTTAGGGTTAGGGTGCGGGTAGGGTAAGTGTGCGGTTGTGTCGGACCTTAGGGTTAGGGTTTGGGTTACGGTTAGTGCATGTATGGTTGTGTGTATTGTCGGTATTTTGTGTTGTCGGTCTTTTGGTGTCGGTGATTTGTGTTTCGGCGTTGTGGCGTTTCGGTAAACTGAAGGGGATCCATATATATTTATATATATATATATACGTATATATATATATATATATATATATATATATATATATACATATATATATATATATATACATATATATATATATGTATGTATATATATATCTACCATGCACACAAGATATATATATATATATATATATATATATATATATATATAAATATATATATATATATATATTTATATATATGCCATGCACACAAGTCAACTAGCCTCTATTGCTCATAATGTTGCATACAGGTATAGTAGTGTCTCTCCTCAGCAAATGCTACAGTGTCCGGACAGTGTGTGTGATTACCCTCACAGAGTGTGGTCTTATCTTAATAGTTGTACAAGTGTGTTTGTGCAGAATCATCTCTTATCACTCTAAATCACATATGTTATGTCAGACACATGGGATTATTGGTGGCATTATTCTGCTATTGTCCATGACTGTGGTTGTTTCTCTTAATGCTTCCCATGAGCCTTTACCTGTGCCCCATTTACTGGAGACCTCTGCTGAGATTACACTCATATTCAGGTGTATTAGTCTGCACAGCTTCACAATATGCACTCTACCCCGGCTGTATGTCACATCCCTGATAGATGTCCTCTGCATTATTTAATTAAGGATGCTTATCAGACACAGACATCCTCCTCATTGTTATGTCACCTTGTGTGGCAGTCACATACAACACATTTTCACTGTACAGTCCCTACTGTACCATATAGCTATGCAATTAATGTTGCTGCTACAACCATCTTCCATTGACGTTCCCTTATCTGCTGTACATTAAGTTGTTTCACCTCTCCTCTTTCCCTGTGTTAATTTTAGCAATTCATCTGTGTTTCCCTATTCAATGCACACATTTCCCCTGAGTGTTCATTTTACATGGCAGTCCATGTACCATTACAGACCATTTACACAGCTTCAGCACAGAATGTCAAGAATGGGATCTCACAATACTCTGCACTGTAAATATACTGTCTTGTACTGTGTTTGGACCATATACTTTGCGTTCATACCTTTCAACTGTCCAGATATTCCCAGGGTGTGCGGATGTGTTCCTTATCAAATTTGTGGCTTTCTGCCATATCAGTGGTATGGTCTCAGGACTTGATGTGACTCAATATTACATACATCCTAGTTCATACTGCTCAACTGTCCCAATTTTGCAGAATGTCCAGTTTTTGTTTCATATTTTTGATCTTTTCCTTATAAAATTTTGGCTTTCTTGCAAATCATTGGCATGTCATTCCGGATTGAAGTAAAAAAATAATGACAGACATCTGAGTTTCAAACTTTGTGCTCTTCAGAAAATTCATGTTACTGTAAAACCTATTATTCTATCAACTTTATATGTTTGTAAGGGCAATATTAAAATGTGTCCCTATTTTTGGCCCTTTGTACCCCCATTATTTATCATTTTGTAAAGATCTCTTGCTCTAAGAAATTTTGAGGTATATTTTAGTTTCATTCTATCACATTTCTATGTGACAACTATGTCACATACAGTATGTTCCTATTTCTATTTAATTGTCCCCACATTATGTTGCCCTTTGTTCACATGTGTTGAACTAACCGACTGAAAGCTATCTGTGATGCCCTGGTGATCATTGTGATATTCCACACAAAACTGCATACCATAGGTGATCTGCTTTAAACAGAATTGCTGCCAGTGTTTGCTTGCATGGTTTCCTGAAAAAAAAAAAACACACTAGTAACCGTAAGCAACTTATGAAAGAAAAAAAAAACTTTTAACCAAAAACAAAAATAGCAGTCCAAACTGGATTTTTGAATATCTTTACTTCAATTCCGGGACCTCGGCCTTCGCCTTCTAATGGAATAACTTACAATATGAAAAAACAGTTTATATACATCACCCATCATGACAATAATTAACAACAATTAAACAATTAACCATTTTTTCTATTCAAAAAATTTAAAGCCATATGAAACTTCATTTTAACATTACATTCACAGTTAACAATTTATAACCAATACCTTAATACACATCATTAACAAACTGCCCATCTTACTTAATTTCTAAATTCATTCCTTTTGGATACAAAGTATTGTAATTAATATTGAAATTTGATTCCATATTTAATAATCTTTTTTGAAAACCATGATCTGCCCCCCCCCCCCCCTACTCCATAAGGTTTAGCCAGAACACTAAATATCAAATCTGTACTTATACCTCCATGCTGTTGGTGAAAATGACTGGCCACTGGACTATCAAGCCTCCCATTCCTAATGTCTCCTAGATGTTCCATTATTCTTAATTTTACCTTACGTTTAGTTTGTCCTATATACCATTTCCTTTCCTCACAATTACATCCTAAAATATAAATAACCCCAAAAGAATTACAATCAAAATGATCAATGGCATTATATATTATATATTTCATGGTTTCCTGGTCAGCAATACTGCTGCCAGCCATGAAACCTTCATTAGACTTGGAGGGCAGCATGGCTATGCAATCCCCAATGGCGGGTGCTGCTGTTCATCATGTACCACTGCTCACACATGTAAACTCCGTGAAGGCTTTTCGCTTTGCCTACATGGAGTTTATTGAATCCCATGATATATTAGAACAATACAAGCTTTTTGAGTATAAACATAAACTTTATCAGCCACATGAACTGAGAATGTTAAGTAATAAGACACGAAGTATTTATGATATTTTATAACAGTTGATTTGGATAGTGTTACTGTGTACTGCAGTGGAGATATATAAATCTAATGACTTGTATGTTATGCATACAAGCTGTGATGCCATGTTTAACCAGGTTAGTTGTAGCATTTGTAGTTGAGTTTGTCTGGCAGATGTACTTTTAGTAACTTAAGAAAGGAATTTAGACTACTTGAACTTTGAAGTTTTTAAGTGAGCATGCTTCTGTAAGTGGGATATACTCTTATAGATGGTTTTTAGTTTGAGTTTAAGGTGTATTTTTATGTAGGTGGTTTCTTTCCTGATCCTTGTACTCATGTGAATGTTTCTAGTCTGTAGTTTGTCTTAAGAGCTCAAAATAGTTTTTATTCAAGAGTTTAAAAATAAGATTATTCTAAAGGAAATCTTGTCTCTATAGGACTGCTGCAGTTCCATAAGTGATATCCAATGAGTTCACTGCAGAGCTGCTTGCCAGAACTTTCATATGGCTGTAGCACTTTAGTACTCTGTGAATCATTTCCTCATAATGCACTGAGCAATCATGCCAGAAATATGAATCCACTGGAAGTGAGGATTGCTAGTGAACCATCTGAGCCTTTCCTTTTCTGAAACTGTGGAATCCAGTAATTTGGGTGGGCTAGTATTATACAGCCATACACCTGCTCTCTGATCTCGTGCAGAAGGCATGGGACTTCACTCTGCTTGCTTGACCTCTGGTGGAAAATTGGAACCCTGAAAGTACACTTTCCATTTCAGGGCCATGGAGTGAAAGACCTCCTGTGTATGGTAAGCGGATGTGTGTATACTGCATATCTGATGTCATAACATATGACTCACTGTA
Source organism: Protopterus annectens (assembly GCF_019279795.1). Taxonomy (NCBI): domain Eukaryota; kingdom Metazoa; phylum Chordata; order Ceratodontiformes; family Protopteridae; genus Protopterus; species Protopterus annectens. Next base: position 88,844,314 of record NC_056730.1, on the reverse strand, counting down.
GTACAGTATGTGACCAGCTGCTGTGAGATAATGGCTCCAGTCTCTTATTGTATTAATTCTCAGCAAGACCTTACATTCCAGCTCAACAGCATAGCCACTAGCATAGATGTGAAAGAGGAGGAAAGACCAGCAGGTCAAGGGTTACATCCAGCAGATTTGATAAGGAACAATTGAGAAACCAGTGATAACTGAAGGTGGGATGGGAGGCATAGCCAGTCAAGTGCATCAATTGATTAAGTGGAATTAGGTGAAACATTAAAAGCCTTGCACATAACAAGTAGTAAGGACTAAAACAGTAGCATCTGAGTGGAGATTTACATGGTATTATGAAGGAGACCTTTAATTTCCTTATCACTCTCTCAGGGATATAATGAGTCAAAAGCTATGTAACCTGCAATTTAGATGCACAGTGATTGATTTATAGCCAGTATGGCTATTCTGGTCTTCAAATGGCAAACAAATAAATAATTGAAAAATAAACAGAAACTTCCTACAGTTTATTTTTCAGTAGACAAAGAAATATGAACTGGGAAATTTTCAGTCATTTTGAACATTTAATCAAGACTGACACATTCATGGCCAGCAAGATTATTGCAGTGATGCTGGCGGGTCTCTCTACTGTTCCACTTTGTAGTCATGTATTCTTTAACTTTTGTTAGTTTAAACATGAAACTGGAGTTACTAGATGCTGGTAATGCAACCGATGAATTATACTAGTTAGAAAATGTTCAATTATAACTATTTGTTATTTGAGCTGCTTGATGATTATAGTAATTATGCAGCTTGGGGTCATGTAATGTGGTCAACAGCAAATTGGTGCTGGGCATTGCATACTGCCTTTGGATAGAATGCAGTGTCTACCTTTGAAATGTTGTTGTGATTTATATATATATATATATATATATATATATATATATATATATATATATATGTATATATATAGAGAGAGAGTTTGCAAATTAATCACATATTGTCTGTCTGATGCTTAGCTGAACACAGTGACAAACTCCTTTCCAATTGGAGAATCTTTCCTGCTGTCAAATACTGCTATAAGGTGATTATCATAACTTTAGAAATGTTATTTCAGTTTCAAAATGGCAATCCCTATCAACTGTTGTATTACATACAGTATAAATTTAATCTGTCTCTTGTATTAAAACCATGTTATCCAAACCAGTAGAGAAGCCATAAGTACAGTGTTTCAAACAGTTTCTCTTATGTTTTCATGAGCTATCAATAAGCCATAACTTTAGCCTTGATGAATAACTTAAGAGAGACAATTCATACAATATTTATAACTGATGAGTGTTTGTAATACAAGTATTTCTAACTGTTTCTGCCTCTCTGGAGGCACTTGGACCCAATACTGTTTACTGAGGTACAATTTCTACTCTAAAGAATCATAGGGCAGCAGGAAATTTAATTTTGGGGGCCCTACTTATGCTATTTTTTTAGCCCCTGTGAAATCTATCTTTAACCTTGTAGTATAATGCTACATATGTATCTAGTATTGAACTGATCTTGACATTTTTCTGATGGTAACCAGTGTTACGAATGCACCATTTGCTTTGTGTTTTGAACTTTAACAATTACTTCTTCTGTGTACTGTTGATGATCGAGCAACTGACACATGGGACATCTGAGCCACTACAGTGTTTTTGTATAACTCTTATTGAAAAAGCATAGATTTTTAATATGACAAAAATAAATGAGGAACAGGTTTAAAAGATCTCTGAATAAATCTAGTGTAGTTTTCTCATTCAACATTATTTTCTCCAAATGAAAAAGACAGTGACGTGTATTTCCTGAGAACATTTCTAAAAGGATTGTTAAATTTCAGTTGAGATGGAAGGGAAGAAAAATGCTTTACTGAATGATAAGAATTGTTTAAACACAAAAAAGACAAAAGTTTCAGTTAAAGAGATCCAGTTTATGTGGCAATAAATTAGCTGAGGTAATTGTGTTGCTCTGCAAAAAGAGCCTATCTCTGAATTGATCTTTTATTTGTAACAAATAAAAATAATATTAAGTGCATGCAGATTATGCCATGTAGTCTAGAATCATTTTTCCAAGAATTTGAGAAAAAGATATTCACAATACAGGATTATAATAATACAGTTGGCCAGATGCAATAAAGCCTAGACAGTCCATGTACTCCGTGTATGCTTCGTGCCTTGGTGCTGACATGGTAGCGCATCATTTTAGATTCAATAAGTGGTGTAGAGCTAAGCACAGCTGCACAAACAAGATAAACACTGTGGCTGCAAATTACAACATAAGCAACTAAACTGTGTGCTAATCAACCAATCCAAGATGGAAGAGCTAATCAACAAGCTATTAAGCAACTGTTTACACTCAGTGCTGGTTTTTCCTGCTAATTCCAAAACCTATTGAAATACTGCCATGGAAAAGAGTCTACACATAAACAATATTAGGGGCTGCTGTTGCTTTAATTCATTTGCGTGTGCAACATGCTGAAGTCTATGCTGCTGCTGTTGATAATAGACAAAGGCCAAGAAGGAGAAGAGTTTCCAGACCCCAGGTAACTTTTCACAACCTACATGATGTAGAAATTGCAGAGCGCTACAGGCTGGATAGAGACACACTACAGGATCTCTACAACCTCTGTTGTCCTAAACTCAGAGCCAGGGCAAACCAAAGGGAACCCATTCCAGTGGAGACAAAGGTATGTGTAGCACTTAGAATCTTAGCTACAGATATCTTTCAGAGACCAGCAAGGGACGTGCTGGGGATGTCACAGGCATCAGCATCCAGGATCTTCCATCAGTTTTTGAATGTTATGCTCCCACATGCTAGTGACCACATATATTTTTCCCATAGTCCTGAGGATAGGACCAGAAATATGCAGGAGTTCTACCTTGTAGTACACTACCCTGAAGTACTGGGTGCCATAGATTGCACATGTGTAGAAATGAACGCACCACCCAGAGACCAGGGAAGACTCTATATTAATAGAAAAGGCTTTCACTCTATTAACTGCCAAGTTGTGTGTAATGCCAAGAGAATCATCTTGAATGTGTGTGCCGGCATTCCTAGCAGTTACCATGACTCACATATCTGGCACACCTCCTAAATGTATCAGATATTCACTATGAGGAATATCCCACAGGGTCATTTACTGTGGGATGCAGGCTATGCAGTGGAACTGGGACTGATGGCACCCATCAGAAATGCACACATACCCACTGAAGAATGCCATAATGAGGCACGCACTTAAACCAGAAATATCATCATGCATGAGTGCGTGTTTGGGCTGCTGAAGTCGCGGTTACGGTGCCCAGATACACAGGGGAGCCCATGGACATGTACTGAAATATTCACAGTATGTACCATTCTACACAACACCATCCTGAGAAAACAGATTCAGTAGGATAAAAAAGGAGAAGGAGCACACATCCCACCGCCAAGGTCACCACAGCCACACACAGATGAGGCATCAGAGGTGGAAGGGTCTAGGCAGACATATACATGCTCAGTATGCCCTCACATTGGTTAAGAGACAACGCATAGCATGCTCACTCACTCTCCACCTAAGGGCCTAAAATCTTCCTCCTATGCACATACATATAGTAACATTTATGCCAGGCAACTCTCACAACCTTTACCTCCCCATGTATTGGCAGTGTACTGCTTGCATCAGACAGAGTCAGCCCTGAACTAAAACTGTTGCAACTGCTGGATTTACAAAGTAAGTGTTGAACCTGGAGTGTGTTGTGTAATAATATGAATGACTGAAATATCCTTGCATTTTGTTACTTGGTAGTGTACGCAAGTAAAAGGTGGGAGATTTGTACAGAAATGACCTTAACATGTGACATTAGAGACTTACTTATCTTGTATGTGTCCATTATTAAGTAGTAGGCCTCAGGTATCAAAGATTCACACAGCCATACCTCTCAAAAGTAGTGATGGTCACCACATGCCCTCATTTTAGCACCATACCTTTGTACTGGAAAATCATTAAAGAGAGGAATTAAAAAGTAATGATGCACATTGCAGTTTCAAACTTCACAACCTTCACAAGATCATTCAGAATAAAGCTGGAAAATGTTGATGCTATCAATGATCTAACTTTCTAAGACCAATATAAGTCAAAGGTACAATTACCAGTTCAACATCACAAATGCAGATATACTAAGCACTAAGTCAGCTATGCACCCTGAACATTGGACACAAAGCTTATGTATCCCTGAACCCAAAAGATACAAAACAGGGATAGGGCACAGTTATCAACATTTGAAGAGGATGTTGTGGGGGGGGGGGGAGCAGGAAGCCTTGGCTGACACAAAAGGTTGGTGAGTATATGTGAGTAAGAAAGAGAAGCAGGCAGACATTTGGATAAAGCAAAAAATAGCCAGTGAGAAAAAAATTAGCATTAAGCTACACGGCTGAACCATGTAACTGCTTTGTGTTTGTGTCTGTAGGGGTCCTCCAGATGAAATTAGTATGTGAGTGCCTGCATGAACACTACCAGGCTCTGTGCCAGCTCTACTTCTTGGTGTGTTGGACAGGTGTGAGTCATGCATGGTAGAGGTGGCAGTTCATCGTTGTCGTCCCATGCCGCGAGAACTGGCTCTGCCAGAAGTTGCACTAGCATGGCCACACCCACGGTCAGATTCACTGCTGCTACCTGAATGTGACTGATGTCTGCTGGACAAGCTCACCTCATGAGTATGCCCAGGACCACAATCCCATGGCCTGTCACATCTGGGTGTGGACAGTTCACCCAATGGCAGAGCAGTGGAAGTACTGCCACTATTGGAATGTGATCAGGCATGGCCATGTTGGCTAACAGCAGATGATGTGACTGATCTAGGCCCTGTAGATGCTGTTCCCCTCCCAGCAGATGTTCCATCAAAGACACCACTCATTCCAATGTGTCATTCATCCAATTCATTGACTTGCCAATACGATGGAGGGAAGTCACGCATGTCAGACTGTGCCACATCTACAACTGTAAGAACATCTCTGGAACACCTATGGGAACAAGCCTGTGTTTCCATGATGGCCCTAAACATAGGTTGAGTGGCATGGGAAGAGACACCTGGATAAGATGGAAGATGGGCAGCATGCCTCCTCTGAGCACCTCTAACAACCCTCCTGAGTGGTACCTCATCCACACTTTGGCTAAGGCCAGAGTCAGCAGGCACTGAAGCCATAGTAACCACACTTTCCTGATCAATTGTCCCACCCTTCATCTGTTCAGTATCTGTGGGCATACTGGAATGGCTAGGTGTAGGCTTACTGGCTGTGTCCTATTGAATTTCAGAGGATGGTTTTATGTCAACCTCAGTGTCAGATCCAACCTTTGCATCCCTCAATTGCGCCTCTGTTTAACCACCATTATCATCAGAGTCTGCTGATACTCTGCCAGCAGGTGGTAGAAGTGCCACACTTTCACTGTCATGATCACCTGTGATAAGTAGCAAACACAAGAAAAATTAATACCTACACTACTATAGTCCAATATATGCTAACAAAATAACAGTGCAGCCACTATTAGACAGTACAGCAATACAAACAACAGTCGTGACATCAACATCACACATTAAAATATTTCTTTAAATTGTTCATCAGTGCTGACATAAGAATTGGCTTACCATGTGCAGATGATGGTATCCTCGGTATGCCAGATGGACCTGGAAGAAGTTAAGCAAAATGTAAGGACAACATCACAATTAACAGCAACACAGGGGTAATACTTTTTCCCCTTCATATGTCCATTAACTATAGTTTCAACAATAACTTGGATAACAGTCATGTGTAATCAATTAGAATGTGTTGTTAACTGTAGCAATCCTTCAGTCTCCCCCAAAAAAAAAATTCTTCTGAAACAGAACTAACATACTGATTTAAATTATTTTACTATACAACAGTATTTAACAATTGAGATACAAAAGCCTACCTGGAAGCTCTTACTGGGATATGCTTTCTGTCCCTGAAAGAGTAGCACCAGTGTCAAGGACATGCTGTTTTGCACTTTCCTGGGAGCTGTCAGTGGACAGGAATTCTTCATTTGCTGTTATTGTTGGCTCTGTATCAGACCCCCCAGTATCCATCTGATCACAGCCCACTGCAGCTGCTCTCCTCTGTGCAGATGAAATCATATCAGTGGCCCTATGGTGCACCTGATCATATATTATGTTGTGGCCACTCACTGCATTAACATCTGCTGACAAATCTGCATTCTGCCAAACATATCTCAATGTCCCTCTCAAGCAGGAAGGCACCATGTTGCCTAAAAGCTTCAACAATGACCTGATTTTCAGAGTCAGTGAAGGGTGGTTTTTGAGGATTGAGACGCATGGGTGGCATAGTTAGGTGTCCTAAAAGTTAACAGAAGGGTAATACACGTAAGTATCACATAACTACAAAATAACTGTTCCCAGATAAAAGAGAAAAGGTAGGATTTTGGTATTACCCACTGGAGAAACATAAAACAGTCTAGAGATTTGAAGTACAAACAGCAGGCTGGATGCAAAAAAAGGAGAGTAGCAATAGCAACATATTCTTGTTTGTGCCATGACATAAATGCAGCTTTGCTCCCCATCTCTAAAAGAACAGGCAAATGACACATTTTGCTAACAAACCAAATCTGAAATGCTCAAAGTGCTATCAAATGAACTGTCCCTGAAACATGTCTACAAATTTAAAACAAAACTTTCCATGTTAAGGTATTGAGAATTATGTATCTCTGTGAAATGCCCTGACAAACATGCCCACTACACTTCTAACTAATGCATACAGATAAAAGTGTAAAAGCCTTTGTTAATCAAAAAAAAAAAAAAAAAAAAAAATATATATATATATATATATATATATATATATATATATGGGTCTACGTCTGTTTATGGAAAAGTCACGTTTTCAAAAAAGAGAAAGCTGAACCCAGTTTAGCATAAGTGCAGTTAACTGAAAGTACATTTTCAGAAACACCAGTTCACCGAATTGGGGAAAAAAAGAAACTCACTAAAAACACATTTTTGCAGGGGGGCAAGACCCCATGCACCCCCCCACCCTCGCTACTTATATATACTAACTCTGAGATTGCACTAAAGTGTGGAAAAGGATATTTTTCCTTATTCCCACTGTACCATGCTTTGATGAATTGGTGTTCATGAAAATGCACTTTCGTTTAAGTGCACTTTCGCTAAAGTGGGTTCAGATTTCTGTTTTTCGAAAAAGTGATTTTTTTGCTAAACAAAAGTAAACCCATATATATATATATATATATATATATATATATATATATATATATATATATATATATATATATATATATATAGATATACATATATATATAAAACTATCAAACATATTTTCTTAACTACATTTCAGCATATGTGGTATATAGCTGACAAAATTCAAGAAAAACTTCTCAAGTTCAGTAATCTTCTGTGCAGATATATCCCAAAGTAATAGCCTCTATTCTGTGTTCTCCACATAAATTTCTTCACCTTCAGTTTCCCTACCTACACGGTAGCCCTTTTTATGGTGTAGATTCAGTGCTGTCAGCACTGTGAAGATGCAAATGAGGTGCAAACTCATTAGAATTGCTGAATTCCAAATACCTGGCTCCATGTTTCAGATGTAAACATAGTGCAGGCACTCTGTCGGTGTTTGTTTCTAATGGATTACAACTGTGAATGATTAATGGTAGGGAGGAGGAAAGCACAACAGCAATGCAGACTGCCCTACATTCAGTGAGTGAGTCAGGTTAGACTTGCAAAGTATTAGATGTAATTTTGTCAAGGTTGGGAATTTAAACAGCACACAATCCACAGGTTCTGTTCATTTCCATCCAAACTCCCCTTCATTTGTTGGCAACTACATATTATATTATTGCTATTTATTATCCTCACACATTTTAAGGACAATGATATAGAAAGGATCACAGACTGCGTGTCTCAGATTACTGGTTGAATAAGATATGAATGACCAATAAACACAGATGGGTAAGACAGAGCTGCATATTTGCAAGCAATAATAACTGGCTTGAGTGATTATTTTGTGCAATACATTCAAAAATAATAAATGTACAAATGAGAGTTGCATTGTTTCATATTACTGTAGATGATGTTGCAGTTGGTTGCATGCATAATGATTTCAGCTTCTTTCTACAAAGCTGTTTGTGTGGCAAAGAGGGATAATTCACCCTTACTTTGTTCTGAAGGTTTATTGGAGTGAGAGTTCAGATCCAGACTTAAGTAGAAATACGTCATGTGTACTAACATTTTGTAGTGTGTATGTCATATATTGCTTTCCTTCATTTCAACTACTTTTCCTTTGTTTCTTTTTTATATTTCATATTTTTGGAGGGTTCATTGTTTGAATGAAGCTTGGCTTAGCACAAACACAGGAAATGGAGAAAATGAATGTCAGATTTGGCTGTGCTTATCTTGTTTGCATGAAGCTCAGCAGTATGCAAACTGGACTAGTTGCCCAGCCAGGAACCAGACAGAATATCTGCAGATCACCTGTAAACAGGGCATCTGTAAAAGGGCTAAAGTAAAAAAAATACATTGTTGCAATTTCTGTATTTCATCATCCAACTGTGCTTAGTGGCATTGCATGCTGGTTAGCAAGGTTCCCAAGCAGCTGCGACCATCAAACACCTTAATATAATTGAGACCAGATATAAGTATGAGAAACAAAATAATACTAATGACTAAAGGGAAAACTGCAACAAAGAAACCAACAAACAAATAAAATAACAGTTCAGCCACCAGGGCTGTAGGCATAAAAATCCAAGCAGAAGAGCATAGGATAAAACACAGGTTTAATACACAAGAATGATTAGCACTTTCACAGAATGTGCTTCATCAGATCCTTTAAAACCAAACTGATAAGTAACTCCTATTTAAAATGAAAAAAAAACAAAAAAACAATCCGATAGCACAACCAATTAATGATGTATAGGCTAAGCCTTCAAGGATGGCTTTAAAGGTATAGTAAAATTAAGTCCTGGTGATCTATGTGCCTGTAGTATTGCTATCAATTTCATTTCCAATAACTCTATTTTGTTGACAATATCACCACTCCTAAGACCATTTCTTACAGTTTCCACAACAGTAAACTTAAATGAATCTCCAGTATTGATTTTAATGTGTTTGTAGAGAGCATTAAGACATTTTTTCCTTCTAAAGTATCCTACATGTTGTAATATACGTTCTTTAAGTTTTTTATCAGTCTTACCTATGTAGAATGAATCACATTCTACACATTTGGCCAAATACACTAAATTATCTGACTTACAATCTGCATGTAGTCTAAAAGTATAACATCTAGAGGTGGTCGGATGAATAAAAACTTTGTTACAAGACATAAAACTGCAGGTGTAACACGACCTGCATGGAAATGTACCAAACCTAGCTATTTCATTGCATTTCTTCCTAAAAGGTTTATAGCAAAGTTGTCTTTTAAGTGACAAGTTATTTCTAAATATAAAGCAAGGTGTGTCTCCAACAACCTCCCTAATTCTATCATTGGAGCATAAAATAGATCAATTCAGCTTTATAACATTGCAAACTGATTGTGTATTGTTACTGTATTTCAGAGAGAAACCAAATCTAGGTCTATTGGAAGTATAATTATGAATAGTTGTGTTCTGTCTATGTAAGTATGGGTTACCTATAATGTTTCTCAAACTATTCACTTCTTCTAACTTATTATTTATGTCAATCAACCTATATCCTCTATTAACAAATTCATCTGTTAGGATACTAGTAGCTTGCGCATAATCATTGTCTCCAGTGAGAAGTCTAGACACCTGTAAGAACTGTCCCTTCAATATGTTCATAAAAATCCTTCTAGGATGCATACTATTTTTGGAGAGAAGACTGTTTTTTCTACATTCTTTTCTAAACATCAACGAGTCTATACAGCCATCATTCCTAAGCACCAAAGTAGTGTCAAGAGAATCAATACATTCGCTGAAACAATGCATAGTAAGCCTAAAACAAGAACTATGTTTTACAAATAACTGACAAAATCACACAACATGGGATATGTCCCAACCCACAAAATAAAGATATCATCAACAAAGCATTTATAATAAATGAGATGAACCCTACAGGCATGATTAGAGAAGACAACATTGGCTTCCCAATCAGCTAGTACCAAATTCGCATAACTATTTGTAAAGGCTGTGCTCATAGCAACATCCTGCTGCTACAAATAGATCTTGCCATCAAACATAAAAATATTATACTTCAGAATTGATTCTAAAAGAGCACAAATTAATTCAATGCGTTCATGCATCAAGTCACTTGACATATTCAGAAAAGTGCGTATATACTTAACCCCAAATTCATTCGGGATAATAGTAAATAGAGTGTTAAATATCTAGTGTCACAAAAATAAAGTTCCTGTCTACAAAATCAAATTCTCTTATACACTCCCCAAAGGTCTGAAGAAGTTTTCTTTGTCTTTTAATACTGCAGGAGCTCTCATTAAAAATGACTTTAGTTGTTGTTCAACAAAAACTGACAAAGGCTCGGTGATCCATCCCCTTCCAGCTACAATAGGTTGTATAGGAGGAATAACCTTCCTTTTATGTATTTTAGGAAGACCATGTAGGGAGGGAATCACAGGATGTTTAACAAACATACAATCATACAATTCCTTTGTCATATTAGTAAGCAATAAATCATATAAGGAACCATACACTTTCTGTATAAAACAATTAACATCATATTTAGCTATAGGTAGATATGTATTAGAATCACCTAGAAGTTCCAACATGCTATTTAAATAGCCAGTAGTGTCCATCACATCAATCGCTCCACCTTTATCTGTGGGGTGTATACAAATCTCAGTATTAACACTTAATTGCTCGAGCACTATATTCTCTTCTTTAGTCAAATTAAAAAAAGTCTTGTTGCCAGACATGTTCAGTGTAGCATACAGATCACTTTCACAGACTTTTACAAATGCTTTGACAGTTAGGGGTAGTTGAGGATTAAATAAACTCGGTTTCTTTAAAGTTACCAATGGTGGTTGTTTATTCACTTGAAACATAGTCTTTAAGGCCACTTCCCTTGCAAATTTATGTAAATCAGTCAAGACATCACTAACTTGGGATAATCTGCCAGGGACAAATGATAGACCTTTGTTTAAAACATCAAGCTGAATATTCGTTAACATGACCGATGAAATGTTAGTGACTAGTGTTTCCACTGTTTCTGCCACATGTCCATCTGTCTCTGTTATGCTTAGAGTCTCCATTATTTGCGTCCTCGACTGGGAGAGCATGTTGTCATTGGAGTGATAGGCAGCTTCAATGGAGCTGGTAGCTTTGATAAAGCCATCGGAAAAGTTGAAGCTCCAATGGAAGGATGTTTAGGTCTAGCTCCTCCCACCATTTGTTGAGAGGAATGTCTATTCAGTGGTCTATTCACAGTCTCAACTGCCAAAGTACTAGCAGTAGCACCACCCTCTACAAGTGAATTTGTGACTTTGGAAGGGGCGGATGGAACAGCTGCTCCTGCCAATACTTGGCTATCATTGGTGGAGGATGTCTCTTGCGTAGCTGCCGATTCACCAGTGTTTATACCTCTATTGATAGTCCATGGCCATATAAAAATATGGCCATTTCTAAAAATCATAGAAATCCCTCTCACGTTTTTCTTTTTAATTATAGAGAGCCATTCATCATAGCCAGCTACATTGATGTAAATAGTTTCAATTCTATCCACATACACTTCTCTTTTTTATTTAGAATAAAGTTCTTCTTGTAGCCTAACTGCATTATCAAGTATGTCCTTCTCAGCAGTTGCAAAGAAATAATTGAGCAAATGCAAATATTTAAAGCTCAACTCTAAATTCAAACTCTGTCACTTACACAATAACTTTGGATACATATTGCCATAAGTAGGCATACGCAACACTCAAAGCCCACGAGGTACTACACCATAATGCAGACATGCGTCAAAGTGTAAACGCTGCCATTGAGCTGTTTTTAACTTATAAAGAGTGTTTTCAAAATCCTTCATGATAATTACAAATATATCCATGTCAGTAGCATCTTCTTGTGTATGAGCTGCACCATTCAAATCTACATTGAGTAGAGGGTTATTCTCAAAACGTACTAGGCATTCAAAGCGACATCATTGTGGCTGTTTGTCAAGAGCTAGATATTCAAGTTCAGTAGTGTTCCCCTCAGCCATGGGTCGTAGTATTATCAAAACAATATGAAGTATGAGAAACAAAATAATACTAATGACTAAAGGGCAAACTGCAGCAAAGACACCAAACAAACAAATAAAATAACAGTCCGGCCAACATGGCTGTAGGTGTAAAATCCAAGCAGACAAGTGTAGGATAAAACACAGTTTTAATATAAAAGAAGGATTAGTACTTTCACAGAATGTGCTTCATCTGATCCTATAAAACCAAACTGATAAGTAACTCCTATTTAAAATTTAAAAAAAAACACTCTGATAACACAAACAATTAATGATATAAAGGCCGAGCCTTCAAGGCTGGCTTTAAAGGTATAGTAAAATTAAGTCCTGTTGATAAATGTGCCTGTAGGGCTGCTATCCATTTCATTTCTAATAACTCTGTTTTGTTGATGATATCACCACCCCTAATGTCCAGTATTGATTTTAATGTGTTTGTAGAGAGCATTTTTAGGAAGGAATGCAATTAAATAACTAGGTTTGGTACATTTCCCTGCAGGTCATGTAAGGCCTGCAGTTTTATGTCTTGTAACAATGTTTTTATTCATCCGACTACCTCTAGATGTTATACGTTTAGCTTGCATGCAAATTGTAAGTTATATAACTTAAGGTATTTAGCCAGAAGTTGTTTCAGGTTTCAACTTTCTGTTTCTTAAGAAGTTAACTTGTGAGTGTTTCTGCTATTTCACACAGAGCTAATCGGAGGAAGGGCACTGAGCAAAACTCTGATTTGTGATATATAACATTAAGTACCCTGTATTTTGCTTATTTTTACTAGTTATTTATAGAACTTTTATTGTCTGCTGCATACTTTTTACTGTATTTTATAGCTATAAACTTATCTGCATGGTTGTATTAAAATTGTCTGCCTCACAGGGCCTGATAAATAAGGTTTTTGCTGTCACACAGCTTGTAAATCTTTTCTAGCTAGTTTCACTGTGCATGAGGTATTAACTGAAAATTTTCTCCATTTGTTAAACATCTGTTTGTATTTGTTTGTTCTGATTTCTTGCCAAGGAGTGTATCATATTACTGATTTAGTTTCCCTCCCTCCTTCCCTATTATAATCCTGTCCTTATACCTGATGGCTTTGCAGTTGCCTGCCCCTACTGTCTATTTGATCTGGGACACTCCTCCCAGTCTAATGTCATTAGCTCATTCTACCTGATACAGAGAGAACATTTGAGAAGGCTAACCCACTTAGTTTCTTAACCTTGAATTATCTTCTGATTCTTCTTTCTCCCTTTCCACTTTACTAAAAAAAAAAATTCTGAGCTTGTTTCCTGCCTTTCCTGTAACTAGTTTAGTCCAGATACAGATTTGCTGTATCCAGGACTGTTTGTAAGCTTCTGAGCCTCCCAAGCCTTTCTGTGCTGGAGGGAAGCCTTCTAGATTATCAGTGGGAGTAATAAGCACTAGGTAGCTTATCTACCACAAGAGGAGTGGTTTCTGGCCCAGAAATTGTAGCTTACTGGCCATTTGGGCAGTTTTCCCATCTCTTTCAACTTTCTGGTTTAAAAGCCCATGTTTGCACTTGTTTCCCACCTTTCCTGTAACTCGTCTAGTCCAGATACAGATTTGCTGTATCCAGGACTGTTTGCAAGCTTCTGAGTGGTGCCAAAGTCTGCTCTTCAATTTTTCCCTTAGATATACTAGTTCTCTCCTCTCCTGCACTTTTACTAGCTTATTAGTCTAGCACTTTACCAGACGTCTTGTAGCAATTATTGTAACATACAAAAGTGCTACCAGCACTAAACGTTCTACAAGGAAACAGCTCCATTACTTCTTATTAATTCCCACCCCACCAGGCATGTCTAAATGTCAATTCCCTGTGCATTCTCCTATTAACCTGGTGAACTTGGATGTCCTGAGGCAATGTAGCAACTGCCTCATGTAAACTGACAACCCTCTCCTCTTACCTCCCAACACTCAGACTTGTGAGAGATCCACTTATATATCCAAATTCGAAGCCAGACACTCTCCAGCCAAGACCAGAATAGCTGGTCAAGAGGAGAAGGTCAACACTTGCACCACACCACATGGAACACATAGCCCTGCAGAACACACACCAGCACTGCCTTTACATAAAAACACAGACTGCACACCCACCTTCGCGGAGGCTCTCAGTAAAAATATACCCAAACAGCAGAGACTTCCAAGGCAGAAATGCAGTCAACCACCACAACACAACACTAATCATGAGACACATAACTCTCCTAAACAGCGTGCCACTCAACCAAAGCCCCTAAGGCAAAACAGCATGCCCAACACACTAGTCAAAGGTGGACTCGATAGTGAGGCACACTGATGTTCCACTCACTAGTTTTAATAAGGAAAAATTAACAGTCAGCTGCCTGTCAGGCACCAGGATCTGCCACATCACACACACACACGCACTCAGGTCCCTCAACAACGGGTACAAATATGACTCTGTCATTGTTGGGTGTGAATGACCTGAGATGTACCACCCTGGACTACATGAAAAGAGACATGGATGAACTCTCAGATTGTGTTGCCCAGGTGAGTATGACCCTAGCCCTGAGCAGCATCCTACCATCACCTAGAATGATACCACAGTACAAGCAGAAAATGATTGATTTGAACAATTGGCTAAGTTTCTGGTGTCATTCTAAGGGGATCCAGTATCTGTCTGCCTGGGATGACATGATTGGCAGTCCTCAATGCTTTGCCAGAGATGGCCTGCATCTGTCACACCTGGGCTTCCAGATACTGGCCAAGGCTCTTGCCAGCCCTATAGGGTCTTTTTTAGGCTGTGTTCCAAAGACCAAATTATCACCATAACAGCTAATAACAAATGAAATTTGAGGGTCATACTGCTCAATGCTAGAAGTCTAAATCTCAAAATGCACTCACTTGAAGCACTCCTTAAAATAGAGAACATCGACATTTGTGCTGTAACAGAGACCTGGTTCAAGGCAGCAGAAAGCACCCCTGCACTACCAGGCTATAAATCAATCTACACCTTTCAGCTCCAAAACTTGGACCAAAGCTCCAAAGGTGGTGGTGTTTCCATATTGATAAAGGATGTGCACACCTCCAGATTAGTAGCCCAATATAACTCATCTGAGATACTTCAGGTGCAGCTAACATTGGATAAGACAGCAATTCAGGACATAGCCTGCTATAGGTCCTTAACCATGTCCCAAGACTCACACTCCACGTTCCTAAGCACCCTGGAGAATATTAGGGTTCAACCAAACACTCTCATACTGGGCAACTTCATCTCCCTCTCCATTAACTAGGAAAACTACTCATGTACCAATACACTTGCCCAACATTTCCTGGAATTCATTAATTCCAATTCCCTGGACTGGCTCATTCTTTCCCCCCACTAGAGGTAGCAACATCCTTGACCTGGTCATTACTAACATGGGCGACCATTGCTCTACACTAACAGTCAACTCCTCCCTGGTTAGATCTGACCACAAACTACTCACCCTGGAAATCCACAACCTCCCCTCTGCAAAGGTAACCACCATGAAAAACGTCTCCAAAGCTAACTTTGGGCTCATAAAAACAGAGGTGGCTAACTTCACGGCACCCATGCAAATGGAGATCAGTTGCATGACCACCGAATCATACACCAATACACTGTACAAACACATACACAAATGCATGGATCTCGCAATACCCAACAGAACCGAGATGCTCTCCTCCAAAAAAGGAAGCCAATCTGGTGGTCCTCTGCCATAAAGAAACTCTACAACAGAAGGAGGAAATGGATGCAGAATAAGGTGAAGTCCCAAGACTGGAAAAACTCTCTTATCAGCCTCAACAAAAAGTTGAGATCCCTCATCAAATCCTCTAAAGCTAGCTATGGATATAGAATTGCAGCAGATATTAAAGAAAGCCACAAGGCCTTCTAGAGTTATGTAAAGAATCTCCACGGCAATACCCAGATTTGCTCTGAGCTACTGCACAATGGTACCTTCGAGCCAACAGATGTTGCCAATATACTGGTTGACAGATTCAGTGCCAACTTTACCCCTCTCTTCCCCCAAGGGACTAGTCAGAAAACAAGTAGATTGCCAGGCATCTGGTATTACTGCTGCACAGGTTAAAATAGCACTGTCCAAGGCCAAGAATACAGCTTCTATGGGACCTGACTATATCCCTGGCTGTGTTCTACATGAACTACAGAGTGAACTGGCACCTCACCTGTGTGCCCTGTTCAATCACAGCCTCACATCAGGCTTTGTCCCTACCATATGGCACACTGCTACAGTCATCCCTCTCCACAAAGGAGGAGTGACTACAGACCCTGGGAACTATCAACCCATTAGGCTGATGAGTCTGATATGTAAAGCTATGGAACACATCATCATGGACCTAATAAACAAGGTTATAGGGAATTTTCAAACTCTGGATCCCACACAGTTTGGTTTTGTGAAGGGTAGATCATGCCTGCTCAACTTGGTCCACTTCTTTGAGTCAGTCACCTGGGCTGTGGATGAAGGCAAGGTGGTTCATACAGTCTACATTGATCTGACCAAGGCCTTTGATACCATTCCCCACTCAAGAATCATAGAAAAACTCACTAAGCTAGGCATCAACCCCTATATCACTAGGTGGGTTGCAAACTAGCTCACAGGTAGAACCCACAGTGTAAAAGTAGCTGACTCCAAGTCAGAGTGCCAACCAGTCACAAGTGGAGTCCCACAGGGTTTGGTCCTTTGCCCTCTCCTGTTTGGTATCTACTTTTCTGAAGTCCAGGCCAACACAAAGGGACTCTGATTAACAAAGTTTGCAGGCAATTGCAATTTGGGAGCTATTATAAACTCCCCAAGTGATGTTGACATCCTACAGAAAGGCCTCACTGAAACCAATGACTGGTGTCAGAAGCATAAGCTCAATGCCAAAAAAATGTGTCATCATTCCCTTTGGGAAAAACCCGGTTCTCATGAATTACCACATTGATCATAGTACACTGAACACAGAAGGTGTTATAAGAGATCTGGGAACACACTTTGACAGCAACCTCTCTTTTGACCACCACATTGCCAGTGTGGTCGGAACGTCCTACTATGTGGCACATCTCATTACTAAGGGTTTTGCATCCAGGAAGAAAGAGGTCATTGTCTCCCTCTACTCTTCCCTCATTAGGCCAATCATTGAGTACAATGCCCCATTTGGCATGTACCTCACTAAACACCTGCAACAATTGGAGAGGCTGCAAAAGTACCTCACAAAGAGGATCCTAGGCCTTAAACATTTGTCCTATATTGACAGACTAAAAAAACTCCAACTATTCTCTGTCTCATATCGCCTACTTAGAGGTGATCTCTGCTTGACTTACAAAGCCATGTCTGACCCAGCTCTGTTAGAAATGCTACATCTAAAGAAATCCCAATCCCTCCACACCACATGCTCCAGAGACCTCAACCTCAACAGAACATGCTGGAGGGACAGGTTCATAACCCAGAGACTGCCCATGGTATGGAAAAGACATCCCATACATGTCAAGCAGAGCACCTCACTGGACCTCTTCAAGAGAAAACTTGATAAGTGGATGGGAAATAGAAAATTCACCCCAGGGATCACTCCAGTGGCTTTACTCGACAAAGGGACTGAGAACTAAGGTCGGGTGGCATGATGCCATGGTAATCCTATGGGCTAAGCTTGTAAAGGCCCTAGGGCCATTAGCCTAGTACACACCTATGAACCTATGTGATTCATTCTACATAGGTCTGTTTGTCTTTTCAGCTTTTTCTGGTTAGGGGTTGCCACAGTGGAACTCCAGTCTGCTAATGACTGGCAGTAGATTTTTTATGGTGCCGAGTTGTCAGCCCAATGCCCAACCTTCAGCAAAGGCATGCCCATTCACGCATGTCTTTCAGAGGCCACTCGACCGCGGGGAGGACATGCAGACTCCACACAGAAGGTACTCCAGCCGTGAATTGAACAGGAGAACCTCTTGCTGTGAGGCAACAATGCTACCGCTGTACCACCAAACTTAAAGAATGTGTATTACAACATGTAGGAGACATTAGAAGGAAGAACTGTCTTAATGCTCTCTACAAGCACATTAAAATCAATACTGGGCATTCATTTACATTTACTGTTGTGGAAACTGTAAGAAATGGTCTTAGGGGTGGTGACTTTAAAGAAAGCAAGTTTATTTAATCCTCAACTACCCCTGACTATCGAGGCTTTTGTAAAAATCTGTGAAAGTGATCTGTATGCTACACTGAATATATCTGGCAACAAGACTTAATTTGACTAAAGAAGAGAATATAGCACTCAAGCAATTAAGTGTTAATACTGAGATTTGTATACAGCCCATCGATAAAGGCGGAGTGATTGTCGTGATAGATACTACTGACTGTTTAAATAGTATGTTGGAACTTCTAGGTGATTCTAATACATACCTACCTATAGCTAAATATGATGTTAATTGCTTTATACAGGAATTGTATGCTTCCTTATATGATGTATTGCTTACTAATATGATGACAAAGAAATTGTACGATTTTAGGTTTGTTGAACATCCTGCGATTCCCTCCCTACATGGTCTTTCTAAAATACATAAAAGGAAGGTTAATCCTCCTATACAACCTATTGTAGTTGGAAGAGGATGGGTCAGTGAGCCTTTGTCAATTTTTGTTGAACAACAACTAAAGTCGTTTTTAATGAGGGCTCCTGCAGTATTAAAAGACACAGAAGACTTTCTTCAGACCTTTGGGGAGTGTATACAAGAATTAGATTTGGTAGACAGGAACTTTATTTTTGTCACACTAGATATTAACACTCTATTTAATATTATGCTGAATGATTTTGGGGTAAAGTCTATATGCACGTTTCTGAATATGTCAAGTGATTTGACACATGAATGCATTGAATTAATTTGTGTACTATTAGAATTAACTCTGAAGTATAATATTTTTATGTTTGATGGCAAGATCTATTTGCAGCAGCAGGGTGTTGTTATGAGCACACGCCATGCAAATAGTTATGCCAATTTGGTACTAGCTGATAGGGAAGCCAATGTTGTCTTCTCTACTCATGCCTATAGGGGTCATCTCATTTATTAGAAGTTCTTTGCTGACGATATCTTTATTTTGTGGGCTGGGACACATGCCATGTTGTGTGATTTTTGTCAGTTATTGGGAAAACAATAGTTCTTGCTTTAGGTTTACTATGCGTTGTTCAGTGAACGTATTGATTTTCTTGACACTTGTTTGCTGCTTAGGAATGATGGCTGTATAGACTCTTTGATATTTAGAAAAGAATGCAGAAAACACAGTCTTCTCTCCAGAAATAGTATGCATCCTAGTAGGATTTTAAAAAACGTATTGAGGGTGAGTTTAACGGGTGTCTAGACTTCACACTGGAGACAATGATTATGTGCAGGCTACTAGTATCTTAGGTTCATAGGTTGGTACTAGGCTATTGGCCCTAGGGCCTATACAAGCCTAGCCATAACAATTCCCTGGATATTTCTTTCCACAATATTTACTTC
Organism: Protopterus annectens; assembly: GCF_019279795.1. NCBI lineage: Eukaryota > Metazoa > Chordata > Ceratodontiformes > Protopteridae > Protopterus > Protopterus annectens. Next base: position 88,824,631 of record NC_056730.1, on the reverse strand, counting down.
CCTGGACCCCTGTCTAGCAGGGTGACTGACGTGATCCCCGGGGTGAATTTCCTATCTCCCATCCAATTGTCAAGGTTCCTTTTGAAAAGGGCAAAGGAGGTGGTCTCCTTGACATGTATGAGCAGTCTATTCAAGAGTATGGGGAGTCTCTGGGTCAGGAACATATCTCTCCAGCCTGTTTTGTTCATTGTGATGACAAGGTTTAGATCCCTGGAGCATGTGGCTCTGAGGGATTGGAATTTCTTTAAGTGGAGCATGTCCAACAGCTCAGGGTTTGACATGGCCTTGTATGTTAAGCAGAGATCCCCTCTGAGTAGATGATATGCCACAGAGTATAGCTGGAGTTTTCTTAGATGGTCAGCATAGGGCATCTGCTTTAGGCCTGTGATTCTTTTAGTTAGGTATTTCTGCAGCCTTTCCAGCTGTTGCAGATGTCTTGTGAGGTACATACCAAATGCGGCGTTGTACTCTATTATGGGTCTAATGAGGGATGAGTACAGTGGGACAATGACCTCCTTTTTTCTGGATGAAAAGCCCTTAGTGATGAGGTGTGCCACATAGAAGGATTTCCTGACTGTTGTGGTGATGTGGTTATCGAAGGTGAGACCACTGTCCACCTGTGTCCTTAAATCTCTCATCACACTTTTGGTGTTTAGTGTACTGCCACCTATGTGGTAATTCATGGGTAAATGTTTTTTCCCAATGGGGATAACTATACATTTCTTGGCATTAAGCTTGAGCCCATGGCTCTGGCACCAAGCATCTGTTTCTGTAAGGCCTTTTTGTAGAATATCCACATCATTTGGGGATTTAGTAATGGCTCACAGTTTGCATTCATCTGCAAACTTTGTTAGCCAGAGTCCCTTAGTGTTGGCATGTACTTCAGAGAAGTAGATGCCAAACAAGAGCGGTCCCAGGACTGAACCCTGAGGTACTCCACTTGTCACTTGTCTGGAGCTGGATTTGGAGTCAGCTACTTTTACCGTCTGGGTTCTGTCAGTAAGCCAGTTGGCAACCTATCGAGTGATGTAGGGATTTATGCCCAGCTTAGTAAGTTTATCTATGATTCCAGAGTCGGGGATGGTGTTGAAGGCCTTGGCAAGGTCCAGATAGGCTGTGTGGACCGCCTTACCCTCATCCACAGCTCTGTAGACTGATTCAAAGAAGTCAATCAAGTTCAGGAGACAAGATCGGTCCTTCATGAACCCAAACTGGGTGGGATCCAGTGTTTGAAGGTTGTCAATGTCTTTGTTTATAAGTTCCATGATAATGCATTCCATGACTTTGCAGATCAAGCTTGTCAGACTGATGGGACGGTAGTTCCGAGAATCCAAGTTGGATTCCCCCTTGTGGAGTGGGATAACTGTAGCTGTGCACCACTCAGTGGGCATGAAGCCTGAGGTGAGGCTATGATTAAGCATGACACTTAGGTGAGGTGCCAGTTCATTTTGTAGTTCATGTAGTACACAGCCCGGGATGTCATCTGGTCCCATGGATGCTGTATTCTTAGCTTTGGAGAGTATGGGTTCTACCTGTGTGGCCGTGATTACTGGGATTTGGTAATCTTTTGGTATTGAGATGGGCCCTTTAGGGGTTGAGAGGGGGGTAAAGTTGGCCCTAAATTGATCTGCCAAGATATTGGCAATATCCTTGGGATCAGTATATTTAATATTGGCAATATCCTTGAGATCAGTATATTTAATGCCATTCTGTTTTAGCTCAGAGAAGATCTGAGCATTGCCATTTAGATTCTTGACATAACTATTGAATGCCTTGTGGTTTTCTTTGGAATCTTTGGCAATTTTATTTTTGTAGCCAGCTTTGGAGGATTTTATGAGGGATCTCAGCTTCTTACTGAGGCTGGTAAAGGAGTTTTTTGCATCCTGGGACTTTCCTCTTTTCTGCAACAGTTTCTTCCTTCTATTGTATAGTTTGTTTATGGCAGAGGACCACCAAATTGGCTTTCCTTTTTTGGAGGAGAGCATCTTGGTTTTATTTGGGATGGCGCAATTCATGCACGAGTGGATGTGCTCATACAGTGCCTTAGTGCAGGATTCAGCAGTCGAACTTTCAGTTCCCATCTGCATGGGTGTCATGAAGTTTGTCACTTCTGACTTGAGTAGCATGAAGTTGGCTTTGGAGAAGTTTTTTTATGGAGATTTCCTTACTGGGGTTTGGGGGTGGGATGTGGATGTCAAGGGTGATTAGCTTATGGTCAGACCTGACCAATGAGGTGGTGACCACTGGTGTGGAGCATCTATCTCCCATGTTGGTAATGACCAGGTCTAGGATACTGGAGCCCCTAGTGGGACAATGGATTAGTTGATCCAGGGTATTGGAATTTATGAATTCCAAGAACTGTTGGGAAAAGGTGTTGGTACCAGAGTAGTTTTCCCAGTTAATGGCAGGGGAGTTGAACTCACCCATTTTTGGGTTGTTTGGTTGTATCTTAATGTTTTCCAGTATGTTTAGTAAGGTGTAGTCTTGGGGCATGGTGGGGGATCGGTAGCAAGCTATAATTTGGATTGCAGTCTTACCTAGTGTTAGTTGCACCTGGAGAATTTCAGATGCATTGTGTTGGGCAACTAGCCTGGAGGTGTGAATATACTTGGTGAATATGGACACTCCTCCACCTTTAGTGTTTCGGTCTTGTTGAATTTGTTAATAGAGGATATAGGTTGATTGATGTAAATAATAAGTTAGAAGACATGAATAGTTTGAAAAACACTATAGGTAAACCATACTTACATAGACCGAATACTACTATTTGCAATTATACTTCCAATAGACCTAGATGTGGTTTCTTTCTGAAATACAGTAATAATATACAGTCAGTTTCCGATGTTATAAAGAGGAATTGGTCTATTTCTCTCTCCGATGATAGAATTAGGGAGGTTGTTGGAGACACATATAGCTTTATTTTTAGAAATAACTTGTCACTTAAAAGACAACTTTGCTATAAACCTTTTAGGAAAGAATGCAATGAAATAGCTAGGTTTGGTACGTCCCCCTGCAGGTCTTGTAACTCCTTCAGTTTTATGTCTTATAACAATGTTTTTATTCATCTGACCACCTCTAGATGTTATACTTTTAGCTTTCATGCAGATTGTAAGTCAGATAACTTAGTGTATTTGGCCAAATGTGTAGAATGTGATTCATTCTACATAGGTAAGACCAATAAAAACCTTAAAGAACATGTATTACAACATGTAGGAGACATTAGTAGGAAGAACTGTCTTAATGCTCTCTACAAACACATTGAAGTCAATACTGGAAATTCATTTAAGTTTACTGTTGTGGAAACTGTAAGAAATGGTCTTGGGGTGGTGATATCGTCAACAAAACAGAGTTATCGGAAATGATATGGATAGCAGCCCTACAGGCACATAGATCACCAGGGCTTAATTTTACTATACCTTTAAAACCAGCCTTGAAGGCTTGGTTTTACATCATTAATTGTTTGTGCTATCTGATTGCTTTTTTTTCATTTTAAATAGGAATTACTTATCAGTTTGGTTTTATATGATCTAATGAAGCACATTCTGTGAAAGTGCTAATCCTTCTTGTATATTAAACCTGTGTTTTATTCCACACTTGTCTGCTTGGATTTTATACCTACAGCCTTATGGGCTGGACTGTTAAACCAGATATATTCAAATAATTCTGTAGGGCACCACAAAAGCACGCTAAGTGGCTTTGCATGGTAGTTAACACAGAGACCTTAAGAATGATTAGGAAATTAGGGAACATCAGATAACTAGTCCTGTAGCAGCATCTATAAGTGTAGAGCTGCAGTACAGATAGTCCTGGGTTCTAGTACAGTATGCAACTTTTTTTTTACTGTTGTAATAGTGCAGTTTATAGCAATGAATGGAAAAATCAACAAGTGTTATTTAAACATTCTCGTGACAACAGATGTACATGTAGGACTACCATACACATGGTCCTGGGTTCTAATACAAGATATTCTATACACTTTTACTGTTGTTCCACTTCCCATTATAGTCACTCTCACTTATAACACTTTACATAATGGAGATGATGTGAATTATATGTTTGAGGGATGAGAAACCATTTTTGTGTTTTCAGATGTATGACTGAGGGTATACTGTCTATTGTATTTCTCTAAGTATAATTCTGCTATCTGGGCCTGCATGACATTCACAATTACCTAAAACACACACACTACTGTCTCTATATACAATAACCTTGTCGGTTCCCACACATACATGTCTAACAGCTCAACCTGTCACCTGTATTTATTTATGATTCCTGACTATATCTGAGCAGCACTTCTTCTGTGGCCAAAAGGGAAAATCAGCACTGTGGAAGAAACTATTTTGTCCCTTATGCCTAGGTTTGAATCCTACAGTGTAAAAATCAGTTTTCTCAGTGTATAAATGTAAAAACAAATGTGTCAGGTCATTACATTTATTACCCAGTGCATGTCTGCAAACCTAACTCACTTAACAGTTACCTTCCAATTTCAAATATATATTCCCTGGCTACAGCAGTAGACAACCCTCAAACTAAGACTAAGTGTTAGATTAATCTTCTAATTTCAACTATTTAATTCCACCTTGCTTGGCACTGCTGCATTTCACTTAACATTGTGCAAACGCCATTGACATCATTGGTCAGGTTTGCATATAACCAGTAAATGCAATAACTGGAAATGGCAGGAAAGTATCAGTTTTCATTGCTGTTGTTCATCTGGTGGATATGGCTGGCATTGGAGAGGAAGGTGACAAGTTTAGGACACAGAGGTGGGATATCCAGGAATGCAGAATATTTACTGAACTCATGGTAAAGCACCACAGCCAAAGGCTTCTGCAGGGGGACTATTCTGACTCTCAGTATAAGTCTCAGGTGTGGGATAGTTTGGTCCAGGCTGTATTCAGTGCATCTTATATCCTACACACTGAAGAGCAATGTAGGCATCATTTCAATGACATATGCAGGAGAAAAAGGGATACTTTCAACCATTGGAGGCCTAAGTTTGAGACTGCAGACATCCCACAGCTGTGTAGGTATGACAATAAGAGAATATTTGTAAGAATTAGAAAGCTAAATATTGTCAAGACTAGTAAGCATAATGCTCTTATGTTCTTTTCTGTTCTTTCCCCATCTCCCAATGAACATGAGTTCAATTGACAAGTTCATGTTGCTCGATTGGAGAGGCTGAGGGAAAGTTAAATATAGCTTTTTTAGTGTTTTATACAGTTGTATCAAATTAAGCATGCATATCCCAACTGTAAAAGCAAATATGTATGCATTAGGCTGTAGCACAAACCAATTGTATGGGTCAAATATTAGACTGTAGCCAGGTATTGTGGGCTCAAATACCATGGTCCCTAACTGTATAATACTGTTAAGTTTTCAATAATATTTACATTAAATTAACAACTCTATACCAGTGGCACAAATACCCTGCTGTAAACTGTAATCTGTATAATAGGAACATGCTTTCTGCAATCTGTAGTATAGTGTGTATCTGTTAGGAAGTATAATTAAATGTAATACTTCAGATAAAGGAGTTGCATAATTGTATTAATGCATTGTATGTCACATATGATGGTACTAATTTTATCTCTTTTTTTCTCTCACCCCAACACTTATCTCTCTTTTTTTATTTTCTATTATGTGTGGTCAAAATATCTCCATGTCATCCATGTGTTCCACATCACTAAATGCTACACAGCATAGTGAGGTATGCCAGTCCCACTGGATTGGCCTGCCCCTGCTCCACCAGCTCCAGGACTGATGCCCAGCATGTCTGTGAGCAAACCTGGCAGCACTACCTCTGCTGCCACTGTACTACCTGTGCCCTAAGGTAGTACTGTCCGAGAAGCTGATACAGTGGTACCTTCTGGGTGCAGTGGTGGAGGTGGTGATTTTATCACCTGTAGGGAGATGCCAAGGATGGTGCATAGGGTCATGCACTGCACCATTGATGAACACCTATGCCAGATGGAGAGGCTGCTCTCCCTCATAGTCCATAGGAGGAAAAGATGTCAAGTGTTCCAGTTGCCAGGAGAGCAAGGGGACAGTGATGACAGTCCAGTAGATGAGGACTCCATTCTCAGTGTCTCCACGATTGATGTCTATGAGCCTGTGTTGTCCCCTCCCTCACCCCAATCATGGTGTCCCCCAATCTTTTGTGTACATCAGCATCCCTGTCTCTTGTCTTGTTTGTCTCTTTTGTTTGCATTTGTTTTCTCACCTACCCAGCTTACCTGACCCAGAAATACCTACATCCCTTACCCAGCACTCCTGTCTTACTGAATTAAAAAAATAGGCACCTGTCCCACAAAAAAATAATTGTTCCATAAATAGGTCTCCATTTTACACACTTGTCTTTGTGACACACTTGACTTGGTCCAGTTTGCTATACAACATGATTACATTGTTGTCACCCCTCTCTCTGGAGGTGAGAGTCCAAATTCAGTTTATATTCCTCACATATGATCCGTTTTGACTGTTGAAAAAATGGATAGCTATGGTTCTTTCCTACCTCCTTCCAGAACATTTCTGTATTGCTTTCCCTTTGTTCTTCCCCCTGCTTGCTCCCCATTTCACCACTTTCCTAGCTACCCCATTTAAGACCTATAAATCCAGTCAAAAAATGGAACCACACACAAAACTCATAAGTAGCAGAGAAAACAATGGATCCTTTCACTTTTTGGCCTCTATGTTTGTGTAGAGTTTCACATCACACAGCAATGCCAAGTGATGTTCAGAGATGCTACATTGCTGTGATTATTTTCACGTAATCTCACTTAACCCCGTTGTGCTATGCCAACGTACAGCAACACATGTGCTATAAAGAATTAATGTCATTGTATTATCACTGATTATTTAAAAGTATTTAAAAGTATTGCACCTGGATTCAAACTCAGTATCATCTGGGCTCAAAAAGAAATGTGTCAGTTCATTTACACCTGCTACTACAGAGTCAGTTAAGCAGCTGGTGTGTTTCATAGACTTGATGCTAACTCTCAGACTTTAGTAATGTGGTTCATGTTTAGACACTCCTTAGCTATGTGAAAACAGGGGAATTATATCTCCCATGCACAAACACTTTGCCAACCATCACACAAACAAGCTGCTCACCACACTATGGAAAGTAAATACTATTATGTGTTACTGCTGTTTACTGTCCATTTCCTGTCTATGACATGAAATTACATGTGGAAACATAAACTGAAGGCTCTATCTAACAATATGTCACATATTTACAATACAGCCAGGTGTTGTCTCCCCACAAGCACTGCAACCCTGGGGTCTCAGTACTTTTTTCACACATTTATCACCTACACTATAGAAATTAATATCAAATGTGTGATATGCAATGCACATCAATCTGTTAACATGCAGAACTAGAACTATTTATCCATTAGCCAACAACACTGTATTTGCAAGGCTAGGGAAGGGATCAGCATGGACTTTATCCACAGGGACATAGGTGACCTTCGACATACTTGACCTGACCCATCTTGGTTTAGTCAAGGATAAATCTTGCTTATTAAACCTAATGGAATTCTTTGAGAATAACCCCAAAAACCTGGATGAGGGATAACAGGACACAGCGCTATGTTGATTTATCCAAGGCCTATGACAGTGTCCCATATTCAGGTATCATAGAGAAACTCTCCCATCTGGGAATTAACCCATACATTACTAGATGGATAGTTAAATGGCTCACTGACATAATGCACACTGTCAAAGCTGGGGACTGCACCTCCAGCATTGTACCACTTACCAGTTGAATACCACAATGATCTGTGCTGGGCCATCAACTGTTTGGAAACTATTTCTCTGAAGCCCAGCAAAGGTAGATGGCCTGTAGCTTTCCAAGTTTGAATTTGACTGTCAACTGGACACAGTCATATAGAGTTCCCCAACTATGTTAACATATTACAGAAGGGGCTGATACAGACAAAAGATCGGCACCTAACTCACAGACTGAACCTTAAAGCAAAATATGCCTCATTGTTCCCTTTGGGAATGAAGTTCCCCATTAATTATGTTATACATAGCCCCCCTCTAAGCTCAAACACAGTGTTGTGAGACTTGGGAACACATGTTGATAGCAATCTACACTTCAATCACTATGTGTCCATAGTGGTGAGTCACACATTCTACATTGTTCACCTCATAAATAAGGCTATCACATCCAAGAACAGGGATGTTATAGCTCTTCTGTACTCTACCCTTTTCAGACCACTAATTGAGTACAATGCTGCTTTCTTGCTATACCTCACCAGACAACACCTTCAGCTACCAGAGAAAACACAGAGGTGTGTGACCAGGAGAATCCAGGGCCTCCAAAACATGACAAACATGGAAAGTCTGCAAGACCTTTACCTGTACTCAGTATCATGCAGGCTGCTGAGAGGTCACCTATGCCTGGCCTACAGAGCAGTCTCAGACCCTGCTCTACTGGAAATGCTGAACATCTGCAAATCAAATGGGACAAGAATAACTTGCTCCAGAGACCTCCAGCTAGCCTGTGACAAACAGAACATGCTAGGGAGACACATATATCTCCCAGCAATTGCCACTCCTCTGCAATATGCTCCAACTGCATGTGAAGCAGTGCTCCACAATGACCCTATTCAAGCACAACCTTGATAACTGGATGGATGATTGAAGTTCACCCCTGGGGTGGCACCTATGTCCTTCATGGAAAGGGCCAGTCAGTGTTGATCACAAAATTTCTCTGCTAACCATGACCATCTAACTATGCTTAATAAGAGTACTTGTGTTTTTACATGACTAGGCTTGTAAATGTCATTAGGCTAGTAACCTTCTATAAACCTATGAATCTATGAACCTATGCAAGCCTCAACATCTTCTCTCCAACATGCCCTGCTGATGTCATCCACTATAAGTTGACCTGAAGTATTCTAAGTGTCAGACTTGTGCCGCAGCCATTGTGTAATGTACTGAGTTCTGTAGCCTCTGTGTACTTCGATAGGTTGAGGTTCTGTTCTCACTGGAGTCAGCTGTGTGTATGCAAGTATCTAGCCCAAAGATCAGAAGTGTGTATCCTACAGTTACTGCTCCAATCCCACAGAATGACAATGCTTTGATACTTGCACATGCCTACACATCCATTTCATCCAGGCCTCCCAACATCTTCTCTCCAACATGCCCTGCTGATGCCATCCACTATAAATTGATCTGCAGTCTTGTAAAATTAGACTTGTACCGTGGCACTTGAATCAAGTATTGACTGTGTACTTAGGTAGGGATTCTGTTCTCACTGCAGTCAACCAGGTATCTGTGTGTGTGTGTGTGTGTGTGTGTGTGTGTGTGTGTGTGTGTGTGTGTGTGTGTGTGTGTGTGTGTGTGTGTGTGTGTGTGTGTGTGCAATCTTGCTTTACATTATAGAGAGCCTTCTACACCAGTATGTGGGACATTGTTATTACCATATTCTCCTCGCCAGACACCATACCTCTCAATCTGGAATTATGAAAAATCTGGAAAAAGGCCCATGAAATGTAGGTACAACTGGCCAAAATTCTGGACACTGATTAACATAAAGTTTGCACATACATTTATGTAACCCCACCTACTCCAATAGAATTATGGGATACCAACATTCAAAGCACAAAATGAAGAACAGACAAAATGTTAAAGAATACAAAATATAACCATAATAATAATGGTTTATTAATATTAACATTTGAACTTGTATGAAATGTTGAACTTGTATAAAGCAGAAATACAATTTTCTTTTATAAAAATAAAATGAACTGCTACACTAATATTAAATAACACCACTAAATGTAACACAATTACAAAATATTAACTAATTTTCCAACATCTATCTGCCTGTCCAGCACTAAAAAACATTTTACACAATTATGTTCCTAATTGGTCAGTGCAATCCAGTGACCAAAAACTGCTGTATGTCTACAAACCTAGCCAATCTGCTGGCCATTGTTTGTTCTCATACATGCTTGCTAAGGTCTGGAACTCCTTGTCTATATCCATCAGGTCTATACCCCCCTTCTTTCAAAACCACTCTGAAAAACTCCATAGCTAAAATCTGTCTCTGTTCTCGCTCAAAATCAGTGAGAACTATATCCCTAAATGTGAACAAGTACTTTTTTATTCATTATATCTTCTTACTCTCTGTTCTTCACTAACTTCCTTACTGTTATCAAATTCTCTTCCCTGACTTTTTCTCTAAATATAGCATAATCCTGTTTTTCCCCTCACTTCATATTGTAATTCCTATTTGTATTAGACTAACTTACCTTTAATTTTTCTACAAACTGTCGCAAAAATGTCTCTAAATATTAAATGATTGTCATATAACATGTATCGATTCTTAACCAATGTCTAATTTGTTATAATTATTTAAACTGCAGATGTTTTTGTTTTATTTTTGAAGATTATAAAATGATTGTTCTTAAAATGCCTCTGCTACCTTTAAACTACAACAAAAAGAAAAAAAAAAAAAATCTTGCTTTTTTCCCACTTTCTGAAAGTTAAGAAAGTTCAGTTACAGATTTGCTTTCTGAACTGTTTGGAAGTTTCTAGAAGGCCAGTGCTTGCTTCGGCTAAAGGGAAGTCTCTGTGTTCACCAGTGGGAGTGGTTAACACTGAAATGCCTGCCAGTCCCTGGAGGAGTGGTTACTGCCTAGAAGCTGTAGTTTTATTGGCCATTTTGGGTCAATTCTAAACTCCTTGAGATCTCTCTCTTAAAACCCAGCTGCCTCATGGTTTTGGCATCTTTTCAGGCTTGATAGTTGTTGCTGAAGCACCTACCAAGGGGAGAAAATGCTGAGAGAGAAAAAGGAGCCACTTTTGTGATTTTAAGTATTTTCTTCTGATTTTTTGTTAAGTTTTACTGCTTTGCCGCCTACTTTTTGGCATTTTCCTGCTTGCTAAAGTTTATATCTGTAACAGTAACAGTACTTGGAACACATCTAGAGCCTGTTTACTGCATTTCCTGTGTTGCACTTAATTTAAAATCGTTTTTTTCTCTAAAAACTGCATTTTACCTGATTTTGGCCTAGCACGCAAGTGTGGGGTCATTTATTGCACTGTTGTGATTATTTTGCTGCTTGTGTATCTCTGCTACCTTTAAACTACAACAAAAAGAAAAAAAACAAATCTTGCTTTTTTCCCACTTTCTGAAAGTTAAGAAAGTTCAGTTACAGATTTGCTGTTCTGAACTGTTTGGAAGTTTCTAGAAGGCCAGTGCTTGCTTGGGCTAAAGGGAAGTCTCTGTGTTCACCAGTGGGAGTGGTTAACACTGAACAGCCTGCCTGTCCCTGGAGGAGTAGTTACAGCCTAGAAGCTGTAGTTTTATTGGCCACTTTGGGTCAATTCTAAACTCCTTGAGCTCTCTCTCTTAAAACCCTACAACTCTCTTTTTGCGTGGTTTTGCGCACTGAGCAGTGTCGGGCAGCGCCACATAAACAGGTTTAAATTATTCCAGGCTCCACAAAGTCTGCTCTTCACTTTGTCCCTTAGAACTGTTCAAACTCTCAAAGTAATCACTCTATTCTCTTTCTAAAGCCCTGCACTTGCTCAGCTCTTATAAGGAAACACTAACTAACTAAAGCACTACACCCTCCTTGACTTCTCATAAGTATTAGGCTCCTAATTGGTCCTTCCTGATCAAGTGAAAAATCAGTTCCCTTCCCTAATCTGATCAGTAAAAAAAACAGTTCCCTATACTAATCTGGTATGTCCAAGGGTCAGTTTCAAGGTTACTCTCCAGTCCAGCTGGTGAATCTGGGAATTTTGAGGCAATGTTACAATTGCCTTATGTACACAGACAACCCTCTCCTCCTTCCAACAAACTCTAATACATGTGAGAGATGCAGTTACACAGCCAAACTGGAGGCAGAGCTCTCTCAACCCAAGACTGGCACAGTCAGTCAGGAGGTCAGTCAGGAGGAAAAGGTAACCACCCGCACCACAAATCCAGTCTCACATATTCCTATTGCATCTGCATACCCAACACATAAACACACAAAAACATACTCGGAGGCTCTAAATAAAAATCTGCCTAAACAGCAAAGACCTCCTAAGCAGATATCCAAGCAACAGCCACCCCTCAACAATACCCATGAATCCCATATCTCACAAAATCAGTGTGCCTCACAGTCACAGCCCTTAAGGCCAAACAACACACCAAATACACTTGTTATAGGGGACTCTATTGTCTGGCACACTGATGTCCCGCTCACCAGACTGAACAAGGAGAAGGTCACTGTAAGCTGCCTGTCAGGTGCCAGGATCCGCTACATAACGCAAGCACTGAGGTCACTCCAAAGCAAGTACAAGTATGACTCCATCATTGTCCATGCTGGTGTGAATGACCTGAGACGTACCTCCCTGAACTACATGAAAAGAGACATAGAGGAGCTCTCTGGCCATGTAGCCCAGGCTGGTATGACCCTGACCTTGAGTAGCATCTTGCCCTCACCAAGAATGATGCCACAGTATAAAGACAAAATGATCAGTTTCAACAATTAGCTAAAGTATTGGTGTCATTCAAAGGGGATCCAGTGTCTGTCAGCCTGGGATGACATGCTCGACAAGCCACATTGCTTCGCTAGGGATGGCTTGCACCTGTCACCCTTAGTCTTTCGTATACTGGCCAAGGCTCTTGCCACCCCCATAGTGCCTTTTTTAGGCAAGGCTCAAAGGACAAACCCACCTCCATAGACAACCCAAGGATAAAAAAACTAAAGGTAATGCTACTCAATGCCAGAAGTCTAAACCTCAAGATGCATGCACTCGAGGCTCTCCTCAGTATGGAGAAAATCGATGTCTGTGCAGTAACAGAAACCTGGTTCAAGGCTCCTGAGAGCACCCCAGCACTACCAGGTTATAACTCATACCATGCGTTTCAGCCCAAAAACTCAGACTGAAGCACAAAAGGAGGGGGAGTATCTATATTCATCAAAGATACCTACACCTCCAGGTTAGTGGCTCTGCACGAAGCATCAGAAACCATCCATGTGCAACTAACAGCAGGCAAAACTGCCTTTCAGTTTGTAGCCTGCTACAGAACACCCTCCCTATTACAGGAACCCCACTTGGCATTCCTGAAAACACTGGAGAATATGAAGGTCTCTCCAAACACTATGTTATTGGGTGACTTCAACTACCCAAACATTGACTGGGATCAAGCCCAAACACCCTTGCCCAACGGTTCCTTGAATTTATAAACTCTAACGCAACTCTAACGCAATGGAACAACTGGTCACCACTCCCACAAGAGGGAACAACATATTGGACCTGGTCATCACCAACATGGGGACTCTATCTTCCACACCAGAGGTAAACCCCTCATTGGTAAGATCAGACCATAAACAAATTTCCCTGGACATCCATATCCCGGCCCAACCCCAGCCAAGAAAATCACTGTAAAGAATTTCTCAAAAGCTAACTTTGCACTTCTCAAGACTGAGGTGGAATCCTTCAAAGCCACCGGGCCATAGGATAATACAACCCAATCGGCAGAATCCTTTACAAATGCATTCTATGAGCACCTGCAGGAATGCATGGATCGTGCTATCCCAAATAAAACCAAGACTCACTCCTCCAAAAACAGGAGACCAGTCTGGTGGACCCCAGCCATAAATAAGCTATACAACAGAAGGAGGAAGCTACTACATGACAGAGCAAAATCCCAAAAAGGGAAGGCATCTCTGATCAGTATTAGCAAGAAACTTCGATCCCTCATAAAATCATCAAAGGCCAGTTTCGAAAGAAAAATTGCCCTAGACACTAAAGATAATCACAAGGCCTTCTTTAGTTATGTCAGGAATATGGGTGGAAACTCCCAGATATGCTCTGAATTGTTGCATAACGGTACAAAATATACTGAACCTACAGACATAGCCAACATCCTGGCAGACAGATTCAGCGCAAACTTCTCCACCCCTTCTCCCCCAAAGGAGCAAATGCTTATCCCAACTGAATGTAACCTCCCTGACATCACAGATGCACAGGTGAAAGCTGCCCTCTCCAAAGCAAAAAACACAGCATCTATGGGACCTGACCGTGTCCCAGGCTGTGTCTTACATGAGCTCCAAGAAGAACTGAACCCTCACATTAAGTCACTGTTCAAACTTAGCCTTACTACAGGATATGTACCCAAAGAATGGCGTACAGCTACAGTGATCCCACTCCACAAAGGTGGTGCCACAACAGACCCCGGGAACTATCGCCCCATAAGCCTGACTAGTCTGGTCTGTAAAGCTATGGAGCGTATTATCATGGAACTCATAAACAGAGACATTGCAAGCCTCCAGATACTGGACCCTACCCAATTCGGCTTTGTTAAGGGCAGATCTTGCCTCTTAAACCTAGTCGATTTCTTTGAAACAGTTACCAAAGCCATAGATGAGGGCAAAGTAGTCCACACTGCCTACCTATACCTCGCAAAAGCCTTCGACACAATACCCCACTCGGGCATCATAAATAAGCTTACCAGCTTAAATATCAACCCCTATATCACAAGATGGGTTGCAAACTGGCTCAGAGATAGAACCCACATGGTCAGAATTGCAGGTGCCATGTCCGAATCCAAACCAGTTACAAGTGGTGTCCCACAGGGCTCAGTTCTGGGACCTCTCTTGTTCAGTATATACTTCTCTGAGGTTCAGGCTAACACAGGGGGATTATGGCTGACAAAGTTCGCAGATGACTGCAAACTGGGGGCCATAATCGAATCTCCAGCTGACACAAGCATCTTCTAAAAGGGTCTCACAGAGACGGATGCTTGGTGCCAGAGCCACGGCCTCAAGCTAAATGCTAAAAAGTGCATAGTCATCCCCTTTGGGAAAAACAAGGTGCCCACAAATTACCACATAAGTGGTAATCCATTAAGTACGGAAGAAGTAATTAGAGATTTGGGGACCAACGTATATAGTAATCTCTCCTTTGATAATCACATTGCCAAAGTGGTTAGAAAGACCTTCTATATAGCCCACCTTATCACAAAAGGGTTCACATCTAGATCAAGAGAGGTCATTGTGCCCCTCTACTCGTCACTCATCAGGCCCATAATTGAATACAATGCCCCTTTCGGGATGTACCTTACCCGACACCTGCAGCAACTTGAGAGACCCCAAAAGTACCTCATCATATAATACTCATACAATACAAACAGATGTCCTATGCAGCTCGACTAAAGAAACTCCAGCTCTACTCAGCTGCTTACCACCTACTCAGAGGCAATCTATGCCTGACATACAAAGCCATGTCAAACCCAGAATTAATGGACATGCTCCACCTCAAAAAATCAAAGTCCCTTAGAGCTACATGCTCCAGGGACTTAAACCTCAGCACAAAAATAAATAGGACATGCTGGAGGGACAGATTCATTTCCCAGAGGCTCCCCTCACTCTGGAATAGAATCCCAATTCATGTTAGACATAGCCCCTCACTGACCCTCTTCAAGAGAAGTCTGGACGCGTGGATGGGAAATCGCAGATTCACCCCTGGGATCTCTTCTGTGTCCGTGCTAGACAGAGGCACAGTAAACTAATCTTAAAAGGGTACCTTCTGTGACCTACTTTACGGAGGCACAGTAGGCTAATCTAATAGGGAGGGGGAAGCCAAATACACTCTGGCTAGGCTTATAAATGCCCTAGGGCAGATAGCCTAGTAGCTACCTATGAACCTATGAACCTATAATAACTTGGAACTTTTCTTCTCGGGCCTTCACTGAAAATGGGCTTCTACCCATTCACACGTTCCTGTTAATTAAATGTCAATAAATAAATAAATATCCTTCAGAAAAAAAATGAAGGTAACACAAAACCTGTTATTCTAATTACAGTCTAAGTTTATAAGAACAATATTTAAAGTCTCTTCCTATTTTTTGGATTGTTGTCCCATCCCCACATTATTTAAGGTTTTACCCAGATTTCTTGTGTTAAGAAGTTGAGAGGTGGTCTGAGGAACCAGCTTTGCAACAGTAGAGTCTCTCACCTGCATCTAAGGCAAATTACCAGCCTGCTGTAGTAGCAAACACTTTTATTAAATTATCACTTAAGATGAAGGCAAAGATACATTTATATATTAAAAAAACATGTGAGTAACTTTTACTAGCTAAGAATTATGAGTAATGATCTTTGAGCTATGACAACATATTTACTGACAATTGCTCAGATGAATGTGTGTTGCCTGAGCACTGCAGCACTAAACACTCCAAAATGTTGTTTCTTTGTGTTCAGAACCACTACAGCTCCCACACACAGGCATATTATAATCAATTGAAGTTGCTGCTTCACAATAAAAAAGAGCTGATTTCCTGATAGGATGAATTTTCACAGAAATACCTCTTGCTACAGTAAAATTGCTAAATCCGCCACCATTATTTCTCATAGGATCCACCATTGTCATAGCTTAAAGCAATTAAACTGGCATGAACTACACAACTACCTGACATACTCACAACTAACTACAGCACACAAACTCATTCATCACCCAGAAAAATGTCTTACACTACAAAACTTATTATTACCCTACTGTCCAGCAAGGGACCTCTGTTATAGTAAAGATTCTTATTACATACAAATAAATTAAATAATGTTGCAGGAGACTCACTCTACTCCCAATGTGTTGTTAAATTTAAATAAAACACTCTGACAAACTCAGTAGTTGGAAACCACTGCTTAAACATCTTAACTAATCCTGGTCCTGCACATGCTCATCACAAGGTTAAGACTTTGTACTCATCATATAATACTCATACAATACTCTCCAAATTTTTATTTTATTTATTTATTTTACATTTGTTAACCGAGGGTGTCTGACTGAGCTGAAAAGGCCCTTTTTCAGCAGAGTCCCGGGGAGAAAAGCTCCACAAAGAAAAATTACAGACACATTTAGTTATTTAGACATAATCAGTATACACACAAATTACAAGAGACATGTTTTTACAGTGGTATGCGGCACAAACAGTTACAGTGGAGAGAACAATCAAAAAAATATTAATTTTAAAAATAAAGGTAAGTAATAGATTTGTGGTGTATAGCTGAACTTTGGAATGTAGGTAGAATACATACATAGTACACAGGTACAGTACATACATTGTAGATTAGCCAGTGTTTGTGAGTAAGATTGAAAAACTATTATCAATTGCTCTAGATTTAGTATGTATATGTTATCCGCTTTCACTAACCTGGGGAGCAATCATGGCACTGCCAACTTTGCTTGAGATGTTGCCTGATGAGGTCTTTAAAGGAAGCTTTGGATGAATATCCACCCCATCCATTTTCCTGGTACAACTATAAAACATTAGTTAAACAGAATACTCTCAACCTGTCACTGAAATGACAAAACTGTTTTTATACAATAATGCTGCCTGTACAATCCATTAATTTGCACATGGGTTTTCTCTTCAATAACTTACACCTCTGTAAAATCTTAGAATGTATAAATGTAACTATGTTTTGTATATAAATGTAAATAGAAGTGTAACTACTCTCTGTTTAACTAAAACCTAGTATAATGCAATGTAAACAAATAGAGCTTTTTTCCCCACATTTTCACTGAAAATGGGTATTACCTAGTCAGACTTTCCCAGTAAATAAAGACAAATAAAATATATAAATAACTGCATTTGATGAGTAATATTTGCTGAATTTTACATTGCTGGCTTTTCTTTTAACTGAAAAAAGTAAGACTGCAATGAAATGAATATTTATTTCCCTGAATAGCTGTAAATACCTTTCAACCTCTTAGCGCAAAGAATCTGGTTAAAGCCGACAGATTTTAAATATTGCTCTTATAAACTCAAAAAGTTGCTAGAATAACAGGATTTGTGTTTGCATGCATTTTCCAAAAGAAATTAATTCTGAAGCTCAAATGCATGTTATTATTTAGGAATTTCAGTCCTCAATGGTTTGCCAGAAAAACACAAATTTTATGAGGAACAGACAAAAAGTATGAGGCAAAAATCTGGACATTTTCCAAAAATCTGGACAGTTGAGAGCTATGAACGGAGTATGTTAACCTGTGCAGGAACTCATGGAGAAACACCTGTTTGTAATGTGTATGCCTTTTCCCTTTATATACGTGTTTATAAGACAGGGGTGGGGGAGCGTAGCATATACTCTTGGGTTCTGTGTTCTCCTTCTGGCATGAGTACTCACACTGAAGTGTCCAGGACAAAAAGGACAGAATTTAGTACATGAAAACTGTCTTCATTCATGATCTACAAAATGTTGAAGGATGGAGGGATCTCTCAACTTGTCTAACAAGAAGCTCAACCTGAAGAGCAGAATGGGCTGGAGATGGCCGCTGGACATAAGGAAGTTGTGTCTGCTCTAACCCATGATTGCAAGCTTCATCAGGGCAAACGGTTTCAAGTTAATGAACAGACAAGTGCCTGTGTCTAAGTACATGTTTGGTATGCACCGACCTGTGATGAATTTATGATTTCTATATTCCTGTACTAAGAGCTACAAGCAGCATAACTGTAAGATTGTCTAAAATATTATGAATTTGCATGTGTTAAGACTTTTGACACTACTGACATGTTGGCCCCTTTCTGTGGCTGAAGAGAATCTCTAGACTGGTCCAGCATTAACAGTTGCCCACTGTCATATGGGAAAAACAGGAATAATAGTGATACAATCAGACATAGTTTGTTGGGTTGAATGTGTAACCAATATCCACCCCATCCATTTTCCTGGTACAACTATAAAACATTAGTAGAGAAATGTGATTGTAATGAGTGCTGACACAAAAGGCAAACTATGTTCAAAGACAGCATGTGGCACACAAGTACCAGTATGGTTTTGCTGTTAGTTTCTCATAGCATAAAATGACATTATGCCTCCACACCTTTTTAATCATTTCCTAATTTTTGAAACACAGAATTCACATTTAATTGATTGTTTGTCAGGCAGTAGACTAAACCATTTGGATAATTTTTCAACAGTGTCTAGACTTGGAAAACAGTTGCAGCCTCAGTGGTACAGAAGTGCACTTCCTCCTATTGTCTTTAGTCTAACTAACCAGATCACTCAGAGGACTGTCATGGCTCTGATGTCACCACGTCCACCATGGCACATTGATGATACAATGGGGCATGTTCTTGCTGCATGATGATGTCAGCGAGCACATGGGAAACATAAATAAATACAAAAAAATGAAATCTGGATTTAAAGGGGCCACTCAGGAATTCATGGCACCCCATTGTTTCAAGCCCCCAAACTGTATTTTCTAAGGAATTCAGTACAGTTGTAAGGTATGGCAGACACTGCTGATGTCATCAGATATAAAGTGCTGTCTAAGACACTTCAAGTCAGACTTGAGCTGTGGTGCTTGCCTTCAATACAGAGTTCTCTAGTCTGTTTAGATAGGTAGAGGTTTTGTTCTCACTGCAGTCAAGTGAGTGTGTGTGTGTGTGTGTGTGTGTGTGTGTGTGTGTGTGTGTGTGTGTGTGTGTGTGTGTGTGTGTTTGTGCTCTTGCTTGACATTATAGAGAGCCTTTTACACCAGCATCTGGGACACTATTATTATCATATTCTCCTCACCAGATACTGCTGATTTCATCAGCTACAAAGTTTTGTCTGTGACACTCCACATCAAACTTGAGCTGTGGTACTTGCCTTAAATACAGACTTCTGTAGTCTGTATTCTTAGATAGGTAGGGGTTTTGTTCTCACTGTAGTCAACTCTGTGTGTATGCTGTTGTTTGGCATTACAGAGAGTTATTTACATCAGCATGTGGGTCACTGTTATTTACTGTAGTCTCTGTTCCAGGCACTGCTGATGTCATCATCTATATCTGATTTGTGAATGAGCACTATTTCCACCAGGCCAGGGTCAGAGACTGGCCTGGAGACCAGGCAGAAGGCACCTAATCCTATATGGTCCAGACTACAGTGACGTGGATTTCATTCTATCTGCATATGTCATGGCTTGGTTTGTAGGCCCTGTGTTTTCTTGGTGAGAAACATCTGTGGTCTCTCCAGCTGCTGCATGTGTCTGGTGAGGTACATGCATAAGAGAGCATTATACTCTATTCGTGTTATGATGAGATTTGAGGTATTGTCCTGTAATATAATCCTCAGATATGAATACAGTGGCATGACTTATGAAGTACACAGCATAAGCTTTCAATAATAGTGTGGACACTTGGTTGAATTTCAGATTGTTGTCTACATGTGATCCCAGTGCTTGCATCACTGGGTTTCTGCATAGTGGGACTGTTTTCAATGTTGCAATTAGTAGGGAATTCCACTTTGCAGAATTACAAAATAAAGATACAGTTTTGCATTAATTTGTAGATTATGTGTCTTTGTCAACAATCATTTGCCTGTGTTACCCCCTCCTGTAGTATGTTATCATCATAAGTGGACTCAGTGATTTGACCCAGTATGCAAGAATCTGCAAAAGCGGTAAGCCAAAGGCCATATACTTTAGCCTGAACTGTCAACTGGGTGAGTTTCTCAATGATACCTGCATGGAGGATTGTGTCCCAGCACTGGGCCAGATCAGGATAAACAGTATGCATTGTCTTACCTTCATAAAGGCCTATCGCGCAAATCACCTATTGCATGACTTAAAACATACACCTTCCTGACATGGTTGAATACACACTTCAACACATACTCCACACAGACTATGTTCCTGTAGAACAGTGTACATCAATATGCATCCATGTAAGTTGGGGGGTCAGCACCTGATGCATGTGTGTATAGACACATCCTGACTCTCCTTATCTGTGAGGTAGACCAACATGTCATCATGAACCTTTTACTAAATGGACACTAATATCGCAGCTGTGTGTAACAGACCTGTGTCAGTTGTTAATGCTACATCATGTCTGTTACATCTGTTAGATGTCCTCAAAGAGTCATCGAGTGCATGCATGACAACAACACTATCATCCTTATGAACTTGGCAAGCCCAAGGGGTTTGACACAAATCCACACTGAGATATTCATTCAGCACTATCAGATGTGGCCATAAATACCTATATCACTAAGTGGGAAGACAACTGTATCATGTACATGACATGGAAATATGTTGAAACGTGTGAAGTGAAGTATATCTCAGATCCAGTGATCAGGTCTGTACATCTGGTCTGTCTGCTAGGCCCTTTTCTGTTCATTATTTAAGTCATAGATATCAAGAATGACATACACATCCTGTGTCCAAACAGCTGTCTGAAGGATTACAGATTGTGGGGAATCATTGACTCCAGCTGTGAAATTAGTATAATACAGACAGTATCAACAAGCACCACTGATTGCTGTCACAGTCATGACAAAACCTGCAATGATACAAAAAGATGGGTGGGATTTGTTACATCAGGAAAACAAACACATAACCCAAGTATAACGTAGACATCACTCATTATAATCAGAACAATAGGTATGTGACCTGTCTCCTGGGGTAAATGATATGTGGGACATCCACCAGCATGTGGCCACAGTGCTGACTACTCCCTTGTATGTAACACAACTACTGAGTATGTGAAGGATATCCACATCCCAGGCCATAATACCTCCATGGTTCACAACCTTCATTACACCGATAACTAAGCACAATGCATCCTTCTTCATGTACCTTCTTACACATCTTCAAGTGATGTGTAACTGAAGTGTAGAACCTTTGCCACAGTGAGCTGTCACACATCTTATTGGCCATACTTGGGTATTCTTTTAGTGGCATAAACATTACTGTCTGATAATGCAAAAAACCCATCAAGGTGTTACATCAGATGCATGTGTGATACCTGTTCTGGTGATGAGCACAGTACATACATAGCTGTTTGACAAGATTAATGGCATGGTTAACATTTGTGACAGTATGGATTGTGCCATATAAATGCCATGCACACCAATACAGTGCATGTATTGATCACAATGTCACATAAGGTATAGCAGTGTCCCTCCTAACACCTCCAGTAGATGTTACAGCATCAGAACGGTGTGCATGATTACTTTCATAGAGTGCAGACATGTCATAATAGTTGCATAAGTGTGTTTGTGCAGAACCCTCTTTGATCCTGTGTAACTGACACACCTTCCCTTGCAACTACTGTGATTTTATCCAGCCCTAGTTACACCTATAGGTACCCTATTCTGATAGTACCCACTCTAGCATCCTTTACCTCTCTTCCACAGATTCTGACAAGCATGGAAGGACAATTCCCTGTGTTTTTTTCTTGCTAGTCTTGTTGCTATGGGCATCCTGAGATAGTGTAGCAACTGCATCATGTACATAAACAACAATCTTATTCTACCACCCAGGAACACAGTATGTGAGAGATGCAATTACATTAAGAACCTAGAATCCTTGCTGCCTCAATCACTAGCCAGTACATCTGGCACTGAGAAGGTTGTCTGCACAAACACCACAAATACAACACCTCTAACATCACCCACACCTGTACAGTAAATTCAGACATATGTGGAGGTTCACAACAAAAACATATCTAAACAAAAGATACCTCCAAGGCAAAAGCACACATGTACATCACAACTCACAACACCAAGCACCACACATAGAACACATGCCTGTGTCTCATAGCCCCTAAGGCCAAGCCACAAACCCAACATACAAGTCATAGAAGACTCTAGCATGAGACACACAGATGTACCCCTCACCAGGGTAGACAAGGGGAAAGTCACGGTAAGTTGCTTGTCAGGCGCTAGAATCCACCATATCATTCACGCACTCAAGTCTCTTAACAACAGGTACTGTTGTGACTTTGTCATAGTCCATGATGGTGTGAATGACTTGACACATACCTCTCTGGACTATATGATGAGAGACATGATTGAGCTCACTGAATATGTGTCCCATGCAGGTATGTCCCCAGTCTTAAGCAGCATCCTACCATCACCCAGAATGATGCTTCAGTACAAAGAGAAAATGATTGATTTTAACAATTGGCTTAGTTTCCTGGTGTCATTCCAAGGGGATAGAGCATCTGACAGCCTGGGAGGACATGACTGACAGACTACGATGCTTTGTCAGAGATGGCCTTCATCTGTCGCCCCGGTTTTCAGGCTTCTGGCAAAGGCTCTTGCCTCCCCTATAGTGTCTTTTTTGGCAAAGTCATGAGGACAAAATTATCAATGTAAAAAATTCTTCTAAACAAAATTTAAAGGCCGTGCTGCTAAACGCTAGTAGTCTTAACATGAAACTGCACTCATTGCAAGCATTTCTTACCCTAGAAGATGCTGACATTTGTGCAGTCACTGAAACCTGGTTCAAAGCTGCAGAGAGCACCCCGGCCTTACCAGGTTACTTGTCCTACCATACTTTCAGACCCCAAACAGAGGGCTACAAAGCCAAAGGAAGTTGAGTTTCAATATTTATTAAAGACATAGACACCTCCAGGCTGGTCAAACAATATGACACATGGGAGACACTCCAGGTGCAGTTAACTATTGCCAAAACACCTATTCAAATCATAGCTAGATACAGACCCCCAACCATGACTCAGGGTCCCACTACACCTATCTAGACTTACTTGAATCCATCAAGATTCAACCCTCTACCCTGATCCTGGGTGACTTTAAGTACCCAACCATAGAGTGGAAGACTTATTCTAGCTAAACACAAACACTCAGCGATTCCTCAACTTCGTCAATGCCAATGCATTGGATCAGCTGGTCGACAACCCCACAAGAGGTGAAAATATCCTGGACCTAGTACTAACGAACATGAGTAGGCACCGTAGCATCCCTAGAGTGTTATCTTCCGTGGTAAGATCCGACCATAAAGTGATCACTTTTGAAGTCACCATCTCCCCTGACCCCCCACCCCCCTTGTTAGGGTTGAATAAAAAAAACTTTTCCAAAGCTGACTACAACCTCCTGACAGCAGGTATAAACATCTTCACAGCCATCATCTCTTTAGTTGAATGAAGCACTAATGTCCAAGCGTATGCCAAAAAACTATATGCGCACCTATATAGCTGCATGGACTCAGCAATACCTGACAGGCCCAAATCATCTTCCTCCAGGAAAAGTAAACCTGTCTGATGGACAGCAGCAATAAACAGACTCTATAATAAAAGTAAAAAGTTGCTGTCCAGGACCAAGAAGAAGCAGGTGCCATGTTGGAAGCAATCTCTTCTTTCTATGATCAAGCAAATAAGGTCACTGGTAAAATCCTCTAAGGCTAACTTCGAGTCCAAATTGGCCACATCCACCAAGGACAATCACAAAGCCTTCTTTGTATATGTCTGCAATCTCTAGGGTAACTCCCAAATCTGCTCTGAATTGGTGGTCAAGAATACCACATACACAAATGCCATAGATATAGCCAACCAGCTGGCAGACAAGTTCAGTGAAAACTTCACCCCCCTGTCACCACATCAGTAAACCAGGACATCCCCAGCACCTGCTCACCTCCCCTCATCACCATGGAGCAAGTTATTAATGCCCTCTCAAAGGCAAAAAATACACCGTCCATGGGTCCGACAACATCCCTGGCTGTGTCCTACATTAACTCAGGCAAGAGCTCTCAGCACAACTAGGAACTCTATTCAACCAATGCCTGTGCACCAGCTTTATCCCAGCAGAGTGGAGGACAGCCACTGTCATCCCTCTGCACAAAGGTGGAGCATCCACTGACCCAGGCAATTATAGGCCCATCAGCATAACTAGCCTGATCTGCAAGGCCAAGGAATACATTATCATGGACTTTATAAACAAGGACATTGACAACCTCGAAATACTTGATCCCACACAGTTTAGTTTTGTCAAAGGGAGATCATGCCTGTTAAACTTAGTCGCCTTCTTCAAAATAGTCAACAAAGCTATGGATGAGGGCAAGACAGTGTACACTGCCTACCTTGACCTAGCCAAAGCCTTTGCCACTATTTCCCATGCGGGCATAATAGATAAACTCTCCCAGCTAGGCATCAACCCATATGTTACTAGATGGGTAGCAACATGTCTCACTGATAGAACCCTTCTCAGTCAAAATAGGGGAAGCCACCTCTAGTAATAGACCCGTAAAAAGCGGCGTACCCCAAGGATCAGTCTTGGGGCCTCTACTGTTTGTGATATACTTTTCTGAGGTGTAAGCCAAAACCAGCGGACTGTGGCTGACCAGGTTTGCAGATGACTGCAAGCTGGGCACTGTCATAAATTCCCCTAGTGATGTGAACATCCTCCAAGAGGGCCTTGACTAAACTAATGACTGGTGCCAGAAGCATGGCCTCAAACTGAATGCCAAGAAATGCATCATTATCCCCTTTGGGGAAAATGGTGTCCCCACTAATTATCACATTAATAACAATGTACTAAGCATGCAATCAGTGGTAAGGGACGTGGACACCCAGGTTGATAGCAACCTGATATTTGACCACCATGGTCCCTACATTGTAAGGAAGGCTTTCTACATGGCCCACCTCATAAGTAAGGGTATTTCATTCAGGAACAAGGAAATCATAACATCCCTGTACTCCTCCCTTATCAGACCCATTATCGAGTACAATGCCCCCTTCGGCATGTACCTTGCCAAACACATGCAGTAGTTGGAGAGACCACCGTGGTTACTGACCAGGAAAATCCAGGTTCTCAAACACCTATCCTACACAGATAGGCTAAAACCCTTGTAACTCTACTCAGTCTCATACAGACTGCTCACTGGTGACCTGTGTCTTGCATGCAAGACCATCTCAGACTCAGCTTTGATGGAGTTGCTGCATATCCATAAGTCAAACTCCACTCGCTCAACCCGCACACAAGGTCTCAACCTGGTCTGTGACATTAATCGAACTTGTTAGTGGGATATATTATGTCCCAATGACTCTTCCATTTGTGGAATAGACTTTCTCTCCATGTCAAGCAGAGTACCTCACTAGGCCTCTTTAAGAGGAACCTGGACAACTGGATGGGAAACAGAAAATATACTCCTGGGATCTTACCTGTGTCCCTGCTGGACAGGGAAAACAGGTGCTGACTTTGTGGAAACATGGGTGAAATTCTTGGCTAGGCTTATAAAGGCGTCCGGGCCAATAGCCTAGTATAGTCCTATGAACCTCTGAACCTATCACTCTAAATCATATATGTTATATCAGAGATATGGGATTGCTGGTGTTATTATTCTACATAATAATTTATAAGATGTTTCTAATTTACTGAATTATTTCATTCTATGTCATTGGACAGAATATAGTAGTTTAGAACTCTGATATTGTCCGTGATTCTGAGTGCTTCTTCTAATGTTGTCCATGAGCCTTTACCTGCGTCCCACTTGCCGGAGACCTCTGCTGAGGTTGCACTCATATTCAGGAAAATTAGTTTGCACAGCTTCACAAAATGCACCCTATCCCAGTTGTATGTAACATGCCTGATAGATGTCCTCTGCGTTGTTCATGTAAGGATACTTATCTCACACAGACACCCTTCCCATTGCTACATCACCTGGTGTGACAGTCATATAGTAAACATTTTCACTGTGCAGTCCCGACTGTACCATATTGATATGTGATTGGTGTTGCTGCTACAAACATCTGCCATTGACATGACCTCATCTAATGTACATTAGTTTGTTTCACCTGTCCTCTTTCCCCGGGTTCATTCCTACAATTCATCTGTGTGTCCCTATTCAATGCACACACTTCCTCTGAGTTTTTATTCTACATGGCAGTCCATGCACCCTTATAGATCATTTACACAACTTCAGTACAGAATGCCAGGAATGGGATTTCACAATAATCAGCACTGTAGATAACACTGTCCTGTACTGTCTTTGGGCCATATACTTCACAATCATTCCTCTCAACTGTCAATATTTTCATAGAATGTTCAGATTTTTGCCTGTATATTGTTTTGGTGTGTTCCTTATCAAATTTGTGGTTTTCTGCTATATCAATGGGATAATCTCAGGACTGACATAATATAATAATTACATACATCTGAGTTTCAGACTTCAAATCCTTCAGAACATGTATCTTAACACAAACTCCTGGTTATTCTAACACATTTCTAAGGAGTGAATATGTCAGACATGTCCCTATTTCTGGGTCATTGTCCCCCCATTATGTTGGCCTTTGTCCAGATATATTACACTAAGTGATTGAGAGCTATTTCTTAAGCCCTGGTGATTATTATGGCATTCTGAGCAAAACTGTGGACCTTCAGTGCTCTGATGTAAACAAGATTCCTATTTCTGTTCATTTACATGGTTTCCTGGTTGTCAACACTATTGCCTACCACGAAACCTTGCTTATCTACATTTAAATGTGGTGCACGGCATGAATATGCAATGGATACTGCTCTCACTGCGCATCACCTCGCACATGAGTAAACTCCATGTAGTCTTCACGTGAAGCCTACACAGAGTTTACTGACTCGCAGGGAGTGTCTAACAAGATTAATTATACTATGGATTATCAATTCTTTTGTCAAGGCAATAAAGACATTTTGTTCTCTCTTGAGGATAAATAAAAAAGGGCAATCAAATAAATGGATGGGAGTGAAATATCTGTGAAACTGAAAATTAAAAAAGACAGTTCAATAACTTTTTACACAGATTGCTCTCCCTGCAAAAGATTAATCTACTTAGGAAATATATAGGGTTCAAAGATTTCTGCACCCTTACATCAGTGGTTTCTTTGATGTGTATAAGGAAGCGATACTGCTCAACAGGGTGTATGTTACTATGTAAATAACGCCCTCCCAGGGGTCACCCATTCTCTAATGTATGTTAAGTTGCACAGTGAAGGTGATACATTCTATGTTCTGTCATCAACTAGGAACAGCAATCAATTCTTTGAAAACTCTTTAACAGAAAGATAAATGCTGACTTGTCTAAAGAAGTCAGATAATAAAGGTTTAGCATGGCATCAGACATTTAGCATTTGATCCAATGTGGCAGTAACTTTAGAATAGTATACTCTTAATATGATTTTTTTCTTCATATAATGGTACAGGCTATAAGAGGAATAACAAATTGAGATTTTCTCAGTTATGTTAAAATTATTCTAATGCAATTCTATTTTTTATTTTCATTCTGAAATGTTCATCTGTATTCCCTAGTAATTTAGAACTCTGCATTATGATTAAATGCATTGAGCTAACAGGAAGTAGCAATTAGAAGATTTGCTCCACAGGTGACTTCTTTTCCTGACTGCACAGGAGTATTATATTAATGGTCCACCACCAGTGTTGCTGTTTCAATTTAATTTTTGGTTCTGCTTGCACTTCTGTTGCTTTTTAAACTCTGTGCAATGACAGCTTGATGAGCTTTCATTTAAACTGCATAGCTAGCACTCCCTCATGGATGCTTCTATAGTCAGTGTGAATGTGATCATATCACCATGCCAGCACTCCCAGGCTCTTTAAACCCAGAACACTAAGATCGACTCAAAACTCTGAATGCATCCAGTCATTGTCTCTTTGCCTTGCAAATAGGAACCAAATGTTTTCAATGTGCTGCTTAAACTGTATTAGTGCTTGAGTAACATTTCCTTATTAAGTGAGTATGGAGTGATTCCTATTCATCTCCCAGCCATCTTGGCAGCTTTTTACAAGATACATTTTGACATATGTGTTTCTAGTAACCCACATAATAATTTATAAGATGTTTCTAATTTATTGAATTATTTCTTTCTCAGTCATTGATTAGAATATAAAGTTAGTCATATGAACAGTTATCTCTACATTCAGGAGGTCCTAGATGTCGTTTTTACTATCAAGCCAAGTAAATCATTGGCTCCTAATGGTTTTAATGCTTCATTTAATAACATTTTTAAATAGCAACTAGCAATTACATTTCTTCTCCTTTTTAATCATGTCAAGTTATAGAGTATATAAATGCTTAAATTAGTTTTAAACCATTTTCATTGTTATTTATGCAACTAACATATGTTTACCAGGATAGTCTGCCTGTTATGTACCCATTTTCAGCAGTGGCCCAGGAGGAAAACAAAACTTGGACCCGCTACTTATCAAATAATGCTTGCCCCTTCTTCCTTAAATATTTGGAAATAAAACTATATTCCATTAATTCAGCTAGATAGTTGAATTCAGAAGCAAATTTAGTAAGCTTAATATTTCAGTATAATGCCATGTAAACCAGACAAACATAATACAATAATATTATGTTGGCATTACTTCTCTAGCATAATGTTAATAACACTAACAAACCGTTCTTGCTTTGGATGCCAGCAAAGTATTTGACCCATCATATGTCTCCTTCCTTTCTGAGGTGCTAAATAGAGCTAGCTTTCTTATATAGTATATATAGGCCATCATAGTCTCTTTGATTTAGTTTCAATTTCAAATATCAGATCTAATTAGAATTGTATATGTTACAAGACAGAAGCACCATTTCTCTCTCCCCCTATTCATTCTTTATTTGGAAACATTATTCATGATAATTTCTATCAATTCCAAAACTGAAGGGATAAGGTTTAATAACTCTATATATATAGCACTTCTTTTGCAGATAATATTTTATTATACTGTTATAATCCTAACAGTTCTTCTTTGACAGATTATATTTTACTACACTTACTCTTCCAAATATATTACAAAATAACGTATTCTTTCAGTTATAAACTTAACTTAGTTACAGCAACTACTTTTTTTTCTGCAGCTCTGTGACAACAATAAAAAAACTCTCACTGTTTTTTCCATTAAATCACTAAATGAGCTAAATCACTATGGTACCAAGTACAAACAAGACTCACATTTATCTGTTTCAATCAAGCTCAATTCATCTATGAACAAAGCATAAATGGATTTGGATAGCTGGAGTAAATTAAAATGTTGACTTTTAGCTAGATATTACATTATTAAGATGAATATATTCCAAACACTCCTCTATTTCTGCAATAATCTGATTTCACTTATTTCACAAGAATGTAAGAAAACAGATGTTAAGCCTAGTGTTTGGGTGGGTTTGTGCTCACTTCCTCTGCATACTCTTGATGTGGCTACTTTGCCTGAAAATTACAAAGAATATGGTACATCTAAAGCCATCCACTACTAAACAAACAAAAATAAGTCTCATTTTGCACTTCTGCTGATTATTTTTACTGTATTTTATAAGAATTTTGAATTAATTGTTACATTTCTCATACTTTAGTAGAATTTCAAAGCTGAACTATTTCCACTGCCGCTGTAGTAGTTTATTAAACTGTATCTACTAGTTTTACAGCACTCCAGTATCTAGAGTGTGTGGTTTCCTTGCACTTGAGCTCTAATGCCAGCATTTATACATTGAGTTTTTTCTGACTGCACCCTTGTGTGCTGTAGTAAACCTGTCTTAGTTGGGGACTGCTGTCTGAAAGCTTATTGTGTGTTTTCCTAATTGGTCTGTAGGCCTTGTTGTTTAAAACTTGTTTTTCTGATTCTGTATAAGCTCAGTGCTTGTGCCAGGCCACTGCCCACATAGCACTCCCTGGGCTCTCCTTGCCATGGAGAAGGCTAAAGTCTGTGCAGTTACAGTGATGTGGTTCAAGGCTGTGGAAAGCACACATGCAGTGCAAGGCTACAAGGCTACAATGCCTATTACACATTCAGACCACCCTCTGAAAAGGAGAAAAAAAAATGAGGAAGTGTTTCCATTTACATAAAATCATTCACATCTCAGCACCGGTCAAGCAGTAAGATCGAATCATAAATCAATCTCCTTTGAAATAAATCTAATGGTAGAATCCCCATCAGACCGTTAAACACTAAAGAATTTTACCAAGGCGAATTACCCTATAAAAAGTGATAGCATAGCTAATTTTAAAGTTTCGCCTAACCTTGAAAACATGGAGGCCTATGCAAAAATATACACATTCTCTCTACAACCACTTAAACAACTGCATAGAAACAGCAGTACCTGTCTGAACTAAACCCAGGTTTAACTGGAAAACAAGTCACCTTGGTAGACTCCTGGCAAAAATAGACTATACAACAGAAGGAAGAAATTCCTGTCTAGAAGTAAGATGGAGGGTGCACAATAGAGAAAAAATTCCCTCGTTAATCTCAACAGGCAAATCAGGGAACTAGTCAAGTATTCAAAAGTTAAATACGAGACTCAAATAGCCTTCCAAGCAAAGGATAACCACAAAGCATTTTTAGTTATGTCTGAAATCGTAAGGGAAACACTCAACAATATGCTGAGTTGGTTGTAGCTGGCAGTATCCATACTCAGCCAGAAGAAATTGCAAACTTGCTAGCCGATAAATTCAGCTCAAATTTTACCCCCTCATCATCTCTAGTCACTGCCTATGAAATACCCCCTACCATTCCTTTGCCTGTTATCACAAAACAACAGGTCATCATTGCACTTTCTAAAGCTAGAAACACTGCATCAATTGGCCCTGATGGAATCCCATGATGCCTGCTAAGTAGCTTGAAACATGACCTAGCAGACCCACTTGGATTTCTATTTACCCACAGTGTCTAGCAGGCTTTGTCCCAAAAAAACTGGAAGAAAGCAACAGTCATCCCTGTGAATAAGGGGGGACCCAGGAAACTACTAACTCATAAGTCTAACTAGCCTCATATGCAAGGCTATGGAAAGGATAACAATGGACCTGATTAACAATGACATAGGAAATCTCCAGACTCTAAAACCAACCCAGTTCAGCTTTGTTAAGGGTAGGTGCTGATTACTTATTCTAGCGGACGTCTTTGAGAAGTTTACCAAGGCCACGGATGAAGGTAAGTCAGTGAATACCACCTACCTTGACTTGGCCAAATGATTTGATGCAATACTTAACTAGAGGGTATTAATAGATAAACTCACAAAGTTTGGCATAAACCTCTACATCACCAGATGGATAGCCAAATGTTTCACAGATAGGATGCATGTTAGTAGAGTGGGGAGAGTTCACATCCAACAAGAGGCCAGTCATCAGTGGAGTACCACATGGCTCGGCCCTCTTCCTGTTTGGGATATGCTTCTCAGATGTCAAGGTAAATGCAGATGGCCTTTGGCTGACCAAGTTTGCTGATGACTGCAAGCTGGGAACAATCACTGACTCCCCAAACAATACTGATATCCTACAGAAAGGATTGATACAGACTATTGATTGTTGTCTGAGTCTTGGTCTCATACTAAATGTGAAGAAGTGTATAAGAATACCCTTTTGGAAATCAAATTACAACACTAACAGCACCCCCCCCCCAAGAGTGGACCCAATGGAGAAAGATCTGGGTACTCAGATACATAGTAATCTGAACTTTGACCACCATGTATTCAAGGTAGTGAGGAAATCCGTCTATGTGGCTCAGCTTATAAGTAAGGGCATGGCATTAAGATCTAAGGATGTCATAATACCACTGTACCCAGGCCTCATCAGACCAATAATTGAGTACAATGCACCCCTTGGCATGTACCTCGCCAGGCATCTGCAACAGTTAGATCATTCTCAGAGGTTTCTCACCAAAACAATACATGGTATAACCAACATGTCATACGTGGTCTGATTAAAAGCCATATCACTGTTTTCATTTTCCTAATGATTACTGAGGGGTGGTCGATGCCTGACATACAAAGCAGTCTCTGACTCAGGTCTGATTGAAATGTTGCATATCCATTCCAAAAATCTAAACCTGATCTCTAACATGAAAAGATCATGCTGGACAAACAGATATGTGTCCCAGAGAGTCCCCCTTCTCTGGAGTAGGCTTCCTATTCATGTGAAGCAGAGCCCTTCACTGACCATCTTCAAGCTCAGTCTAGATCAATGGATTGCAAATCACAAATTTACTCCTGGGGTGGCACCCATGGTCCTTATGGGCAGAGGCAGTCTGTAAAAATTGTCAAAACCCCACTTGCTGAACTCTGTTATATTTCTTCTAGGAATAGAAAATTGGATACAATCTGGGTAAAACTGGCTAGAATTGTAAGGATGCTTGAACCTAAAAGTCTAAGAGCAAGTTTAAAAAATTGTAGTACTCCAAAGAAAAGGGAGTCTCAAGCTTTCAAATCTTCAGTTGTTTTATACTGTCTGAAGAATGGTAAACGTATTCACGATTAGTGATGTGTTTAGACTTCAGGAGGATAATATCCCTCTGAGGATCACAATGATAACATCATTAATTGAGAAACTAGATAGTTCTTGTTGGCGCACATTTTTCATGCATAAAACATCAGGTATTTATACAAAAGAACTCCCCTTACTGCAACTTCTGATTGTTGATATTCAAGCCATTATTAAAAACTGGCTCATCAAGCAAATATTTACTTTTAAAACCTTTAGATGACACCTCTAATTGCTATTAAATAATTTAGTATTAAATGCAGCAATTAATGATGAATGAATGCAGTAGAGAGTTTATTATCCAAGCTAAATGGGACTAAGGGTAGTTCGGATAATCAAATTCTTTGGATAATCAAACATACATTGAACTGGATAAAAAAACTTCTAACATCTTGTTTTTTCTGCATTCAGGGAATACACGTTTCAACCATTCAGCAAGTCCAGTGGACAATGAAGAATACTTTTCACACACAAGCAGGCTACAAGTTCCAAAACATGCACAAGCTAATATGTATAATGTTTACATATTCAGACTTTATGATTTTTTCTACCCCAAAACTTTGGAAGACTGGGTTTGATAATTGATGTTTCGGGTAATCAACAGTCAGATAATCAACTGTACTGTACTGAAATGATGCCTTTTGCAACTTTGAGAAAATGTTAGAATTCAGTATATATCTATCTATATCTATATATATATCTATATATATATCTATATCTATATATATATATATATATATATATATATATATATATATATATATATATATATTAATTTGATTAGGACATCACTATGTAAATTTACAAAACTATTTAAATGTGATGAGGAATGATAGTCTAACTTCTTTATTGTTTAGTATTGTCAAGAAAACAAGTGTAAACCTTGGTCATTTAGAAGAGCTCCATCTTTACAGTAAAATTTGTTATGTGCATTTACAAAATTTGAAACTCAATGGCAATAAAACAGAGGTGTGGACTCACTCTGGTCACTTGGTGTTGTTGAATCTTCTGGAATGTTCCAAAGTTCCTTTTATGTGAGCCCCAACCCACAGCAACCTTGTGATGATGGCTGACCAGTGTAATGTTACTTGCAGGTACATATTATGAATGCGAACCAAGCCTGAGAGCATCTTGGCTAGCAAGATGTTTTGGGGTATGTATGCTAAACCATTCCACCCCAAGAGAATAACTAAACCTCAGGGAACAAAGCCATCTTAAAACTCTCCTTTGATGATGTCCCATAGGTATGACAAGGACAGGACAGGAAACCCCTGCCAATGTACCACCGAAATTGCCAGTTCCAGGAATAAGTTCAAACCTTTTAAGCATTCTGAGGCTTTGAGTGCTATTTAAAGAGTGTCCTATCAGCAACAAGGAGTTTCTACCTGCAAAATAAATTACTCAGTTAGCATCAGATTTAAGAAAGGAAAGCATTAGAAGACCATCTACCAGCATTCTTTAAAACTTACACAGATTGCCCCTGGAGTGCCAAATTTGATACTTTCCCATTTCTAAAAGAATGCAAGGAAAAAAAAAACTGCTGGTGAAACCCCTTGACTCAACAAATTGTTCTGAGTGTTATAATCTGCTCTGATGGCAGGCTGAATATTTGTGCCTTGGGCAGAGAAGATGAAGCCAAGCAAAGTAAGGTTTCTGACCAGTGAATGCGTCAGGTTAAATAATCTATGGATTTCCTCAAATGACCATATTGTTCATGCCTGAATTGATCTATCTTGTACTTCTTGACCCAGGTACTGACCCAGTCCTTGAGAAAGTACAGGTGTGTAAAATCTTATCATAACAATAGATGTCCTTTTCTTCACTGCTGCAGTATTCTTTACAAAAGGGGATTCCCTGCCGTGAAGCCCACCATCCGTCCAGTTTACCAAAGTCTACCATTGCTTTAAGGTACGCTGAACATCACCTGCACACTCCTTGCATAGGGTAGGACATAAATGTGATGTTCAGGTGTACCATCCTCAGAAGTGATTACCCCAGTAGGAACAGCAGTCCAAGAAAAACTAAATAGAACCTGCACATCCAGGAAGGAAAAAAGACCAAGGGGATGGAGTGAGGGAGTAAATACTGCAGCAGTGAAGGCAAACACATCTACCATTATGGTAAGATTTTACACAACTGTATTATGTCCTTACATTCACTGCTGCGGTATTCATTATGTATGGGAGAGTGCAAAAGCTCAAGAAGAAACCTGGGATGAGGAAGCAGCAGAGCCCTCCAAGAAGCCATGAAGAATGGCATCACCAAAACCAGCTCTAGCTCTAGAGATACCATCCAACTGGTAATGTTTAGTAAAGGTATGCACAGAAGTCCAGGTAGCAGCTTCAAGAATAGAATTAGCATCTAAGCCTTTGAGAAAGGCACCAGAAGAAGCCACAGCTCTAGTGGAATGAGCCTTTACAGAAGAAGGAAGGCTCTAACCATGAAAAGTGTAACAAAAGGAAATTGTCTTTGAAATCCAAGTGGAAATAGTTTGCTTGGAAACAGCCAAAGCTAAAGACCTAGGGTGAAAGGAAACAAATAACTGGTCAGATTTTCTGATAGCTTTAGTTTTATCCAAATAAAATCAGAGCTGCCTGCGCACATCTAATATATTCAGCACCCTCTCACTGTCAGATTGTGGAGAGGGGGAAAAAAGTAAGCAAATTAATAGACTGATTAAGTGACAACTCATTAACCACCTTGGGCATGAAAGAAAGATTAGTACGCAAGGACACCCTGTCCTCATGAAATATCAAAAAAGGTGGACAAGCCATAAGGGCTTGCAACTCAGACACCCATCTGGCAGAAGTAAGAGCTAACAAAAGAACTGTCTTCCAAGAACAATGTTGCAAGGAAGCTGAAACAGTAGGCTCAAAAGGAGCCTGAGTCATTTTTTTCCAGAATGAAATTAAGATCTCAGGGAGGAGGAACAGGCTTCCTGGGAGGTCTAATATTAAGGATACCTTTAAGAAATTGCTTAGCCTCAAATCTAGAAGCTAATGGGGGAGTTAATGGCAGGGAAGCAGCGAGGGCTTATAAGTGGACCTTAATAGAAGAATAGGCCATACCAGCATTGAACAACTCATACAAATAAGAAAGAACCAAAAGAACATCCACAGAAAGTGGGTCCAGGTCATGAGAAATACACCAAAAAGAAAACCTAGGAATTCCTAGTAGTAGGTTTCCTGGCCTCCTGCAGGACCTGCAGTACATCCTCAGAAAAAAGGTATGAATGAGGGATCAAAACCCTGTCAACCACAGTGTCAGTTGAAGCATGGACAGGTGGGGTTGGATGAGAGACCTCTAGTCTTGTGTGAGGAGATCCAGCCTGTGAGGTAAGTTGTGATGATTGTCCTTGACTAGATGCAGTAGTAGAGTGAACTGTTTCTGTCACGGCTGAAAATGAGTCACCAACAAGATTTTGGGAGCATCCTGTTGAATCTTGAATAGGACTTTTAGAATGAGAGGAATGGGAGGGAATGCATAAAGAAACATTTCCTTCCAAGAAAATGAGAGGGTGCCCACCTTCCATACCAGAGGACCTGGGACTCTGGCACAAAAGAGAGGAAGTTGTCTATTCAGAGAGGAGGCAAAAAGATTTACTTGAGGAGTACCCCACTAGCGAACAATGTCCAGAAACACATCCCTGTGAAGCATCCATTCATGGAGTGTGTGAAAGACCTGCCCAGACTGTCTGCCATAATGTTCTGATCTGAAGGAATGTAAATTGCCTGAAGAGTCACTTGATATTGGAAAGCCACATCCCATACTAGAGGAGCCAGCCAGAAAAGACGGTAAGATCTCTTACCCTCCTGTTTGTTGATATACCACATGATTGTGGTATTGTCTGTGAATACCTTGAGAGGCCCTGGAGAGAAAAGAGGATGAAAGGTCTGAAGAGCCAGCATAAGTGCCTTCATCTGTTTGATGTTGATGTGTTCCTTCCACTGACGAGGTGACCACACTCCCTGAACCCTCAGAGAGCCAAACGTTGCTCCCCATCCCACATCTGAAGCATCTGTGAATAGATCCTAAGAGGAAAGAGGAGGATGAAAAGGGAGCTCTGGATTCAGAGACAACTGCTGAATCTAACACAGAGGTTCTTTCC
This sequence comes from Protopterus annectens, assembly GCF_019279795.1. Taxonomy (NCBI): domain Eukaryota; kingdom Metazoa; phylum Chordata; order Ceratodontiformes; family Protopteridae; genus Protopterus; species Protopterus annectens. Next base: position 88,787,561 of record NC_056730.1, on the reverse strand, counting down.
TGAGACACAGGAGAAGAGGAACAGGAATATGTAGAGGATGTGCATGCTGAAGCCACACTGACTTCAAAAACCACTGGAACATCCCCATGTAGAGTTTGCCAGAGGGAGCATCAGAATGATGGAAGCCATGAGCCACAGAGCTCTTAGAATCTCCCTGGCTGTAATGGAGGCCAGGAGAATAAGAGTATGAAAGAAAGAAATGAGAGTTAATGCCTTTGGAGGAGGCAGGTATGCCAGCATTGGCACCGTTTGAATCCTGGAACCCAGAAAGCCATGATCCTGAGAAGGAGTCAGGGAAGAGTTTTTGAAGTTTATTGTGAACCTTAGGTTCTGAAGAAGAGAAGTGGTAAAATGAAGATTTTGCAAAAGTACCTCTGGAGAAGATGCCTGAATCAATAGGTCATCCAAATAAGGAAATATTTGGATCCCTTGAAGCCTGAAAAAGTCAATCACAGAAGCAAGGCATTTGGTGAATACTCTTGGGGTAGTAGAAAGGTCAAAGGGCAAAGCACATAACTGAAAATGCTGGAAAGCAAAAGAGAAATGCAAAAATCTCCTGAAAATAGGATGGATCAGAATATAGAAATAAGCATCCATGAGGTCCAGAGACACCAGAAAGGTCTGTGGGAGTAAGAGAGGAAATAGGGACTGAAGGGACAACATCCAAAAGGAAGGTATCTTCAAAAAGGTGTTTAGATGAGAGATGTCTAGAATAGGTCTCCAAGTACCTTCTTTTCTGGGCACTAGAAACATTCTTGAATTAAAACCTTTCCCCTTTGGTACACAGGCACCTCTTGAATAGTAGCCTGAGACAAGAAGTCTCAAAGAACCTCTGGGGAAAAAAGGAAGTTGTTCCCGAGCAGGCTGAGGAATGTCCATAAAAGGAGGGTGGGAAATCCAGACCATGACTTATCCTTGCCGAATGACTGACAGAACCCAAGAATCCTGGGTGGCTCAGAACCAAACAGGAAGAGAAAGACAAAGATGAAGAGAAAGAGGAATGTGGCTGGGAACAGGCAGATAGTCAGACAGCACCTGGTTTGTCAGGAAAGGGAGGCTTGAAAATCCCTGCAGTCTGAGTGGCCTAAGCAAGAGGAGTCCATTTACTACCCTTTTTACCTTTATTAGGAGGGCAAGATTGCCTACAAACAAAGGCTGGATTAGATGGGTAGTTTCACTGAAATTTAGACACAGGAGAAACAAAGACATGCTTAAGCTCCTGTAAAGCCTTCCCCTTGTCCTGAAGACACTTAAATAAACCAGCAGCTGCTTCACCAAAGAAAAGATTATTATACAGAGGAGCATCCATCAACTTAGCCTCAATATCATCAGGCAAAGGTTGAAGACTAAGCCATGAATATCTCCTCAGAACTGAACCAGAAACAGCAGCCCTAGAAGAGGCATCAGCTGCATCATAACTACATTTGATAGAATGACAAACTACCTGAGATGAAGTCCCTAGCAAGGAAAAAGCAGAAAATTTACTCTCAGAGTCTGCAAGATTATAAAGAAGCTGATAAGCCTGAGAAGAAGAGCCAACGCATACCTAGAAATATGGGTCTGATAATTAATAGCCCTAAAATCTAGGGTAGCGAAAGTATAAACCTTCTTACCCAGCCTATCCATGGTTCTGCTGTCCTTGTCAGAAGGCAGTAACTTGGATGAAGGAAGCAATTGAGATGGCTTATCAGAGGCTACAGACACCACAGAGTGGTCAGCAGCAGGACATTTAAATAAAAAGGAACAATTCTCAACCACCCTATAAACCCTATGAGACTTCTTGGGAGCAGGGGGCAGATAATCCAGTGATTTAGAGGCATTGCAGAAAACATCCAATAAAGCAGGCAAGACAGGAGGAATGGCTGCAGGTTTAGGAGATTCCATCTGCAGTAATTCATAATACGTCTTATGGATATCCGAAACCTGGGCACAATTCCACTTAAAAAATTCTATCATCCTAGAGATTGTGCCCCCAAAGGAAATTTCCTTAGAAAGATTATCTAGGGCATGAGAATCCTCTTCCTCAAACCCATAGTCTAAAGAGAAGGAATCTGGGTAGAATAAGCAAGGGAATTCACCTCAGAAGAATTCAATTCTCTGGGCCTTTTAGGGGAAGAAGAGGACCAAATAGAAGCAAGAAACACAACCCCTTGAGGAGGCCTCAACAACAGTAAAGCATTAAATATCCCCTGAGTAAAGGCCTGACACACACTTTGTGGATCCCTAGGAACTATGATTCATAGAAGAAATATGATTAATTTTCTGTTTCTTTTTTAAGGGGGCATCCATCCTAGAAACCTGAGAAGGTCCAGACTCAGGACAGGATTCTACAACTGCAGTAGGAACCTCTTCCCTAAAGAAAAACTACAGAACCCCTCTAGACCGCTCATAAACAGTCAACTGTGGTTCCCTCTGAATACCAGAAACAGACACCTACAACGTCTCATCAGACGTGCTGCTCACCAGATACTCACCGGCCTCCAACCCAGACATGGTAGAAAAATCTGACAAAACAACCAAGCAAGCATCCTGGTTCATAATAACCTCAGGGGAAACTCCCGACAGAGGTTGGACAGCGGAAGATTCTGGTCTTACCTTATGCACCTTCTTCTTCTTCCCTGACGGCTGATCCTCAGGGCAGGAAGTTCCATCCATAGTATCTGCAGCAAGAAGCTTAAGACACTGGTTTTCAAGATACAATGAAAGGGAAGAAAGCCTACGATAAAGAGTTTTGGGGACAAAGGCAAAAAGACACTTATTGTGGTGATATTTATGGGGAAATCAGTCTCCCACACTGGTCTTCCTTGATTACACTAACCCCAAACAGCACCAAAACAAACGGAAAAAGTAAACAAAAACCCAACTGGGTACTTATCTGTAATTGTGAGGACTCCAGCAACAGTAGTAAGCACAGGAATGCCAACAAACAGAAAAAAATGGTTAAAAAAATGGACGGAGGTAACAGGCTGACAGTTAAAGCAGCATTTAGACTGGCGACAAAGAATTTCTGAGGAAGGTATGCCTGAACATTACCTTTATGCCCTACCCTACACAAAGAGTGTGCAGGTGAATTTCAGTGTACATTAAAACAGTGGTTGACTTTGGTAAACTGGCCGGACAGTGGACTTCACAGTAGGGAATCTCCATTTGTAAGGAATACTGCAGCGGTGAATGTAAGGACATCTATAGTGTCTTCCCAAAACAAACTTAGTAGTAACTGGACAGATTCTAAATGCTCCCATGTATAGCCATGTAAATAACATTGCCCAAATGGCAAATGTATGAAAGTCAGAAGTTATTGATCATATCCCTGTTATTAAGGTACCTGATAAATCCTTACTAATTGGTTTTCTGGGGTCTGAGCTGGATCTCTTTAATGTTGGCTCATTCTTTAACAATGATGTCAGTTAGCCAATGGCAATTAAAATAAGGCAAACCCAAAAGTTTTGCCAACCATACTAGGGCTGACAAGTTTAATTTTAACATGGTGAGAGCTTTCCCAACAAGCTGTTGTATAAAAGATATCCTATTGTGAGAAATATGGACCACTTCCTGTCTTCAGGGTGTGGGCTAGAATAGAAACCCTAGAAAGAGTAAACTGCCAAGGAATATACCTTCCTGGTGTTGGGACCCCCTGAGTTGATGACTACCTTCAAAGCTTTTCTTGTTCAATCAGCCTCACTTCTTCTGGTATTGGGGTACAAGCTTGACATGAATCCAGCATCACTTCTTGGAATCTAAAAAACTGTAAATGGGGTAATCAATGGTGTAATACTTGTGGGAATGTACCCAGCTAAAAATGACAGGTTACTCTACAAACCTAACTATACCAGAAATCTTAGGATTGATAGTACTCAGTTTGAACAGGAACACTGCTTCTGTAAAGCTGCCACAACAGACTGGTTATCTGAAAAAAAATACTTTATTGTTTTGAAATGATCTTTCCACACTAAAGTAGAAACCCATATGGGAAATACTTTTAGAGTGGTAATGTCCCTCTTCCTGGATTCCTGCCAAGAGGGCTATGTTATTGAGAACCACTGGCCCTGAAAAAAGATCCCCATGCTGCTGCCTTTGACTACATTTGTGTACTACTGCAGGCAGTAAGAGGTAGCCCAGTTTGACTGCTAAAATGAAACTCCATTAAATTCTACCAAAGAAACCTTCCATAGATAAAGATAATTTCTGACTCTGGTCGTGACCTTATCTCAATGATGTTTTGCTTTGCCATCCATCAACAGGGTTGAAAAAGTTCTTAAAAATGTTCTGCCTGGGGTGACTGCTCTGCAGACAAAACTAAGAATCCCATGCATTTCCATGATTCCTTAATTTCTTCAATGGACATGAATTCCTCAATCAGTGACCTCAGTTGACAGAGCTTATTTTCTGGGAACTTAAAAGTTGAGGTAAGTGTGTCAATGTCAATGCACAAAAATGTGAGTTTCTTGGATGGGCCTTCTATCTTCGCATGAGATAATGGGACACCTAACTTCTGGCATAAAGAAATAAAATTAGTCATCCCTTCAGTATTATCCTCTTCCCCCTCCCCGATTTTCAAAAAAAAAATGTCCAAGTAGTGATTCCGGAATTTGACCGGTCAGCACCAATGTTGAAAGCAGTACTGAGATCCTCAAATGTGGCTCATGCAGTAGAGCAGCTCACTGGCAGGCTTTTATTGAAACAGTATTTTCGTTGGATGTAAAAGCCTAGAAATGGCCGTTCTTGTCCTCAAATTGGAATGAAGTGAAAGGCCAACTGAATGTCTAGTTTGACTAGTCATGGGTAAGCAAATTTCTTGACCAGTGAGGAGGCTTTATCTAATGAAATGTAATGAACTTGAGAAAATTCTTTGTCAATGTAATTATTAATTGATGACTCCACTGGAAATTGAAGATGATGAATCAGGTGGAATTTGTCTATTTTTTGGTGTCACTAGCTCAATGGGGGAAAATAAGAAACAGACCTGCCAATTTGCCTTCAGTTAATTCTTTTTCTATGAGCTTCTGCACAGTGTCCCCCCATCCCATTCACAGACCAGAGGTTCCTGTGAACTTTGTTATGCAGAAGGGTAACTGATCCTATGGGAAAAGCCCTGGAATAATCCTGGATCAAAAATGATGCCATAAGCTGGTAAGGATAGCCTCAGAGTTCTTCTTTAAATGATTTAACTTTTAACAGGGGAATGGGTGATATTACAGCCTGAGCTGGTTATGAAAGGAGCCTGTACCTCTCTGTCCACAAAATGACCACCTTCCCCTGGAAGTGAATTCCTGTTATTGTGTTTATCTATCAGTCACTTCTGACACGTGTGTGTGTGTGTGTGTGTGTGTGTGTGTGTGTGTGTGTGTGTGTGTGTGTGTGTGCGCGCACGTGTGTGTGTGCGTGGGGGGGGGGGTATTGGCCTAATTTGTTCCAACATTTCAAGGCTGGGTGGCTGTTGGTCTAATGTGAACATGCATGAGTGAATTTGCTCGGTGGCCATGTGCTTTTTTCAGTATTAAAGGCCCAGCAATATTTAAGCTTAAGTACAGGTGCAGCTGAGGTAGAGGACTAGACAGGACTGATTTTCCCAGCATTGAGTTTAGCTAAGCATTGGAGTGGCACTCCTGCCACCTCAGTGACTTCTCTACTGCCTTTAACTTCCTGAAATGCTGTATGTAATCATGTGCTGTGCCACCCTAAGTGTGTGGATCTGCTCTGATAGCTAAGAAATGATCCAGCAGAGATAAAAGTTGCAGTGAATCCTTTTCTATTAAAATCACCATAAAAACTGCAAATCCAGACTCCCAATTATCTCATGTTTTTACCACAGACTTGTTCAAAATTTTCTTCCCCAAAGCAGTGAGAGCTGCTGTGATGTCTTTAGCCCCAGGTTTCTCCTCATCAGAAAGGCACTGAATGACTTTAATGTTTACCAAGTTGAACATACTGATGCACTCACCCTTAATGACTTTCTTTCTAATAGAGTTGGGAACATGAGTCAATATATGTGATCCTAGGGTAATGAAGGCACCTGAGGTACTTTGGCAAAGCGTAGAGGATGACATTGAGGAAGAAACTAGGCAATCCTTAAATTCTCATGCTGACAAGCACTCAGCTGCTGTATGCTCATAGATTCTGACTCTAAAATGTTAAAACTACACGCATAATTCAGATTTCACTGAGCATGCTGTCAATGACCAATGTCAGCTTCCAGAAGTGTAACCTGCTTGGTCCCAAAACCCTTCCCTAAAACAATGTCTGGTAATATGGACCTGCCTTCTTCAGGTAAGTCATTTACAAATTCCCTAAGATAATTCTCAGCAGGATATCAATTAACATTGGAACCCTTCCTAAGTACATGCACACCCTTATTACCTTCAAGTTCTGGGTTTGAAACTTAAAGCAGTGTAGTTAGCCATTGAGCAGGCAGTGGATGTTTGTTACTGTCTACACTTATTTGTTTCATTTTTACATCATCATCATCATTTGTACCCACAAGACATACTTTAAGGAAGGCTGTATTCAAGCCTTACCCCATCTCATGAAAGCCTGCTCAGCTGTATCATATGCAACATCAGATACACTGTTGCCATTTAATTCATTATGAAATGAGTTCTCTCATTAGCCCATCAGTGGTAGGATCAGCTCCTACATCCTGCAATCATACACAAGGGACAATGAGCCTTCATCCTATTTCAAGGCATGACTTGGTAAAAAATTAGTCTTTCTTTATGAACCTTCCTGTTCACCTATGGTTTTCACATTCAGAGGTGTATGATGTGCTTTTATTTCTCCAAAGCCAAGATAAAAGTGGCCTGCCTAACCAAACTACTTGCTTATATTACCTCAGGATCCTCCACAGGATCCTGATCCCCATTTCTGCATAGGCCCCACCCCCACAGATATATGATTAGCCCCTGTGCTCCCCATTATTGAAATATGGATCATTATAACAGCACTGTCCTACCAATCATTCTCTATGCTAAGGTAGAGGAGGGGAAATGACACTGTGGCCTGCTCCCAAACTCCCTTTAGCCATAACCCATAAACTGATGCAGTTGCAGCTAGACATGTAAATTGAGATGCAATCCTTCTTCACAACAGCCTATCATTTCAAACTCACGTAGTCCTGTGCAACTAGCTAACGCCACTAGCTGGCACTAATCCTCAAATACTACAGATGGAAACATAACCATAAGACACATACCTTCTTATGTATCCAAGCAGCTAGCTTCTGTAAATTCTTGCATGTAAGTTTCAAGATGCATCATCAGGAGAAGTCCAGCCACAACCCATTTTTTTGCACATTGGTTTGGGGTGTCATGTCAGTGACAATCATCTAGAGATAATGTTCACACTGCCAGGTGCTTAGCCCTGCAATGGTTATTCTTCCATACCCCAAAGGCACAAAAATACTCCTAGGTATAGGCACAAACCCAAGACATCCTCTATCCCTTAGGGTTTGAAAATTAGATAAAAGTGAGGTAATAATGTCTTGTAAGGGCTCTTGAGCTGTTAGCCTAGTAATCTTTTATTAACATACAAACTGACATCTAAAGCCAGTTTAGTGTGTCCATTCAACTTACTGGATGTTTTGGTATGTAGCAAGAAATTGGAGCACCTATAGAAAACCCATCCAAACAGAGGGAGTACATGCAGAATCTGCACAGAAGGCACTCCAGTCAAAAATAGAATTTAGATCCTCTTACTGTGAGGCAACAGCACTACCAGATGTGCCACCCTACAGCATATTTTGTCAGAAATGTTGGGGAAAAATAATTATAATGAAAGAAGTTATCCTGGGAGCTGGGACATAGGCTTTGAATTGCCTAGACAAAGGGAGGTATTCACAGTCTGACACTTCTCAGCTACATGGTGGTTATTAGTGAGGAGCGCTATTACACACGTACGCAAATAAGCTAAGAGCAGACTATTAGTGCTGAATAAGGAAAGACAAACACATTTTGAAAAAACATACCTACGTATTGTAGAAGCATTAAGAACCTAAAATAAAGCAATAAGCACATACAAAGTGCTAAGTAAAAGCCATAGGCTTTGTGTTACTTTGTATGTATTCAGAAATTGTAGGTACAAGTAACACTTGAAACACTTAATGCAAGCAGTGAATTGAGCAGCTGTTATTATTAATATTTTTAAAAAAATAAAGGGGATTACTATGTTTTATATTGGGGTATCCTTATGTGGGCACCCTGATGGTTTCATTAACGACTAGGAAGGGGGAGATAGGAAAGGCTGAAAAACATGAGACACAACAAAGAGGAGAACACAGAAAGAAAATATCAAGAGGGCATTGCTGCAGGAGGTGGGAGTGGAGGGTATAATCGTTTTGTTGGGGGATAAACCCCTCTAATTTTTCATCTTTTTATATAATAGGGTAGTTGGGTGGGAAATAGGTAATTGGGTATAGTTCAGAGGATCAGGGTAAAAGGGCTGACAAAGCACCAGAAGGAGTTTCTGCCCACAGAACCTCAAACATTTCCATGCCAAATGCTGAAGCAGTGGAGGACCACAATGTTGAGGGGGTAGGAGCTTGTGGTGGTGAGGTGGTCAGCACCACCTCAAACAATATATCTTCAACATGCTAAGCCTGGCTTCGACTGTCTGAATCTATTTTTCAGCTACTTCTTCTGGCACATCTTCATCTATACCCATTCATTGAGGTTTGCCAAGCTGCTATGTGTAGGCATGCTTAAGAGGACTGGTGGCACTGCCTAGATTCTGTGAGGATGTCCCTGAATGGGCAGATGGTGAGCAGTCCCTAACCTGGAGGTATGACTAGGCTCACTCCAAGAGATTTTGAATCTGTAAAAAAATTAACATAAATGTGAGGGAAATAAAATAATAAAGGACAAAAGAATGCATAATTAAAAAAAAAGAGAGAAAAAGGGCTGAGGAAAAGCAAACAGAAAACACGCACAAAAAATTCACACAGTATTTTACACACAATTTGATTTCTTATTTAAAAGCATTTTTTATTTTATAAATCTTTATTGAATTAAAACAGAATGTATGGGAAGTGTTTATGCAGACTTTTGTTTGAAAGTGTATGGGTTGCTTTTATGTAGACTTTAAGATGACATTTTTATGGGAAGTGCTTATGCTTAGTTGGCAGAACAGCATTCACTATCAAGTAATTGTGGGTTTTACATGGTGTAGTCTACTACACAAGCATAATTATTATCTTTATGTCAGATTTACATTTGTCTGCAACACTGCACTGAAAACACCCTTTATAAATTCTCCCCAGGATTCAATAAACTCTGTGTAGGTTCTGTTCAAAGCCTCCATAGAGTTTACATGTGTGAGTGCGGGTGCATGACGAGCAGCAGTACGCACCATCGTGCAGTGCATATTCTTGCTGTGTGTCATGACTAAGCGAGGCTTCATGGCCGGCAACAGTTTTGCTGGCCAGGAAACCATGTAAGTGAACATGGATAGTTATTTTGTTTAACACAGAGCACCTACGGTCTGCAGTTTTGCACAGAATCCCACAATGATCACCAGGGCTTCACAGATACCTCTCAATCTGTTAGTTCAACACATGTGCACAATGTGGGGACAATTAACCAGAAATAGGGTTATATGTGATATAGATGTGGCATAGAAATTTGGTAAAAAGAAACTCAAACAGAACTCCCAACTTTTTAGAGTAAGAAATCTGGACAAAGCCATGAATAACTGAGGGCGACAAAAGGTCAAAAATAGGGACAGGTTTTAAAATTGCTCTTACGAATGTAGAAAGTCGATAGAATAATAGGTTATATAGCTGCATGAATTTTCTGAAGAGCATGTTTGAAACTCAAATGTTTGTCATTATTTTCTCACTTCAGTCCGCAATGACTTGCCAATGATTTGCCAGAAAAACAAAATTTTATGAGGAAAAGATCATAAATATGAGATAAAAACTGGACATTCTGCAAAAATCAGGATAGTTGAGAGGTATGATGAGATGTATGTAATATTGAGTCAAATCAGTCCTGAGATCATCCCAATGATATGGCAGAAAGACACAAATTTGATAAGGAACACATCTGGACATCCTGGGAATATCTGGACAGTTGAGAGTTATGATTGCAAAGTATATGGCTCCAAACAGTATAGGACAGTGTATCTACAGTGGAAAATACTGTGATATCTTATTCCTAGCATTCTGTACTGAAGCTGTGTAAATGATTTGTAATGGTATATTCATTGCCATGTAAAATGAACACTCGAGAAGTGTGTGTATTGAATAGGGACACACAGATGAAGTGTAGGAATGAACACAGGGAAAGAGGACAGGGGAACCAACCTAATGTACAGCAGATGAGGGCATGTCAATTGAAGAAGGTTGTAGCAGCAACACCAATCACATATCTATGTGGTACAGTTGGCACTGTACAGTGAAATTGTGTTGTATCTGACTGTCACACAAGGTGACATAACAATGGGGAAGATGTCTGTGTGAGATAAGCATCCTTATGTGAAAAAGGACATTTAGCAGCAATCTGATATACAATTGGGGTAGGGTGCATGCTGTGAAGCTGTGCAAACTGATATGGGTGTACTCTGAGCAGAGGTCTCCAGTAAGTGGGGCACAGGTAAAGGCTTGTGTAAAACATTAAATGAACCAACTACAATCATGGACAATATCAAAATAATATCACCAGTAACCCCATGCCTCTGACATAACATATGTGATTTAGAGTGATAAGAGATGAGTCTACACACACACACACACACACACACACACACACACACACACACACACACACACACACACACACACACACACACGTGAACAAATCTTATGATACATCTACACTCTATGAGGGTAAGAATGGTTCTGGCACTGTAACATCTGCTGAAGGTGTTAGCAGGGACACTGCTATACCTGTATGTGACATTATGAGCAATACAGGCTAGTTGACTGGTATGCATGGCATATATATATATATATATATATATATATATATATATATATATATATATATATATATATATATATATATATGTATGTGTGTATATGTATGTATGATATGTATATATGGCATAATTCACACTGTCATGAATGAAATACATGCCATCAGTGTTGTCAGACACATATCTATGTAGTGTGTGCATCAGCAGAACAGGTAGCACACATGCATCTGCTGTAACAAATTCATTGATGTTCCGCACCATCAGATAGTCATGCATATTCCACAAAAAGTATACCTAGGTATGGCCAAAAAGCAGTGTGACAGCTCACTGTGACAAAAGTGGTACACTTCAGTTACACATCACTGGAAGATGTGTAGGGAGGCGCATGAAGAAGGGTGCATTTACTCAGTTATTGGTGTCGTGAAGTCTGGGAACTATGAAGGTATTATGGCCTCTGATGTGGATGTCCTTCACATACCTAGTACTTGTGTTACATTCAAGGCAGTAGTCAGCACTATGACCACATGCCATGGACGTTCCACTTACCATGTACCCCAGGACATAGGTCATATACCTATTGGTCTGAATATAAGGTGTGATGTCCCCATTATACTTGGGTTGTGTGTTTGTTTTCCAGACTTAACAAATCCCCCCCCCCATGTTTTCTTGTCATTGCAGGTGTTGTCATGGCTGTGGCAGCAATTTTTGGTATGTATTGATGCTGTCCATATTATACTAATATCACAGCTGGAGTCAATGATTGCCCACAGTCTGTAGACCTTAAGGGAGCTGACTGGCCACAGGATGCATATGTCATCTATGATATCCATTGCTTAAATAATTTACAGGAAATTGCGTAGCAGACAGCCCTGATGTATGGACCTGATCACTGGACCTGAGATATAGGTCACTTCTGACATTTAAACATAGTGAGATGCCATATATGTGATACACTGATCTATCCACTTGGTGATATAGCTGTTTATGGCCACATGTGACAGTGTTGTGTGAATACCTCAGTGTGGATTTATGTCAAATGCCTTGGGCTTGTCAAGTTCCACACAATGATACTGATGTCATCATGCATGCCCTCGATGACCACTTTCATGACATCTATCAGATGTAAAAGACATGATTTAGCATTAACAACTCCCACAGGTCTGTTGCACACAGCTGGAATATTACTGGTGTCCATTTAGAAAAGGTCCATGATGACATGTTGGTCTACCTCACAGTTGACGAGAGTCAGAATGTCTCTATGCATCATACCTCTCAGCTGTCCATGTTTTTGCAGAATGCCCATATTTTTGTCCCATTTCTTATAAAAATGTGGTTTTCTGCAAATTACTGGCAAATCATAGAGTACTGAAGTCAGAAAATAATAGCAGACATTTGGGTTTCAGACTTCTTCTTTTGGCTGCTCCCATTAGGAGTCGCCACAGCGGATCATCTGTTTCCATTTCTTACTGTCTTCTGCATCTTGCTCTGTCACACCAACCACCTGCATGTCCTCTCTCACCACATTCATAAACCTTATCTTAGGCCTTCCTCTTTAGCTGTTACCTGGCAGCTTCATCCTTAGCATCTTTTTCTCTGCATCCCTCCTCAGCACATGTCCAAACCAACATAATCTTGCCTCTCTGGCTTTGTCTCCAAACCTTCCAACCTCGGCTGATCCTCTAATATACTTATTCCTAATCCTGTCCACCCTTGTCACACCCAGTGCAAATCTTAACATCTTTAACTCTGCCACGTCCAGCTCTGACTCCTGCCTTTTTGTCAATGCCACTGTCTCCAACCCATATAACATAGCTGGTCTCACTACCCTCTTGTAGATCTTCCCTTTCACTCTTACTGGTACTCATCTGTCACAAATCACTCCTGACACTCTTCTCCACCCACTCCATCCTGCCTGTACTCTCTTCGTCACCTCTCTTCCACACTCACCATTACTCTGAACTGTTGATCCCAAGTCAGACTTCATACCTTTCAGAAAATCCATGATAATGCAAAACCTGTTAATCTATCAACTTTCTAAATTTGTAAGAGTAGTACTTATTAATTGTCCCTATTTTTGGGACTTTGTCCTTCCCATTATTTGTGGCTTTGTTCAAATTTCTTGCTCTAAGAGGTTGAGAGATATGTTATACATGCATGCATCAGGTGCTGTCCCCCTAACTCAGATGGATGCATGTTGATGTACACCCTTCTACAGGAACATAGCTTGGGTGGAGGGTGTGCTCAAGGGTATATTCAATCATATCAGGAAGGTGTATGTTCTGAGTCATGCAATAGGGGATCAGTGCATACTGCCTATTATGATATGGCATAGGGTTTTGACACAATCTCCCATGCAAATATCATTGAGAAACCATCCCAGCTGGGGATTAATCCCTGCCTCAGTAGATAGGTAACCAATTTGTTGGGAGGGTGGCCTAATGGATAAGGTGTTTGCCTTACAAACACAAGGTGCAGGGTTTGAGTCTCACAAGGGATAATTGGCTAGGCTTACAATGGCCCGCAAGGGCAGTTAGCTTAGTACTAATCTATGAATCTATGAATCTATGAATCTATGAAAAAATCTATGAATTGGCTCACCGAGAGAACACATACTGTGAAAGGTTGTGAATCAACCTGTACCAGTAGAATTGTCACCATTGGCAAGCTCCAGGAATCTCTGTTTGGCCCTTGACTGTTTGGACTCTATTTCCTGACAGTTCACGCTAAAGTATATGGTTTGAGGATCACCAAGTTTGCTGATTCTTGCATATTGGTACAATCATTGAGTCTACCAGTGATGATAACATTGTGCAGGAGGAGGTAACATAGACAAATGATTGGTGACAAAAGCACACGATCTACAAATAAATGCAGAAATTTGTCTTTTTTATGTTGTCCATCTGAAAAGTGTAATTCCGTGTTAATCACAGAATTGACAACAGTCCTGCTATGCTGAAGCCCAGTGATGCAAGCACAGGGCTACTTCACTGCCAAAGGACACAATGAGGCATTTCTTGATTTAAGAGTCATTATGTGAGTTTGCCACCAATCATTTGTCTGTGTCAGCCACTTCTGTAATATGTTACCATCACTGGGGACTCTATATGAGTTATTGTTGTTGTTGTGTCTTTCGGAGTTTCCTGGTTAGGGGTCACCACAGCGGAAACTCCGGTCCACTAATGATTGGCAGTAGATTTTCATGTGGCAAGTTGCCAGCTCTGACGCACAACCTTCAACGAAGGTACAGCCATTCACACGTCTCCACACAGCTGAGAATCAAACAAGACAACGTCTTAATGTGAGGCGACAATGCTACCGTGAGTCCACTTAACAGTCATCTGCAAACTTGATAAACCACAGACTAACTTCCATTGCCTTGGCTTCAGAGAAGTAGTTTCCAAACATTTGAGGGTCCAGCTCAGATCCTTGTGGTATGCCACTGGTAAGTGGATAGTGGTGGACAGTTCCCAACTTTGAGAGTGGGTGTGCTTTGTCAGTGAGCCAGTTGGCTATTCATCTAGTAATGTATGGCTTCATTCCCAGGTGGGAGATCTTCAATATGAGACATGAATGAGGGATTATGTCCAAGGCCTTGGATAACTAAACATAGACAGTGTGTCCTGTTATCCATCATGCAGGTCTTTGTGGTCAGCATCAAGAAAGTCCACAAGGTTTCATAAGAAAGATTTACCCTTGACAAAAACAAAATGGGCTGGGTCAAGTTTGTTGCAGGTTACCGATATCCCTGTGAAGAAGGTCCACATTGATTACTTCCCTAGCCTTGCAGATAAGACTTTTTAGGCTTATGGGTCAATAGTTGTAGTTCTGCAGGTTACCAGATCAATGAGCATTGCATAGCACACAACATTTGATATTACTTTCTGTAGTATAGGTGATATATGCGTGGAAAAAGTACTGCGATACCGGTGTTTTAGTGCTTGGGCAGGTGGCAACACATGGCTGTATTGTAAATATGTGACATATTGTTAGATAGAGCCTTCACTCTGTTATGCTTCCACATGTAATTTCATGTCATAGACAGGAAATGGACAGTAAACAGCAGTAATACACAACAATATTTACTTTTCCATAACTCAGCAAACAGCTGGTTTGTGCAGCAGTTGGCAAAGTGTATATGCATGCGAGATACACATTTCCAATACTATTTATGTTTGCGTGTAGCTAAGCAGTGTGCAAACACAAGCCATATTGCTAAGGTCTGACAGTTAGTATTCAGCCTATAAAACACACCAGCTGCCTAACTCTGGCAGCATGAGTTAATGCATTATTATGTTTCTTTTTTGGCCCAGACGATACTGGGTTTGAATCCAGGTGAATCTAATACCTTTACATACTTTTACAGAGACATTGTTAAGGCAATGGCATGAATTCTTTATAGAAAACATGTTGCTGTGTGTTGGCATAGCTCAACAGAGATAAGCAGCATTGCTTGGAGGGCACTGCAGCAGTTTGCCACTGCTCACTGTCACTGTACATTGCTACATGATGCACACCTCTGTGCAAACTTGGAGCCCAAAATGTGAAGGAATCCATTCATTTTTCAACAACTTATGTGTGTTGTGTGTGAGACTCTATTTTTTGATCAGATTAAAGTGAGGAAAATGGGGTAGATAAAAAGTGGTGAAATGGGGAGCAAGCAAGGGGAAGAACAAAGGGAAAGCAAGACAGGAATGTGCAGGAGGGATGTAGGAAAGAAACATATCTATCCATTGCTTTACTAATGTAAACAAAAAATATGTGCAGAATATTAACTAAATTTGGACTGTCACTTCCAGAGAAAAGGGTGACCTCAATGCAATCATGTTGTATAGCCAATTGGACTGAATCAAGTTTGTCAAAAAGACGTGTGTGAAATGGTGAGCTATGTATGGGACAATTTTTTTCGTGGTACAGGTGTCCATTTATTTTTTTATTTGAGAGGGAGAGGAATGTTGGAAAGGGATGTAAGGTATGTCTGGGTCAGATAAAGTTGGTAGGTGAGGAAGAAATTGCAGACAGACAAGACAGAGAAGACAAAAGACAGGAATGGTAAAGAATATAAAAGGTTAGGGACACCATGATTGAGGTGAGAGTGAGAACAACCCGGCCCCATTGTCATCAAGCTTGGAGACAGTGAGAATCAAGTCCTCACCCACTGGACTGTCATCACTGTCACCTTACTCTACAGGTGGCTGCAGTGCTTGATGTCTCATACTCCTCTTCTTCCTATTGAACATGTGGAGAGCAGCATCTTCATCCAGCATAAACATGCACCAGTGGTGCAGTGCCCCACCCTATGGACCATTCCTGATAACTAGCTGTGGGTGATGAAATCACCTCATCCACCACTGGAGGGCCAGCCTCGGGGGCAGGACTACCTGAGGGTGCAAGCATTACAGGGGCAGCAGAGTAACTATTGGTGCAAGCAGTACAGGGGCAGCAGAGTAAGTATTGTCAGGCTGGTTCCCAGATGTGCTGGGCATCAGTACTGGAACGGGTGGAGTAGGGGCAGGCTGATCCAGTGGGCCTGGCCTACCTCTCTGTGCTGTGGAGCATTTAGTGATGTGGTACATGACATGATACATTTTGATGACACATAATAAAAAGAAAAAAGAAAATAATAAAATAAAATAACATAAAATAAAATAAAATAAAAAATAAAAAATATTTTTAAATAAAATATAACACAAAAATAAAAAAAATCTTTAAACATAAAATGAAATAAAAATAAAATAGAAAAAATATTTTTAAAAATAAAATAAAACAATTTAAAATAAAATAAAAATCAAAAAAATAAAAAGACAGATAAGGTCTGGGGTGAGAGGAAAAAGGAAGACATAAAATCAGTGCCATCATATGTGACATACAATGCATTAATACAATTATACAACTCTATTATCTTAAGTTTTATGTTTAAGTATACCTCCTAACAGATACACACAATACTACAGATTGCTGCACATGATCCTTGACATGTACATAATATGCATGTTCCAATTATACAGATTACGGTTTACAGCAGGGCATTTGTGCCACTGATATAGAGGCTTTAATGTAATGTAAATATTATTGAAGAAATAACAGTATTGTATAGTTGTGAATTGTGGCATTTGAACTCAAAACCTCTGACTAAAGTCTAATATTAGACTATTACAATTGGATTGTGCTACAGACTAATGCATGCATACTTGCTTTTACAGTTGGGATATGCATGCTCATTTTGATACAACTCTATAAAATACCAAAAAATCTGTCTTTAACTTTTAATGCTGCAATAACACTTCTTCTCTGCTGCATACATACCACTTGCTTCCCTTAATCTCTCCAGTCGAGTTTCATAGGCCGTGGTATTGAAATCCCTATCTCTGGAAGCTGGGGAAAGAACAGAAGACCATTATGCATTATGTCTTGCCTATATTCAGCTTTTATGTCTTACAAGTATTCTCTGTAGAATAAAAAATGCAACCACCAGCAGCCAAAGGTCACCCAGGAGAACAAACTGCAAATGTAAAAAAACAAAAATTCCAAGCGACTACCACAGCTAAAAGCATACGTAGTTTATTAAAAATACGACAGGATAAGCTCTTTCACACAAAGTGCTTCTTCAGATCCATGTAACAGACAAACATTGCATCCAAGTTTAAATATCTTAGCAATAATAAAACAACCAATAACAGCTAATCAATAAAACAACTAAGTCACTGATATGATCTACGTTTCTTAAGAACAGGTTTTAAAGGCATAGTAACATTAATTCCTGGTGATTTATCTGCTTGCATTCTTGCTATCCACTGCATTTCAGCTAGCTCTACTCCATTGTTAATATCACCCCCCTTATGATCTGATATCAATTGCATTACTGTAAATTCAAACGTGTGCCCGTTATTATTGGATAGGTGCTTAGCTAAAGCATGAATTCATTTTCCTGATGTCACCCAGATGTTGCATAATACGTTCTTTAAGCATTCTGGTAGTCTTACCAATATAGAAGGAGGCACATGATCTACAGCTAGCTAAATAAACTACATTTTTAGATCTAAAGTCTGCATACAAGTTGAAAGTAAATATACGATTGGTTAAGGGATGCACAAAGGTATCTGTCCTTGAAACAAATGAGCAGACCCTGCAATTTCTGCATGGAAATGTAGCATGCCTGTTAGAAATCACCCTGGTACTGCTGTTAGTAGTGTAGCAGAGCGGCCTTTTCAAAGAAAGGTTGTTTTTAAATGTATAACAGGGTCTATCACCTACTATAGCTCTTATCTGATCATTAAACACCAGAATAGGCCAATATTTATTTATAATCTCACATGCTTTAAAGATGTTACTACTATAGGTGAGGGGTAGTCTTAAAATATTCTATTCGATCCCCCATGTGTCACCCTTATGTCAGAATCACGAGCTGTCCTATGAAAAAAATGTCTTCCCTATTGTATCACGCAGACCTTTAACCTGTAACATAACTCTATTTAGGTCATTATGATTGTATCCCCTCTTCATTAGCTCATTTTTGAGCTCCAAAGATGCTCCCTGATAATCTTGATCATCAGTATGAAGTCTAGACATTCTTAAAAACTGCCCTTTAGCTATATTATTAAAAACATGCTTAGGGTGCATACTGGAGCAATGCAACAATGCATTCTTTCTACAGTTTTTCCTAAATAAAGAACTATGAATCATACCATTCATCAAAGCAACCTTAGTATCTAAAAAAAACAATAGAATTGCTAAAAAAATTAAAAGTAAATCTGAAGCAGTCACGACTTCGTCCAAAATATTCTACAAACTGTTGCAGTTACACATGTGTACTTCGCCACAGAACAAAGATATAATTCACAAATCTTTTGTAGTGTATCAAGTATGGACTAAATATATGCTGTGAAAGGACCACCCTGCTCTCCCAATCTGCCAACACCAGGTTGGCATAACTGTTTGCACAGGGGGTCCCCATAGCTACTCCAAGATACTGCATGTAAATGGTCTCCTTAAAAATAAACAAATTGTTTTCCAAAACCAGTTCTAACAACATGCCTAACAGTTCAATATGCATAAAAGAATACTCAGTATTATTTCTCAAAAACATTTCACAGAATCAATCCCAAAATCATGGCGTATTATTGTAAATAAAGTACAAATGTCCATTGTAACCAATAAAACATCAGATTGAAATGGCCCATGATTTCTGCAAAAATCTCTTAAAGTGCATAGAAAGTGTTCAGTGGCTTTAAGAACAGCTGTCACTTTTTCTAAAGGTGCCTTTAACTGACTTTCAATGAAGATTGATATAAATTCAGTCACCCATCCCCTCCCTGATACAATAGGACCAAAGGAAGGCTGCAACAGAGATTTATGCACCTTGGATAGACCATGAATAATAGGAATTAATGGCTTTTCAACTAACATAGATCTTTATTAATCATGGATGTTAGTAATAAGTCATATATGGTTTCATGCACTTACTTCACAACTGATTCAACAACCGACTGCGATATAACCTTATAGGTGATAGTGTCGTTTAACAAATCTTGCATGCTGTTGGCATAAAATGCTGAGTCTAGTACAACAATCCCCCCCTCCTTTATCAACTGAGAGTATTGCTATCCTGGAATCATTCCTTAGTTGTTTTGGAAATTGGCCTCATATTTATCTAAGTTATAAAAAGTATTGTTTGCTGGCAGAGAATCAAACACTTCCTTCTCACAGAGTTTAACAAAAGTATCAACCATGGGTGGCAACTGAAGATTATATAAAGTAGAGCGCTTCAGAGGGTTAGCTACAGAATCTCCCTCATTTGAAAATGCAAGTTTAAGTGCCACGTCTCTTGTGAAAAGTTTGATATCTACAATTAAATCACTAACCTGAAGCCTGTGGCTGTGGTGCTTTATTAGTAGTCCAAGAAATATCCTGGACTCCTGTACACCTTACCTCTGTGCTTTAAACCTAGCACCTTCCCCACTAATGCTAGCCATGTCTAACAGATGACCAGCACCAATGGAGACTGATATTTTCCCTCCTGTTTTACTTAACACATTTACTGGAGTGCACACACCTGAGCAAAGTGTTTGCCCAGTGGTATGCAAAGAGGAGCAGTGCCAAGCAATGAGGAATGAAACAAAAGAAATTGGAAAGTTAATCTGTTAACACAATAACAGTGCCTCATCCCTCATACATATAATTAATATCAGTTCCACTATCTAAAGTGTTATAAGTGTAACAACAGTAAAAGCATATGGAACATCCTGTATCAGAACCCAGGGGCATGTGTATGGCAGTCCTACATTTACACCTGTTCCCACAAAAAAGTTGAAATAACACCTGTTCATGTATCAGTTCATTGCTATCAACTGCAATGTCACAACAGTAAAAAGAAATGTTTGCCCACCCTGTACTAGAACCGACGACCACCTGTACTCCAACCCTACACTTACACCTGCTGCCACAGTACTAGTTCCATAATTTAATCATTCTTAAGGTCTTTCTGTTAACCACAATGGAACAGCACTTGGTGGAATTCATTGAATGTATCCGATTTCTACTTTTGGCTGTCTGGGTCCTGTCTGCTTCCTGGGTGATCCAGTTGTCCAGTTTGCAGACTGCCATGCTTTGTGAATATGAGAGAATCACAGCTAAACCCACTATTCATTTCCTCCATTCCTGTGATTGTTCTAAGATCCACATTGTGCAAACACTGCCCCCCAAATAAAATAAAATAATAAAAAATTAAAGACAAAAAATGAAAAACAAGGGGAATGCAGCTGACATGAGGAAAAGCAATGTGTAAAATACACACTACAAAATATTAGTACACATGAGGCATTTCTACAGAGGTCTGATTTGATCTCTCATTCCACTGAACCTTCAGAACACAGAATAGGTGTCTTATCCCTTTGCCACAAAAACAGCTTTGCAGCAAGGAACTGAAATTATTCTGCATACAACCAACTGCAACATCATCTTTGGTAATATGATACCATACAACTGTTATTTGTGCATTTATTATGCTTGGATGTAATTCACTGATCATGCACCCAGTTATGATTATTGTTTGCAAATATACAGCTCTGTGTTACCTCTGTGTTTGTTGGTCATTCTTGTCTTATCTGACTAGTAATCTGAGACATGCATTCTATAAACCATTCTATATCATTGGCCTTAAAATGTGTGAGGGTATTAAATGGAAATATATTCAGTTGCAGACAAATGAAGGGGAGGTTGGATATTAATGAACAGAACCTGTTAATTGTGTGCTGTTTACTTCAGTGGTGGCTGGTGACTTCAAATCAAAAGGGGGCTTTAGGAGACAGCTGAATGGGTGGGGTCAATGGGAATGGGTGTGTCCAACTAGAAAGGGGAGGAGCTATGCTCAAAACCACAAGAACTGTAACTTTAATTAAATACTCTACCCTGAGTGCCAAACCATCATTATGAGAGTCCAATCAAGACAAAATGAAGTGTAGAAGAAAAAACATATTTCAATCCATTGGCTGCATGACAGCTTACTTAATATCTAGTTGGAAACAAAAAGGTTGTGAGGCATGAAAAAATAAATTACTTTTTAAATACATTACTGGAATGCTAGTCAAAATCAAGTATAAGAATAACAAGCAGCACTCAACTCAAACAACTTCTCCTTGACTCCAGTTCTAATTATAATTTATATTCAGCTTTATTAAAGTACCACGTAACATGCTGAAAGTAGCAATCTCTGTGATACCACCACTTGTAAAAATGTTTCTTACTCAAAAAAGACCTGCTGCCTGACAACAACTATCTACTTGTTTCATGGGGAAAACATGATCAAAGTAAAAAATGAAAAGCAAACAGGAAACAAGCTCAACCTACATTGCTTAAAGGATTACTGCACAGGATATGGACCACACATGATAGATTGGCATTATGTTTAGTTTGCAGGTAAAGCCTGTAATGAGCTCTTAAAATAATGAAATTCTGTCCTTTATTACAAATACTGTCATATGCATTTCAATAACCAAGGCTTATATGTTATCTAGCTATGTAAGTATTCTCTGCATGGCAACAACAGAAAGGCTTTCAATGTTGGTAATTCTTTAACAGTATGCTTATTAAAACTTACTTGCATCTTACAATCTCAGACAAGCTTACCAGATGGTTATTAAAGCACTGTTACTTAAACACAGTGCAACAGGCACTTTCTGAATAATAATAAGCATAAATCAACAGTATAAAATGTGACAGAAACTAGAACATTCTGCAAAATCAAGGACAGATAAAAAGCCATTGTAGTACTTGTGTCTACCTTGGATGGGGGGAAAGTCTGCACATTTACACTGCATAACTGCTCCTTGCCTTGCTTGGACACATCCAGATTCACTACATGGGGGAGTGGAGTGCAACAAGTATGTCACAATTTGAAATGTCTCTGGCTGACTGTGATGGCCATGACACATTTGTCATACCTCTCAACCTCAGAGCAAAAAATCTGGACAAAGCCATACATAGAAGTGGGACAAAGGCCCAAAAATAAGGACAATTTTTAAATATTGCTCTTATAAACTTAGAAAGATAATAGAATAGTAGGTCTTGCATTAGTATGAATTTTCTGAAGGGTATGAAATCTGAAACTGAAATGTCTGTCATTATTTTCTAACTTCAGTCTTTAATGATTTGCCACTAATTTGCCAAAAAAAAAAACACAATTTTATGAAAAATGGACCAAAATGTGATTCAAAAATATAAAATAGCCACACAATACAGCTGGGAACCTGTCAAAGAAGGGACACTTTTTAATATTAGTACTGCTAACTTGAGCAGCTGACAAAATAAAAGTATCTACATGCATTTCTGAAATAAAAGTAATCTATAACTGATTATTACAGTTATTTATTAATTGTAAACCCTCCATGTTTTATTCCAAAATTGCCATTTTGTGGAGGGATTATTAGGGGAAGAGCAACATTTTGAGCCAAAATCGGGGACAGTTGAGAGGTTTGGATATGCCTAATTCTATAAAGCAATTTATTTGTATGTACCTCTCAACCTGTTAATGCAGGAAATCTGGACAAGGCCAAATATATGGCGGGAACATATAAACAGTACTAAAAATTGCACTAGTATAAAATGAGACAGTTGATCGAATAACAGGTCTTGCTTTAGCATGCATTTTTCTGAAGGTTATGAAGTCTGAAAAGCAGTGTCTGTCATTATTTAGTGACTTCAAATGATTTGACAGAAAACCACAAATTTTATGAGGAACAAACGAAAAATAAGAAGCAAAAATGTATTCATTCTGCAAAAATCTGGATAGTTGAGAGGTATAGTTCAGCCGGGGCTGTCTTTGAGTTTGCTGCCCTTCACCCCTCACAAAATCATGGTCGAATGGAGCTTCCCCCCTACAGCCATTGTTCTTGAACCATTACTTAGCTATTTCACTCCATTTACCATAAACACTAATGTGCATACTGCTTTACTTCTGCGATGATTTGGACTTCATTTAAAAGTTTTATTTTGCATTTTACAGTGCAAACACTAATAGATATCATATCTGCTAAACAAAGCAATGCAGTCTCACAATGAGAACAGACTTAGCATTAAAACGTCTCTGCCCTTGAAAACTCACAATCACTGAAACAGCATTGAAACCCACCTTCAGAGAAAATACATTTTGCCAGTGGCAGATTAACTTTGGGTTTGGGCTGTTTTCAAATCACAGGCCCCTTGCAAACAAAACATACACATGCTCTTTCATACACCTTCCTGATTGTATTAAATTATATTCCTTGTACAATACAGTACAGTTTTAGAGGGTGTTTTAAATGTATTGTTTTGAAATTTTTCCAGTAAACAATGAAACAAAATGCATGCACCAGTAATGACAAAACTGCCCAATTCAGGACATTTCCATCATAAAAGTCTACTCAAATTCTACAGTCCACCAGTATCAGTACATATGCAATCTGTGAAGAAGTAAAAGTCATCTAAATAATTCCACATTAAAGAGATCTGTAACTAATGAAGAGGTTGCTGCTAGCAAACAACTTTGTATTTCATTGTTTCATCTACAAATAAAGTGCCCGTTACCCTTGAGGAATAAATTGGCTATCTTACACTAAAAAAATGGTAAGCTAGCAATATTGCAATAGGGAATGGATGGCCAACTGATAACAGGTTTATAGTTACAAGGTATCTTCGCATCCACCCCTTTTGCAACACAGTACAGTATCAGAAATGCCTCTATCTACTGTGGGAGTAGAACCCACAGCCTTCGGCATCAAAAGCAAGTATACTACCTGTTGTGCTATTAACAATGCAAGCAGACTCAGCATAAGCAGTACTAAACTTTTGCTCCCCTGCAGCTCTCAGCTCCTTGTAAAATCTACTCACTCAGTTGTATCTCTGAACTTTGCAGCACAAAGAAATCTGGAAAAAGACAGTTTATTGTGGGGGGGGGATAAAAGCCCCAAAACCAGGGACACATTTTAAACATTGCTTGTATAATGTTGGAAAGTTGCTAGAATAAAATGCTATGTTACCACCATACATTTCACTGCCAATCCTTAAACCCAGGACCCTGTGCAAAACAGTCAGAGCAATATACCACTATGCCAAATCAGCTGTTTTGTGAAAGAGGAAAATGGAAACTTAAATGGCTACCATTTAGTGAATTCAGTTCTCACCATAGCACAGCTGTCAACCTCTTAGCACAAAACACCTGAACAAAGCCAATAATGGGTGAATACAGCCCCAAAACATTCAGTGAATTCAGTTCTCACCATAGCTCTCAACCTCTTAGCAAAAAACACCCAGACAAAGCCAGTAATGGGGGAATATAGCCCCCAAACATATTCAGTGAATTCAGTTCTTACCATAGCTCTCAACCTTAGCACAAAACCTGGATGAAGCCAATAATGGGGGAATACAGTCCCAGAAATAGGGGCAAATTTCAAATATCCATCTTATACACTTAGAAAATTGCTAGAATAAAACCTTTTGTGTTACCATGCACTTTCTGTAGAATATGAAGTCTGATATTCAAATGCATGTCATTTTTAACATTTGTTAACCAGGAAAGTCTGACTTGGAACAAAAGCTAATTTTTAGCAGAGGCCCAGGGAGAAACACTCCAGACAGACACATGTCTTTGTAAGATGGGAGGACACAAAAACAGGGAGGGCATACAGACTCCACACAGAAGGTAAGGCACCCCAGCCAAGAATCAAACCAGAGAACATGTAGCTGTTAGGCAACAATGCTACCACTGCACCAATGCACTACTGGCTTTGCAAGGACACAAAAATACAGAAACCACAGATTTTATGAGGAACAGAACAAGTATGAGGGAAAAATCTGCAACATTTTTACAAATGGTGGAGGCTAGGGAATTCAGGCTCTTGTCACCTGACCCCAAGGTATATGGTTCAAGCCTTATTCTCTTCCCACAACCATGTAGCACCTGGGGCATTTCACACACACACACACACACACACACACACACACACACACACACACACACACACACACACACACACACACACACACACACTACCTGGGACAGGTAAATCCTTCCACAGCTTCGTTCGTTGGAGCAGCACTAAATACATCCTTCCACATCTTCGTTAAGCCTGCGAGATGTCCTTCCCTGATGAGACTCCCAGCCTGCCGATGTTGCAGTCCAAGTCCGATCCCTTTCCTATGCAGTTACAAGTGCATAGACTTCTGGGATCTCTGCACTTGAATGCTTTATTATCCAGACTGCTGCTGTGACAGTCTGCGCATGCTCCAGACTCTTAGCAGCAGTTTGAAAATGCTAGTGCGCATGCGCAAAAGTCCGCTCTTTGCAATAGTTTTTTCTTTTGCGTTTTATTTTATTTAACTTTCTTATTTTACAGCTGGGGGTGGGGGGGCTGCAGTCCGGCAGTCCAATAGCACGGGCCGCCCCTGCTTTACTTACATTTCCAACCTTGACAAAACTACATCTAACACTTTGTAAGTCTAATCTGACACACCCACTAGCTGTAGGGCAGTTTGCATTGCCATGGTGTTTACCTTCCCCCTACCAGTAATTATCCACAGTTGCAATCCATTAAACGCAAACACAGAGGGAGAGCCTGCATTATGTTTACATTTGGTACATGGAGCCAAGGATTTGGGACTCAGTAATTCTAATGTGTGTTCACACCTCATTTGCATCTTGTCCATGCTGACAGCCCTGAATCTAGACCAGAAAAGGAAAATGTGTAGCTAGGGAAACTGAAGGTGAGCAAAGTTGTTTGTTTATGTGGTGAACAGAGCAGAGAGGCTATTACTTTGGGATATATCTGCACAGAGGATTATTGATTTTAAGAAGGCATGCCTGCATTTTGTCAGCTACATACTGCATATGCTGACACGTAATTATGAATAATCTGTTTAATAGTTTTATATATAGTTTGATTAGCAAAGTATTTTACAGTTTTATGTGTATGCATTAGTTAGACATGTACTGATGGCATGGACAGGTTTTCAGGGCATTTCACAGGTATACATGATTGACAATAACTTCACATGGAATATTCTGCATTAAATCTGTAAACACTTTTAGCATTTCAAACATGCTTTTGTAGCCAAATGTGTCATTGCCTATTCTTTTGGGGGTGGGGGAGCAAAGCTGCATAGCACTTTCTGAGAGACTGAGATAACTCAGTGTTCTCCCACTGAAAACACTGGCACATTCTAGCAATGGTCACAGAGGAAGAGGCACCTCCATAGGGAGAATCAGAATCTGAGTTCTCCTCTGAGTCTGAATCAGAAATCTGAGAAAGAACCTCTGTATCCATCCCTGCATTTCCCTGCTCAGATTTAGAATCTTAAGTCTCTTCAGGAAAAGAGGAATTCCTCTTCTGTTTACCAGGAACTACTTTACAAGAGAGAACAATAGCCTGAATTAAACCCTGAGTCTGATCAGTTAAACTACTCCAATCCAAAAAAAAAATGACTAGGAGTAGATACATGCTTCATTTTACATATCGTTTTGGGAGAAAAAAATGAGACCAACAATGTTACTAATGACAGGAGCTGCTTCCCCAGAGATGGGCACAACATTCTGACTCAACAGAGGAAACTGTCCCTGCTCCCTCTACCAGGACCAGTAAGAGTGGCTTTTTCTTGCCCACTAAGGGAACCCTAACAGAAGCATAAGACATGGCTAACCCCTTGTCCATAGTGTCTGTACGTGCTACAACAGAGTGGCCCAGGGTAAAAAGTGAGTGGTTTGAGGTACAACAAATGGTCACAGCAGAGTAACCCACCTGCGGCGGAGGAAAATTACTAATCTGCTATGGTGGCAAAGGCTGTTTACTTAACCTTTTCTTTTTGTTGCAGGGTCAAGACAAAAATGGTGGCTCTTACCTAGGAATGACAAGCAGCAAGCAGCAAACACTACCAGTCCACAAAAGTTTGACATAAAAAAAAACTCAGTAAAAAGCACTTTAAAAGATTAAGCCAACATCACAAAGGAAAAAATAAATGCAATTTCTGCAGAGAAGAAATAAAAGTATGCTACAGTCTTCAGTCAGCTGATTACAACAACACTCCTAGCTTTAAAATAACTTTCTTGATGAGGAAAGTAATTAACATTTACAAAATTAAGAAAATGGAAGTTTTTCCCCCTAAAAGTAACTTATCTGCCCAGCAAAGGAAAGCACAAGCCAACCATTGATCTTCTAAAGCCTCAGATGAGCATACTATTCAGCAGCAATAAAGCTGTGAAGGGCTTGGTGTCCAAACCTGTCTTTTAGTCAGCTCATCTCAAGCTGCTTGACAATTTGGGCATGTAGAAGGTACCCTGAAGCTTTGGACACAGGCCGGCTTTTTTATCCTTGGCAGGATATAACTCACATAGCTAAGGCTAATGCAGCAGTGATCAATATGATGAACATCCATTACTGATGCTTCCTACATATTCTCTGTCTCAAACCAAGCTCCAGAAAGAAAAGTTACCTTCCCCCATGATCTGATGAGACTATCATTCTGCGAGGCAGTTCAAAGGAAATTTGTATTACAAAGTGTGCAGACCAATATTAAGAAAGGAAAAATATGACATACATCATTGTTAGCTGTGTAAATCTATAAAACTGACTGTGTTGCAGGTTTTGTACCTTAAAGTAAAGAGCAGTACAAAAAATAGTACCTCATAAGAACTGAACAGATGAATTAGTGGTCCTAATTCTCAGAATTGATTGTGTCTCTAGTGTCTGGCTGGTCATGATTCCCCTCTATAAAAGGGTTGTTTAAAAATTTTAAAATATGACAATTCACATTGAAAGGCTTGCACTCTGAATCTATCATACTAATGTTTTCAGTGCAGTGTTTGCTTTAAATTGCATGAAAACACAATTTAAATCAGTTGGCATTTGCATCTACAGGTCATCACAACTGCTGTACATAATGCAGTAAATGTGAATAGAGCTGACATCTTACTATGATTAATAACAGACTTAACGTAAGCAGTGTGATTGTGAATGCAGCCATCATGTTTTATACGGGGTGGCACTTAGTTCTGACCTCCTAAGTTGTATGGCATGTTATTCGATGGGTCATTCAGTGCCCCTATGTATGGGCTACATGCTTTGTTTAAAACTGCTACATTTCTCTTGGGGACTACAACAGTCACACATGGAAACCTATAAGTATGACTGGTCTCATTACATAGTCTGCTGCCTCTGCATCCATGTTTACACTCCATAACACTTTTGTTTTAATGTCAAATGTTCTTGAAGATAGGCCTTAAGTCTTGAGTCAACTTTCATTTCCTTTTTGTATTGTCATTAACATACATTTTTACTATTAATAATTACTCAGCAGCTTATTTTGCTGGGAAGAAATCTTTCTGCTGTGGAAACTGCAAGTATTTCCAGTTAATAAAATATATAATTTTTTTTGGCTGTTTTAATTATGTATGGTCCAACAATTAAGGGCCCCAGAGTAAGCAAGTGTATACAATATGCTTCATTCTCTATCCGCAACCACTGGACCAGTAAATAAAACAAAACCATCACTATAAGAAATCACTTTCAGCAGCAATAAACATTAGTGCGATGAAAGACTGCAAACTGTCATAGCACATATCTAGGTTACTGGCTTTCGGATATATCCTTTACATTCTGCTGTGCACTTTCTAAATGTCTATTTTATATAACAAACTCACTCATGTAAAATATTAAACAATGAAATGATAAAAAGTATACCTTAGTGCTAAACCACAGTCTAAAGATTAGAGCCCACAGAAACCTAAAACTAATGTCTGATTTTTCATATATTCTTGCTATGATACAATTGTCTATGTTATATACTTATGGAAGTGTCAAAGTCATTCAAATAATCTAAATGTTCAATATGCAGCTGGCCAACGATCAGTTGAAGAAAAACTCGCACAATGTATCCAAGATGCTATTATACTACTTTTCTTGTTTTTATACGGTGCGTCTATTTAGTATTGGGGCTGTTTCCTGTGTGTCTCTTGAGGATACTTATGGAAGTCTTGAAATATAATTTCATAAG
The DNA here is from genome assembly GCF_019279795.1 of Protopterus annectens. NCBI lineage: Eukaryota > Metazoa > Chordata > Ceratodontiformes > Protopteridae > Protopterus > Protopterus annectens. The sequence goes on along the minus strand of NC_056730.1, from coordinate 88,758,143 downwards.
GTCTATATATGAATTTTGCAGTGCAGTCTCTCAATTAAATGTGGAGCACTTTAATCTAGTACCTTACATAATCAAACATTCTTATATCTACTGTAAGGCACTTGCAATATTAGCTAGAGTGTTAAAACAACTAATCTTATAGTATGCTTTATAGCTGAACTTTGCCAAATGAAAACCATTGTATAATCACTATAGCTTGTAACTGCTGTAAACTTAAACTGCTGCAGTAACTCTCACTGCCTTGTTAACATTTTCACCTCTGTTTTAAAAAGTTTCAATGACTCACTTTTAAACTTGCTTGAAATGCATTAGTTATAGACCTGAATTCATTCTGCAGTAGGGATCTTTAGTGAAACACGTAAGGATAACTAGCTTTTTAATTAAAATGTAGTCTAAGGAGTATGAATCTATTTTTCAGATTGTTCCATTTGAATCCTGCTAAATGCAGAGTCACTACCGTTCATCTCAGACAACATATAACATTGGTAGTTCATTTTTACAGCGTGGCTATTTGATTTATTATAGGAACAGATGGCCATAGCAATTGAAATACAGCTAGACTGTGTGTAACCAGCACATCATAATTTTATGGCTAGTATTCATTAAACCAGGATTTAAAATGGACATGGAGATGTATCATATTCAAATCCAGTCACACTCTTATACCAGTTAGGCAACAGTTAACTCTGTTCCAAGTAGCTTGGTGCATTTATTTCAGTACAATTTAATTTCTGGACATTTTTGAAATGAGTTTCCTGAACCAAGTGTGTTTAAGTTTATGTATATTCCCAGTACATACTTTATATACTAATTATAAAACAAAATTGCAGAAGCATTGCAGGGCATTATACCAAAGAAAAAAATATTTGCAAACAAAGTGAGACATAACATTAGGCATACTGATATTAAAGTCAATTTCTGCACTCAAAATCCTTTGCATATGTCCCTTGCCATCATTTTAGTTTATTTGATGTTATTCTAACCCTTCAATCAACTGATGCCCCTTACATGCTTTTCCGCTAGGCACCACAAGACATCTAAATAATGAACAGCATAATTGTGAAGGCTGGCGCCCTGCAGTTGGATAGACTGATGACTGTTTGGACTGGGGCCCCCAAAAGCTGCTGGGGGCAACAAAGAGTGCCTAACAAGCTCCTTTTCAACAATAGCAAATAGAAAGATGTGAATGAAGCAACTGCACTACTGCTGTTACACTTACGAACAGGGGACTGTAGTACAATTATGTCAGCAGAATTTTGAGTCACATGATCAGATTTCGCTAGAATCTTAGGGACCATACATGTCCTATTTCCTTTTAAGTTTATGCAGATTCCTGGGAATGCATTATTGTAGGCAGTTATAGAGGACTGCAAAAAATCATTATGGTCTTGGCAAACTGTGGCAATCCCTGCATAGTGACACTGCAGAGTTGTTATCTTTAAAAGTTTTTAATATCGATATTGAACTTTTTATTAGAAGAGCCAAACCTAAATTTAACTCACATCCCAAGAGCTAAATATGCCCTGTTAATGCAATTTGATTGTTAATAATTAGATGAGATATTAACCGGTGCAGCATTAGCAGTCATTACCTTCAACGACTAAACAGTATTGTTTTAGATAAGAATCAGTGAGCTACATGCTGCATGCAATGCCGGCACCTTGCAATGGAGAGCACAGTTTAGATTTTGGACTGTTATAAAGTGGCATGCCCATATTCCTGTTAAGAATTTATACCGATCATGTGGTTTGAAGCATAATTGTTACACCACAGCGAAACATTATAATTATATGATCAGCACTTTGTTATTTGTCTCAATGATATTGGAAACTCTCAGCACTGTTTTAAATTAGCTTGTCATACATTCTGAAAAATGATATGGACCAATGCCACTGTTGTGCTGGGCATATGGACAGTGCTGATAAGTGCACATATTTATGGTCTGACTATGCAAAAATGATTAGAGTGTAATGGCAAGTTAATTATAATTAAGTAGTGAAGACATTATAATTAAATTGTAATCACACTGCAGTTATAATTATAATGTAAGTAATAACATGAACACTGCATTCTTATTAACTGTTATATTGTTTAACTCACTTTTGGAATACCAGATACTGTCACAAAACAATGTAACTAGTAATATTAATGAGTTATTTATTTGCAGGAATGAATAATTCATGTTATTTGTATGTAGTCAGAAATCCGTGTTGCATAATTTGTGTTACATCTTTTTACCCTAGGGTATACTGCAAACATAAAAAAAATCATGTATCATTTGCAAGAAAAATCTCTCAGTGCAAACTAATATATTTTAATACAATTTCTATCTTTCCTTTGATGGCAGCAAAATCAAAAACAAAAACAAAACAAAAAAATATATAGAACAGGGCTTTCTTTATAACTGCAGCATCATCTGTAGTGTGCATCATTTCTTTTAAGCTATATTACCACAAATACTGTTTCGTTTCAGGAGTTCCGAATCTTACCATCGAAAGGTATAGGTTTGTACCTGGGTTGTGTATCTCAGTGAGAAGTTGTTTTTGAGCTGTACTGTCCTTCAAAGAAGGTTGCGGTCTCTACTGCAAGTACTGCACTGAAAATCTACAAGGAAAATACAAGGCTTATTCAATAAGAGTCTGCAGAACTGCGTTCCTAATTCTTCTATTTTTGCTTTTACAGATGGGAAAGTAGGACTGAGACGTAGCTCTGTTCTTCTGTGGTTTTATTAATAGGCTCCGATTTAATTATGAACAAATAAATCATGTTTAACATACTGAAAATGTATGCTATTAGATCTTCATAAGTGAATGGAGACAGACTTACTGGTTTAGTTTGGTAGTGAGCCATGGCAATGCTCTATTGGTTAACTGATATGCACACTGTACTGCCCGCTCCTTCAGTAGCACAAGATGCTAGTCGTTAGCAGACAGGTATCCAGGTGTAAAATGAACACTACATCTTCATATACCTGATGCTTGAAAACTTTCTAATGTTAGACGAATGCTCTACTCTTTGTATAAGTGCAGCACACATTTTAAGCAGATTTTAAAAAAAGTAGTTGTTGATGACTTTGTTACATAATATAGAGTAAGGGCTGAAAAAGTTAGAAAGAAAGACACAGACACTGAAAGGAGATGAAAACAAGCATCAGTAGTGCTATATTACAACTCCAAAATGCATTGGAGAGCACTGGGAATAATGTTAAAATATACAGGATTTGGCAATAATGCAGGACATAGGACCTTAGCAGTGTATCCCCATTATCAACCAAAATGTAAGACCAGCAGTTTAATTTGACACTGCCATGTCATTTGACTGCTTCAAGAGACTGAACAACTGGTGTTTACAGCAAAACACTAAATCTGTGCACAGGATTTGTCATGAGCCACAGCAGTTGTCAACTGTTTCATTTTTAGTTTATTGTGTTTATAAAGATCGGGTCTAGTGTCCTCTATTCCCATGTTTTGAATCTTAAAAAAAGGAAAAAAAAAACAGCAGGTACAGGGATTAAGGGGAAAATACTCTACCTTACAGAGAAAATGAATCATCTACCCAGCCGTCTGTCCATATGTTTATCAATCTACCATAGATTCATAGTTTCACAGGTATGTACTAGGCTAATGGCCTCTTATTTAGCCTAGCCATGCATCCCAGATGTTTGGCAAATTCTGGTACCCTTGATAGTGTAAGCTGGAGCTTGGGAGTTGAAATATTTACAAGCTGGGGCCTAGGAGATGAACCATCTACAGGCTGCCTGTATAAGTTACAGATGTAGATGCCAAACTAGGGTGAGTTTCTGGTTCTCCATCCAGTTGCCTGATTTATATTTGAATTTATTTAGGAAGGAACTCTGGTTCACATGGATGGGGATCCTTTTCCAGAGAAGGGGTAGTCTATGGGATACATGCCTGTTTCTCCAGCAGGTCCTATTTATATCACAGGCAGAGTTTAATTTTTTTAGAATGGGTAAATTTGGTACTGTTTATTTTGCAGTTATGAATGAGGTTCATCAAAGTGGGGTCCAAGGATGCCTTGTATGTCAGGAATGGATCTCTTTTCAACAGTCTATGAGATACAGAATACAGGGATTGGGTTTTGAAGCAGTCTACACAGAAAATGTTATTTATGCTCTGTATTCTTTTAGCCAGGAACCTTTGTAGATGTTCCATTCGGTGAATGTTCCTTGTTAGGTACATAACAAAGAATGCGCTGTACTTAATTACAAGTCTGATGAGTGGCTGAATACAGTGGAATAATTCTCCCCTTGGAACTAGATGCCATGCATTTGTTTATAAGCTACTCAACATAAAATGATTTCCTCACTACATTAAGCATGTGATGGTCAAAGGCTAGATTACTGTCTATGTATGTCCCCAAACCCTAACTACTAGGTTGACTCATAGGGGTGTGTTGTCAATATGGTAGTTATCAGGGTTGGCTGACTTCCATAGGATACTACTGTGCACTTCTTGACATTTAATTTTGGTCCATAGCTCTGACACCAGTAATTTGTCTGCATCACATTTGTCTGCCAGACACACTAGTCATTGGTGACTCCATAGTCAGACACACTGACGTCCCGCTCACCAGACTGAGTAAGGAGAAGGTCACAGTAAGCTGTCTGTCGGGTGCTAGAATCCGCCACATAATGCATGCACTCAGGTCTCTCAACAGCAGGTACAAGTACGACTCAATCATTGTCCACGCTGGTGTTAACGACCTGAGACGTACCTCCTTGGACTACATGAAAAGAGACATAGAGGAGCTCTCTGATTATGTAGCCCAAGCAGGTATGACCCTGACCTTGAGCAGTATCCTACCTTCACCAAGATTGATGCCACAATACAGAGATAAGATGATCAGCTTTAACAATTGGCTTAAACTCTGGTGTCATTCAAAGGGGATCCAATGTCTGTCTGCCTGGGATGACATGCTGGACAAGCCACGCTGCTTCGCAAGGGATGGCTTGCACTTGTCACCCTGGGATTCTGGATTTTGGCAAAGGCTTTGCCACCCCATATTGCCTTTTAGGCAAGGCTCAAATTCTAAACCTACCACCCTAGAACAAAACAAAGAAAAAAACTAAGGGTAATGCTGCTCAATGCCAGAAGTCTCAACCTCAAGATGCACGCACTCGAGGCCCTTCTCAGTATGGAGAACATCGATGTCTGTGCTGTGACAGAAACCTGGTTCAAGGCTCCTGAGAGCACCCCAGCACTATCAAGTTTTACCTCATATCATGCGTTCCGGCCCCAAAACCTGGACAATACCAAGAAAGGAGGAGGGGTATCCATATTCATCAGGACACCCACACCTCAAGATTGGTGGCATCGCACGATGCATCGGAAACCATCCAGGTGCAATTAACCATAGGCAAGACTGCTCTGCAATTTGTAGCATGTTACAGGCCACCCTCGCAAACTCAGGAACCTCATATGGCCTTCCTGAAAACACTGGAGGGATAAATGTATCTCCGAACACCATCATACTAGGTGACTTCAACTACCCTAATATAGACTGGGAACACTACTCAAGCCCAAACACTCTAGCCCAAAAGTTCCTGGAATTCATAAACTCAAATGCCATGGAACAACTAGTCACCATCCCCACAAGAGGAGAAAACATACTTGATCTCATCATCACGAACATGGGAGCACAATGTTCAATGCCGGAAGTATACCCCTCACTGGTGAGATCTGATCACAAACTAATCTCGCTGGAGGTCCTCATCCCGCCCCACCGAAATGAAAAAGACCACAGTAAAGAACTTCTCGAAAGCAGACTTCACACTTCTAAAGACTAGTGTGGTCTCCTTTAAGGCCCCTAAGCCGGCGGTTAACATTACACAAACCGCTGAATCACTTACAAATGCCTTCTACCAGCACCTGCAGGCTGCATGGATCAGGCAATCCCAAGCAAAACAAAGACTCTTTGTACCAAAGGCAAGCGTCCAGTCTGGTGGACCCCAGCCATAAACAAACTCTACAACAAAAGGAGAAAGCTACTACAAGATAGAGCAAAATCCTTAAAAGGTAAGACACCGCTGATCACTATAAGTAAAAAGCTAAGAGCTCTCATAAAATCATCCAAAGCTAATTTTGAGAAAAAAATAGCTAAAGACTCTAAAGACAACCATAAGGCATTCTTTAGCTATGTCAGAAACCTAGGAGGAAACTCCCAGATATGCTCAGAATTAGTTCAAAATGATGTGAAGATTACTGATCCTACAGACATTGCCAACATACTGGCTGAAAGGTTCAGTGCAAACTCCCCCCCCTAAAGGAGAGATATCTATACCAAATGATTGTAGCCCCCCAAACATCTCTATCAGCACTTTGTTATTTGTCTCAATGATATTGGAAACTCTCAGCACTGTTTTAAATTAGCTTGTCATACATTCTGAAAAATGATATGGACCAATGCCACTGTTGTGCTGGGCATATGGACAGTGCTGATAAGTGCACATATTTATGGTCTGACTATGCAAAAATGATTAGAGTGTAATGGCAAGTTAATTATAATTAAGTAGTGAAGACATTATAATTAAATTGTAATCACACTGCAGTTATAATTATAATGTAAGTAATAACATGAACACTGCATTCTTATTAACTGTTATATTGTTTAACTCACTTTTGGAATACCAGATACTGTCACAAAACAATGTAACTAGTAATATTAATGAGTTATTTATTTGCAGGAATGAATAATTCATGTTATTTGTATGTAGTCAGAAATCCGTGTTGCATAATTTGTGTTACATCTTTTTACACTATGGTATACTGCAAACATAAAATAATCATGTATCATTTGCAAGAAAAATCTCTCAGTGCAAACTAATATATTTTAATACAATTTCTATCTTTCCTTTGATGGCAGCAAAATCAAAAACAAAAACAAAACAAAAAAATATATAGAACAGGGCTTTCTTTATAACTGCAGCATCATCTGTAGTGTGCATCATTTCTTTTAAGCTATATTACCACAAATACTGTTTCGTTTCAGGAGTTCCGAATCTTACCATCGAAAGGTATAGGTTTGTACCTGGGTTGTGTATCTCAGTGAGAAGTTGTTTTTGAGCTGTACTGTCCTTCAAAGAAGGTTGCGGTCTCTACTGCAAGTACTGCACTGAAAATCTACAAGGAAAATACAAGGCTTATTCAATAAGAGTCTGCAGAACTGCGTTCCTAATTCTTCTATTTTTGCTTTTACAGATGGGAAAGTAGGACTGAGACGTAGCTCTGTTCTTCTGTGGTTTTATTAATAGGCTCCGATTTAATTATGAACAAATAAATCATGTTTAACATACTGAAAATGTATGCTATTAGATCTTCATAAGTGAATGGAGACAGACTTACTGGCTTAGTTTGGTAGTGAGCCATGGCAATGCTCTATTGGTTAACTGATATGCACACTGTACTGTCCGCTCCTTCAGTAGCACAAGATGCTAGTCGTTAGCAGACAGGTATCCAGGTGTAAAATGAACACTACATCTCCATATACCTGATGCTTGAAAACTGTCTAATGTTAGACGAATGCTCTACTCTTTGTATAAGTGCAGCACACATTTTAAGCAGATTTTAAAAAAAGTAGTTGTTGATTACTTTGTTACATAATATAGAGTAAGGGCTGAAACAGTTAGAAAGAAAGACACAGACACTGAAAGGAGATGAAAACAAGCATCAGTAGTGCTATATTACAACTCCAAAATGCATTGGAGAGCACTGGGAATAATGTTAAAATATACAGGATTTGGCAATAATGCAGGACATAGGACCTTAGCAGTATATCCCCATTATCAACCAAAATGTAAGACCAGCAGTTTAATTTGACACTGCCATGTCATTTGACTGCTTCAAGAGACTGAACAACTGGTGTTTACAGCAAAACATGAAATCTGTGCACAGGATTTGTCATGAGCCACAGCAGTTGTCAACTGTTTCATTTTTAGTTTATTGTGTTTATAAAGATCGGGTCTAGTGTCCTCCATTCCCATGTTTTGAATCTTAAAAAAAGGAAAAAAAAAACAGCAGGTACAGGGATTAAGGGGAAGATACTCTACCTTACAGAGAAAATGAATCATCTACCCAGCCGTCTGTCCATATGTTTATCAATCTACCATAGATTCATAGTTTCACAGGTATGTACTAGGCTAATGGCCTCTTATTTAGCCTAGCCATGCATCCCAAATGTTTGGCAAATTCTGGTACCCTTGGTAGTGTAAGGTGGAGCTTGGGAGTTGAAATATTTACAAGCTGGGGCCTAGGAGATGAACCATCTACAGGCTGCCTGTATAAGTTACAGATGTAGATGCCAAACTAGGGTGAGTTTCTGGTTCTCCATCCAGTTGCCTGATTTATATTTGAATTTATTTAGGAAGGAACTTTGGTTCACATGGATGGGGATCCTTTTCCAGAGAAGGGGTAGTCTATGGGATACATGCCTGTTTCTCCAGCAGGTCCTATTTATATCACAGGCAGAGTTTAATTTTTTTAGAATGGGTAAATTTGGTACTGTTTATTTTGCAGTTATGAATGAGGTTCATCAAAGTGGGGTCCAAGGATGCCTTGTATGTCAGGAATGGATCTCTCTTCAACAGCCTATGAGATACAGAATACAGGGATTGGGTTTTGAAGCAGTCTACACAGAAAATGTTATTTATGCTCTGTATTCTTTTAGCCAGGAACCTTTGTGGATGTTCCATTCGGTGAATGTTCCTTGTTAGGTACATAACAAAGAATGCGCTGTACTTAATTACAAGTCTGATGAGTGGCTGAATACAGTGGAATAATTCTCCCCTTGGAACTAGATGCCATGCATTTGTTTATAAGCTACTCAACATAAAATGATTTCCTCACTACATTAAGCATGTGATGGTCAAAGGCTAGATTACTGTCTATGTATGTCCCCAAACCCTAACTACTAGATTGACTCATAGGGGTGTGTTGTCAATATGGTAGTTATCAGGGTTGGCTGACTTCCATAGGATACTACTGTGCACTTCTTGACATTTAATTTTGGTCCATAGCTCTGACACCAGTAATTTGTCTGCATCAGCCCTCCATGGTGAACATTAGTGCTGGAGGGGAATTCTATGATTGTTACTATGAACATTAGTGCTGGAGGGGAATTCTATGACTGTTACTAATTTACAATCATCTGTAACATTGGTCAGTCATATGCCCTTGATATTGGCCTTGACTTCAGAGAAGTAGAAGTAAAAAAGGAATGATCCTGGGACAGATTCCTGAGGGACTGCACTGGTGACTGGCATTTTTGTAGAGATAGTCTCCCCATTTCTAACTTCCTGGGTCCTGTCTGTGAGCCAGCTGGCTATCCACTGGGTGTTATAATGGTTTATAGCTAACTTCTTGAGTTGCATATTATGTCACATACCTAGGCTAGGTCAAGGTAGGCAGTGTGAATCATTTTGCTCTCATCCGTTGCTTTGGTCACCTTCTCAAAGTAGTCCACCAGGTTGAGTAGGCATGACCTGCCCTTGACAAAATCATACTTGGTTGGGTCCAGTTTTTGGAGGTTTCTTGTGTCATTATCAATTATTTTCATGATAATTCATTCTATAGTTTTACATATGAGATTAGTGAGATTTCCGGGTCTGTCATTTCTAGGCTCTCCAGATGGTCCAGCTTTGTGCAGAGGGATGATGACTGCTGTTCTCTATTCATGACTCACAAAGCCTGTTTGGAGGCCATGGCTGAGAAATAATTTTAAAGGTTTTGATATGTTGTGCTCTCATGCTGTTTAGAAAACAGCCTGTGATATTGTCAGGGCCCATCAATGCAGTATTTTTGACTATAGAGGGAGCATTGAGGACATGTACCTTAGTGATACTTGGGAGAGCTTACATTTCATGATATTTCCTGAGAGGAGGCTAGGGATGGTGTGAGAGGGGTAAGATTAGAGCTGGATTTGTCTGCCAGTAGGATTTTTATGTCTTCTGGCTCAGTGTAGGTGGGCCCATTAATTATGAGCTCTGCATTCAATTGTGTATTTCTTCTGAGGTTGCAGACATAGCTAAAGAATGCCTTGTGGTTGCCATGGGAATGTGGGAGTCCAGATTTACCTCATATTTGGATTTGGTAGACTTTATTTGTCATCTGAGGTTTTTGTTTAGTCTGATGAGAGTGCTTTTATTCTGCTGGCTGATACATCTTCTAATTTTGCAATGATTTTCCTCCTTTTGTTATACAGCCTATTGATGTTGTGATTCCACCAGGGCAGCTTGTTTTGTCACTTTGTTCTGTACTTATTCCTGGTGGGTCCAGCTGCCGCTATGCAGCTCTTAACAGGCTCATGTAGGGTTTCTGTGAACAGTTCCACATAGGCAGCAATGTTCTTTGTGTTCACTGGGGATTGAACCTTTTCCAGGTTATCACTTAATTGGAGAAAGCTAGACTTAGAGATGTTCCTGAATATTCCAGGGTTAGTTGTGACTCTGGGTTTTATTTTTATGTCAAAGGAGATTGTTTTGCAGTCTGACATTACCAGGGAGGACATTACACTAAGGACTATGCAATGCTTTCCCATATTAGTGAAGACCAGATCCAGTATGTTTGCACCTCCGGTCGCCATATTGACAATCAGGTCCAGGGAGTTTGTGTTTACAAAATTCATGAATCTCTGTGACTGCACATTTGTTGTCATATATAATTCCATTTAATAGTGGGCTAATTAAAGTCACCCATGAATATGGTATTGGGTTGGATGGCAAATGTTTCCAATAAGTTTAAATATATGGTTTGGGTTTCTTGTGTCATAGAGTGGGACCTATAGCTTGCATGGAAATGGTACTGGATTTTGTCTATCGTGATTTGGACTTGGAAAAGCTCAAGTAAATTGCCCTGTTTGACCAACCTGCCAGTATATTTATTTCTGAGGTAAACCAAGACTCCTCCACCTTTAGCACCTGCATGTGTAGTAGCTCATCTAAATGTGTGGAAGGCATTATAGCCTTGCACTGCTGGGGTGCTGTCCATGGATTTAAACCATGTCTCAGTGACTGCACAGAAGCCAGCATTCTCTAAGGTAAGGACAGCTTCTAAGGAGTGTAATTTCTTGTTTATACTCCTGGTATTGAGCAATAACACCATTAGATTTTCTTGGTTTTGATTTGCTATGTTGGAATGATTCTCAGTTAGGCATTGCCTATAAAAGGCACTATGAGGGGGGATAATGCTTTAACTAATATTCAAAAGATTAGACAGGAGAGATTAATATCACCTCTGGTAAAGCAGCATCGTCTGTTGCCCATATCCTTCCATGTTGTCACATATTGCACCCCCTTAGGATGAAGCCAGAACCCAAGCCAATTATTAAAGTCAGTCAGCTTCTGTTTGTATTGAGGTGTCATCCTTGGGAAGGTAGACTGGTGCTCAATGCTTGATTCATACCAGCTTGGGAAACATTCCAAGAGGGCTATCTTGTCTCTTTTCCTTTAGTCAAGGAAGGTATGCCTCAGGTCACTTACATCCACATGGACTATGATTGTGTTGTACTGGTACTTGGGGTACAGTGACCTGAGTGTGTGCATAATCTGATGGATCCTGGCCCCTGATAAGCATCTGACTATGACTTTCTTCTAATTCAGCCTGGTGAGGGATATTATTGTGTCTCACAATGGAGTCTCAGATGACCAGAATGTTAGCTTGTGTGGTGGCTTGCCTTATAGGCTTAGAAATAGAAGCTCCATGATATGTGGCAGTATGTTTCATTCTGGGTATTGTTTTGAAAGAGTGCATTTGGGGCTGCTGAGGGCATTTGTTATATGTACTTCATTTAAAAGATCTTAAAGTTTAGGAAGTTTACATTTAAGTGCCTCAGAATATGTGGGTCTGCATGTCTGGTTCATGCTGTGTGTGATGAGTGCAGTATGTGCACTACTGAAAATCTGATTGACATTAGGAGTGCTTTTATGTTAGAGATTTGTTTCCATTGTCATTGTATGACTACAACTGTCACATAGTCTTTTTGTTTGAGAATTATAAAATTATCAGTGAAAATAAGGTAATTTTTATATTTCACCAGAATGTCCAGAATCTACCAAGTTGGCACCGAGATAGTGGGAAAGCTCATATCCCTGGGGACAAACTGTTTTTTTATTGAGTAGATGGTTGCTGTGAGAATGTAGAGTAAAGTCAGGAGTGTCTGGTAAGCAACTCTAGGGCAGTGCTTGTCACTGTGCGAAGTAGTTGCCCTGTGTGCAACTGGTATTTGTGAAATTTCAAGGGTACTTTTATTGCGAAAATATCAGGTCAAGGTGCCTGCTTCTATACAGGGCACTGCCAAGCACTTGAGAGAAACTACTGTAATGCACCCTGGAGATTTATGGCTAAAGTATGTGGGAGAAACAGACAAATGCAGGTTTTGTAAAACCAAATTGGAAACAGTTGCACACCTTGTTGCAGGTTGCATCATACTAATGGCAGAAGGACTGTATACTGAAAGGCATAATAATGTGGCAAGATTGTTGCACTGGGGATTGTGCAGACATTATGGTACTGAAGTGACTGAAAAACACTGGAAACATGAGCCACAAAGCACTTGGGACCACCTATTACCAACAGTTAAAAAGATAGATGCTAGAAAACCAGATATAGTAGTCCATGAAAAGAAGACAAGAGTAGAATTAATCATAGAAATGGCCATGCCCAGTGACTACAATATCTTACATTCAGAGAGACACAACGTCATACAATATCAGGATCTGCAGGCAGAAACAAGAGCAATGTGGACGAAAGATACCCAGACAGTTCCAATTGTAGTAGTAGGAGCAACAGGTGTTATAAAAAAGAATCTGTACGAATTTCAGAAGGAGTCATTATTGGGCACATAGAGGGTTCTCGAAAGAGTGCTTTTGGCTGACATCAAAGATTGAAACAATACTAATTTCATGATCTTTAATCGCACTGCGACTTAAGAATGAGGTCCATTCCCATCATGGTATTAGAAACCTAAAAGACTTGGAGAAATTGAAGAGTGAAACAGTTCTGGTTTCTTAAACTAAAGAATTTTAGGTGCAGTCTTCTATATTTCTCACTTTGCTCAACTGCATAACCGTACTAACTCCAATAACATCAACTACACATTTCCCTGCACTAAACTAGTCTATATTTTCAGGCTGCTCCTTCTAAGACCAGACTCTTTCATTTTCCTGTCACACAACCATGCCTTATTTGACACTATTCCCCTTACTTATGTCATCAACATGAAACTTAAAGGCATCAGATCTGCTACTCTTAACGTAAGTAGTCTGCTGAAAAAAATACATCTTTTGAAGCATGTGTACTCAGTAGCCGTATATCAGTAGTTAAAGGATCATGAATGAAAATCTGATTGTCCTGGATATTTTCTGTCTGCTAAGAATAAAGTCTATATTGATTTCTAACTTCCAAATCCTAAACTCATACACCACAACTGAGTATCATGTGATAAGGAGTCCATTCAAATGAAAAGAGTGAGCCAACTAGAACCGCCCGCCAACATAAACACACATACATCAGTAATGCTGATCGGACACACTATTGATGCTATTCACCTACTTCCAAAACATATAACACTGTCTTTCTGGGTGATATTAGTCTCCACTGCTCCTCCAAATCTCTACACCTGATTTGTTACAGTTTCTACAAATACAGTTTTACAATAATTACTAACCTCTTTAATAAGAGCACTGTACCCTAAACTCGTTCAGCACCAACATAAGCAGCCAGGGATTTATTTTTGCTTTTTATACATTTGGCAAAGATGGCAACGGCCCTTCTTACTGTCCTGAGAAACAAGAACAGGTTCTGACCACTAACACTCACTATCTCTGCATGATGCAAACAGAACTTCAAGTATACTATGTACTTGTTAAAGTATCTTCTCATTTTTCACAACTGAAAGTGTAACCTCTTCAAACCCAAACTGCCTCAAACTACTCTTCTCAAAAACATTATCAATGCATCATTTTCTCCAAAGCTGATTGTCTCCCAGTAAGACAGAAATCCACCCTCACTCTGTCATCAGCCATATACAAACGTCTATGCTGAGGAGACCGTCCTTCTCTTTAGAAACATTCTAATGTGATGTCATCTATGTTGTTGAGTCATATCAGCATGACTCGTACATTTCATTGTTCATTCTTTCTTGCATCCAGATATGAAGTGTTTTCATGCATTCCACCAAAAACTCATGAACACACCATCACAAATTATTCATCCTTCTGCACATCATTAAACAGCTTTTGTTTTAGTCTTAGCAAGTTGCAACCTAGCTGATGGCATTACCTGATGTCAGAACTCCCTTCTCCATCCCTTTCTTATACACCCTTCCTATGTCTTCCACTCAGTACAAGATCCTTTCTTACTCCCTCTCATCAGTTTACTTACCTGTGGTGACTCTTCTCCCTTGAGCCACTCTATTCTTTTTTCTCTTTATGCATCTACTCCTCAGGCCCTCAGTCTACTCCCTTTTTTCTTCACCTGCTTCCTATCCCTACTTTTATCTCTTCTTATTCTCACCTTAATTTTCTGTCCTCTCTCTCTCTCTCTTTGGTGCTGCTCATTTGTATTACTTCTTGCTCCTTATGCTGGTTTTAATTTGCTGTTCAGTTTTTATCTTTTGCATTTATGCTATGGTGGGAAAAATGCCACTTACCTACTAAAAAATAACTGCATAAACAAATATCTCACATCTATGTATGTATCATATATCTATGGCAAATGCTTCAGAAATGTTATTTACCTTACATGGTAATTATATCCATTTTCTTTCAAGCTGTATAATGGAGCTTTTCTACACAGACCCCTACTGTAAGCTAACTCTGCTGGCAGTGAGTGTGCCAGTTGTCCAACTGTAAACTGTCCAAAACTATTCCACCATGAGCTATAAGCATGAGCAAACAGTAGCATATGAAAGTTTCAGAAATATTTTCAGAGTGCAGTTTAAGCATGTGATCTCATGAGCAGTGAAGTCACAAAGTGAGTCTCCTTATTGCCAAAATGCATGAGGAAATGTAGCTCTGATATTTTCATGTGCTATATTTTCTATTAATATTTTGTAGCACCTTATACAAATGGAAATTCAAAAAAATATTGCACTCGTTGAAAAAGAGTATGTAAATTAAAAAACAAAATTGCTTGAATGGCCTTTTGGAGGTATCCATAAATGTTACTGTGAGATGCACATAAGATGTAAACCTCATGGTAACATTTTTGAATTCATAGAAAGCCCTAATGCAGTAAAGTATGGTGCTTTGTATGATGATGTATAGCACTTAGTCAATCTCTGCAGCCATGCTGTATATTAACGAGGCAGTCTGGAGGAGAGACATATGCTAATTAGCCATGTGCTTTCACCCCCACCCCCGGAACCACCTACTGTAAGATATCTACGTGCCAAGCATCACTTGGCCATATAGATTAGCATGGCCACCCCTTGTACTTGATGGTAATGAATATGGCCAAAAGGCCATGTTCATCCATTGTAGTGGAGGTAAATACTTGGGGGTTAGAGGTAGGGGAGAGTTTGTGTCTGTTTGTGCATGAGAGCTGCTGCATGTGTGAGTGTATGTGTGCTTGTCTGCCTGGGAGGTCCCAGGGGATTAGTGAGGAGGACAATCGTGTGTGTGTGTGTGTGTGTGTGTGTGTGTGTGTGTGTGTGTGTGTGTGTGTGTGTGTGTGTGCATATGGTGTGAATGTGTGTTAGTGTGGAGTAAGGGTGGATGCTGCCATATGTGCACATATTCCTGTTTGAGCAACACCTGCAACCTGTCTTGGGCTGGTGGAAAACACTGGACACTAGGGACATGTACTCAGGATCAGGGGGTGGGAGAAACCAGTGGACATCAGGGCTAGCTCTTCATGCATATATTTTGGAAGTTACAGCCATGACAAGGGTATGAAGTTTGGAACACAACTATGAAAGCCCCATATTTGACAACCAATCACTGCATTGCTCTTGGCAGTTAATTTTTACATCCAAAGAAAACATATGGGCTGGAAGACTCCTATCACTATGGGGAAAAGTTGATGAAGATGGTGTCCATGGTGATATTTCTGTATTGGGGATGGTAAATCCTCTAAAAATGAATAAATTAATGGATACCAAAGAGATTCATAAAGCAGCAGCTTTGAGAAAGCAGAGTATTCTGTGGCCACAGTGGTAAGGAAATCCTTTTATGTTGTGCAACTTATAAGTAAGGGCATGGCATCTAGGTCCAAAGAGGTCATTATCCTACTGTACTTTACCCTTATTCGACTGATCAGAGAGTGCAATGCTTCCTTTGGTATGTACCTGACCAGGCCTATGCAGCAACTAGAGTGACCTCTGAGGTTCCTTACAAAATGAATGCAAAGTGTAACAAATCTTCCTTATGCAGAGTACCTTAAAGCCCTTTTCTTCTACTCAGTCTCCTGTAGATTGCTGAAGGGAGATCTATGCCTAGCTTACAAGGCATCTGCAAACCCCACACTAATGAATCTCCTGCATATTTGTAAGTCAGATAGCAGCAGAAATACAAGGTCTAGGGTTTTAAATTTTGTCTGTGACTTAAACAGAACATGCCGAAGAAACAGGCTTCCCATCCATGTGAAGCTGAGTTTGTCTATTACCCAGTTTAAGCACAACCTAGACTAGTGGATGAAGGAATATGAAATTTACATTAGGCCTGGCTTACATTAAGCCTGGATCCCTTGTCTCTTGTGGACAAGGTTAGCTAATAAATGCCTGGCCCTCCATGCCCTATTTGGATACAAGACATCATTACTCTTTCAGAAAAAACTTGGCTAGGTTTGGAAAGGCAACCTGGCTCAATAGCCTAGTAACAATCTATGAATCTATGAATTCATGCAAAATAACTAGATTTAAAAAGTATTAGTACAACATATTGGCTAACATGAATGATTTGGTGAAGTTTTACACCGGATGCACTTCCTGACACAACTCTCCCCATTTATCCGGACTTGGAACCGGCACAAAGAAATTCACTGACTTGTACATCCCCAGTTATGGGAAAGAGTAGTGGAAGCTAGGTTAAGAAGGGATGTGATGACTAGTGATC
The DNA here is from genome assembly GCF_019279795.1 of Protopterus annectens. Classification (NCBI taxonomy): domain Eukaryota; kingdom Metazoa; phylum Chordata; order Ceratodontiformes; family Protopteridae; genus Protopterus; species Protopterus annectens. The sequence continues at coordinate 88,741,078 of NC_056730.1, read as the reverse complement.
AGCAGTATGGTTTCATGCCGGGAAAGAGCACTACAGATGTGATGTTTGCTCTGAGAGTGTTAATGGAGAAATACAGAGAAGGTCAGAAGGAGTTGCATTGTCTTTTTGTAGACTTAGAGAAAGCATATGACAAGGTGCCTATAGAGGAGTTGTGGTATTGTATGAGGAAGTTGGGAGTGTCAGAGAAGTATGTAAAAGTGGTACAGGATATGCACGAGGGTAGTGTGACAGTGGTGAGATCTGCAGTGGGAGTGACAGATGCGTTTAAGGTGGAGGTGGGATTACATCAAGGATCAGCTCTGAGCCCTTTCTTATTTGCAATGGTGATGGACAGGTTAACAGACGAGATCAGACAGGAATCCCCGTGGACTATGATGTTTGCAGATGACATTGTGATCTGTAGTGAGAGTAGGGAACAGGTGGAAGAGACCCTGGAGAGATGGAGATATGCTCTAGAGAGAAGAGGAATGAAGGTCAGCAGGACTAAGACAGAATATATGTGTGTGAATGAGAGGGAGGATAGAGGAATGGTAAGGATGCAGGGAGTAGAGGTGGTAAAGGTGGATGAGTTTATATACTTGGTGTCAATAGTTCAGAGTAATGGTGAGTGTGGAAGAGAGGTGAAGAAGAGAGTACAGGCAGGATGGAGTAGGTGAAGAGTGTCAGGAGTGATTTGTGACAGACGAGTAACAGTAAGAGTGAAAGGGAAGGTCTGCAAAAGGGTAGTGAGACCAGCTATGTTATATGGGTTGGAGGCAGTGGCATTGACAAAAAGGCAGGAGTTAGAGCTGGATGTGGCAGAGTTAAAGATGTTAAGATTTGCACTGGGTGTGACGGGGGTAGACAGGATTAGGAATAAGTATATTAGAGGGTCATCCCAGGTTGGAAATTTTGGAGACAAAGCCAGAGAGGCAAGATTACGTTGGTTTGGACATGTGCTGAGGAGGGATGCTGAGTATATTGGGAAAAATATGCTAAAGATGAAGCTACCAGGTAACAGGAAAAGAGAAAGGCCTAAGATAAGGTTTATGGATATGGTGAGAGAGGACATGCAGGTGGTTGGTGTGACAGAGCAAGATGCAGAGGACAGGAAGAAATGGAAACAGATGATTCGCTGTGGTAACCCCTAATGGGAACAGCCGAAAGAAGATGATGACTGACTTAACATAACAAGGTAAAGCGCTGTAGGAAATACATTTAAATTCCCTCATAAAATAGTTCAAGTTGATTTCACAATATGTAAAATCACACAGTTTAAATGGTCTCTTTATATAGTCTTCAGATGTCAAGACAACATAAGCATAAACATTTCAACATCTTTTAGTGTCTTTGGTGCATGTAATTAAGTTCGGAGACAGAAAATAACTCACCTACAATTCTAAAACAAATAATACTTCATCAATTCATTGGCAATTGCACATTTCACACTGTTTTTGTCTCTGTTATTACACAATCACTTACCAAAAAATAATTCAATAATATTACTGCAACCCTTTTTATGTAGAAAGTCCAAAACTGTGTTGACTCAGGTAAGGCGTACCATTGATAAAACATGGTTAAACTTGTTATGCTATGGAAGACAAATTGATTTAAAATGTGATTCCTGTATTTTTTTTCCTTCCATAATTCAGACTGTAGACATTTGTAAGCTATAGTTAAGCTTTGTAAGACCTTTAAGAGAAGTTACACTGTGAAGTTGCATGTATAAGATAATCTGACAGTGAAAGGAGAATTGTATTTCTTCATTTATGTAATATAGATAAAAATATGAATGGAACTTTAACATCTATTCTGCTGGAAAATTGCAGCAATCGTGTGATGAAATGCAGGGATGTTTCTTACACAGGAAAGTATTAATTGTTCATATATACAGCAACTGCACAGGAAAAGTTAAATGAATATTATACCATGATCCCCCCAAAACGTGCACGCTGATTGGCCAGCGTGCCCGTTGTAAATCGAGTTATACTAATGGAAAAAGGTCCGGTCGCCCAGACTTTTTTCCATTAGAATAACTCGTTTTTTTAAAACACTGTCTCGCTATGTTAAATGGGTTTAACATAGCGAGACAGCTTTAAAATAAGCAACGGAGATCTCCATTGCTTATTTTAAAGCTGTCTCGCTATGTTAAACCCATTTAACATAGCGAGACAGTGTTTTAAAAAAAAAGCAACGGAGAAAGCAAGATATCCATTGCTTTTTCTTAGTGTTTCGCTATGTTAAATGAGTTTAACATAGCGAGACAGTTTTAAAATAAGCAACGGAGATGTCCGTTGCTTATTTTAAAACTGTCTCGCTATGTTAAACTCATTTAACATAGCAAAAAAAAGCAACGGAGATCTTGCTTTCTCCGTTGCTTTTGCCCACAGCTCTGATGTACTGCGCAGGCGCGCAGTACATCAGAACTGCCGCAGATGCCAGACATCTGCGGAAGGGCAGTAAACAGGCATTATACTATGCCATTATTTAAGAAAAGTAATAGTTTCTTTTCTTAAATAATGTCATGGTATAATAGCAATAACCCACGCCTGGGTGTGGGTAATGCTAAATTTACCCACGGTTGGCTTTGTTTGGTCCCTCGGGCTTCACCCTCGGGACCAAACCACGCCGACCGTGGGTAAATTTAGCATTACCCACACCCAGGCGTGGGTTATTGCTATAGTCAGGCAGGACACTCTGAACCTACAGCCCTGAAGGGAGACATTTGCAAGCGATGACTTGCAATATTTGAAACCCTGTACTTATTTTCAGCTAGTCTTTCTACATATTTTCTGTATGTGAGGACAACTGAGTTGTAAAAAAAAATAATAAGCTAACATTTTTGTGCTGAATCAAGTGTACTAGTGAGTTCTGCTGGAAACATTGTTGTGGGGACATCTACATTAAGTTGTTTTCTGCAGTTTGCCTGTACAGCTTGTTAGTAACTTAACATTTTAGGATTCAAAATTCTTTGAGGTAGAGTCCACCACCTTATTTATCTGGCAGTAGTTAGAGGTGTAGGTATTATATCTGCGCAAGTAATAATCATTCTGCTCTTCTATGGCACTGTATGCACCTTTGCATAGTTAACTTATGCCAGACCTGTGTTAAGCTCATCTAGCACCCTGTGCAGCACTCCACACACGGGTGCTCCCTCAACACAATCATGCCCCCTAACAGCTTATGCTTGGAGTAGTTGTCTTCTTTGCCCTGTCCTAGTTATTGCACTAACCTGAATCAATATTGTTTAACTTCTAATTTTCTCCCCAATACCATGTTTTGTTTAGTCACTTTAAGATCTTGTGGCATCATATTTATTTATTGGCATTTGCTTACTGGGACAGTCCACTGGGCCAATATCAGCCCATTTTTAGTGGAGACCCAGGGAGAAAAGCTCCCCAAAATACAAGTTAAATATAAAAACTATAAGCAATTAGTTGAAATTGAACAGAGTAAATACGATTGCAAGTAAGTTACCTCTAATGAGTATTAGACAAAAAATTAATTTTTATACATTTTGGTGCAAATTCACACAAATGTTCAGAGTATGGTAATTAAACAGTTGGATCATTCTTAATTAGTCAAAGGATATGTTAGCTAGTATAAAAAGGTAATAACATAGCCAGGAAATAGATGGTTATGAACCTAGTATGTAACCAGATCAGTACTTTGCTTTCATTTTGTAAGAAAAAAAGTCATGCTGCAGGATGAGAACATTGTCAGCAGAAATTACATTAACAATAATAATGGAAACAGGTTAAGGTGTTTGCCTTACAAACACAAGGTACAGCGTTTGAATCTCACAGGGGATAATTGGCTAGGCTTAAAATGGCTCGCAAGGTCAGTTAGCCTAGTACTAATCTATGAATCTATGAATCTATGAACGAGATGGTTGAAAGAGGGATGCAAACGCCATTTCACTGTCGGTCTATAATGTAGTCATTCGATGTAGGGTTTATTTTTCTGATATGGCTTGTAATGCCCTCAGGTAAGGACATAGGTGTGTAGAGATGCTTACCAGCTAAGCTTGTTATGGTTTAAAATCAGTGGTTTTCCTTTTTTTATTTCATGTGTTTGGTTATGGGAGCAGTTTAATGTCTCTTGACTGTCAGTTATTTTAAACTGCAGTTGGAAGTAAAGACGCACGTACTGATTCTATAGATTCTATATTTTGGGAGGGGTGCAGTTGTTGAAATAGAAATTATTATATCAGTAAGAATACCTAAACAGTGAAAACTTCAGTAACATAAATACAATTGGTCAGCCCATCCATCCTGGGTTAAATATAAGGGCACGCATTGATTACACAGTGATGGAAAGGTCAGTGACGACATACCTGAAGTGTCTGTTTATTTTCTTGGAAAAGAAACCAATAGTTTCCAGCTATCAGTAATATAAAGAAAGTAAATAAAAATATCAGATATCATCCTCATATATTTAAACAGGAAACAGTCAGTAACCTCAATTATCAGCAAAGTTAGACATCATTAGTGAATGGGAGAGGAGAGGATATACATTTCTGCAGTCAGTTCATGTCAAAGTCATTGCAAATTATTGAGTTATTCTCAGCAAGGTAGGGGATCTTTATTACTTGCCATAGAAAAGGAGAATTGAGTTTTTATATATACCCAGGCACAGTGGCTCAGTCTATAGTGCTGTTGCCTCACTGCAAAAGGTTTCCTGGTTTGATTCTCGGCTGGCTTGCCTTCTGTGCAGAGTCTGCATGTCCTCCTTGTGTCTGTGTGGGTTTTCTCTAGGTGCTCTGATTTCCACCCACATTCCAGAGACATGTAATATGTGGATTGGGCACTCTAAATTGGTGATAAATATGACAGTCTGTGTGTGTGTGTGTGTGTGTGTGTGTGTGTGTGTGTGTGTGTGTGTGTGTGTGTGTGTGTGTGTGTGGTGTACAAAAAATAACGCGGGAGGGCTAGCTCCCTGGTGGTATAAACCTTGGCTCTAGATGATTGTCAGTGTTGAAATGACACCCTGACTCCATGTGCAAAAATGGGAAAAGGGGTGATGGCTGAATGTGTAAAATGAAAGTGAGGACTGAAAAGATCGGGCTTAGAAGTGAGAGTAGAAACAATTAGACTTTATACAGACCAATTATGTGAGGCTGTAAGAAACATAACCCAATGTTAAGTCGAAAAAAATGTGATACGGTGATATAAGAGTTGTGTAAGTGAGATAACTAATCATTGAAAAGAAATAGGATGGAAATTTTATTCTACATACATGCCTGATATTAGTGAGTAGAGGTAAAGGAGAAATATTTAGACTTTTACATTTAGGACATAAGAAACATAGGAAAGGAACATATTTTCTGTAATGAAGCTAGGCTTAATATAGCAGAAGAGGTTATATGAGAAATGAAATTGAAAAAGTGAAGCCAGCGATCACCGGAGGTATAAGATGTACTGGCAAAGGACAGAGCCATGCCTGAAATAAAATTAAGCAGGTCTACAGCAACAAAATATTAAAAAGAGACTGTATAACATGTGAGCTAGGGATAGAAGTAGCAAGTGCTGTTGAAAACAGACTATCTGTAATGATATAGAAAAGTAGCAATAAAAGTAAATATTGTGTATGGATGAGTGCTACTTTTAACAATGTATTGGGGGTTACCAAAGAAAAGAATGGAGCCAAGGTAAAAAAAAACAAAAAACAAAAAAAAAACAATCTAAACAAACATACTCCTCGGTGGTATGCTAAAGGAAAATCACTCCAAACTCAAAGTTCATAAAAGAATATATTTATTAGTAGATTTCGCACTTTTGTCTAAAAATAATTCATCAGAATAACAGCACAGAGAGAAGAATTCATTATATATACTCCCAACTGAGATTATTTAAATACCATTGGTTCCTTACATTGCATCAAATTACATAATTTTCTTTTCCACGTATATCACCAATATTGATAGTATACCTTGATATTTAAAACCATATAAAATATATTTAACAGCAATCACATGCTTTTTAACAAACAATGTGCTGAATTCATAATATTACTAAATATATGACTAAATCATCTCCAATGTACCTATATTTGTTCATCACTCGCTTATTTTAAAAAAAAAAACTTTTAAAAGATTTACATAAACAACATATTTGAAATCAGTTTCATGGTTTTATAATTTTGTAATTTTATAATTTCTCAATCCTCATTTTCAATATGGGGGCGAAAGATAGTTTATTCAAATGAGGCAAAGACCCTGCATTCAACCGCAATTGCCAAATTAATTCTTGGTATTCTAACGGAGCCTCCCATTGGCCAACTCCTGGACTTGTTCTCCCTGTTCCAACACCCAGAATAAGAACATTCCTTCCTTGCATTCCTTCAGGTGATTATATAGTGCATTTGTTTCATCCTATCTTGCTATGTCATAATAGTGTTCATAAACTCTTGACGTTGAACATTTTTCCATTTTCCATATGTAATAGTTTGAACACATTGACAGAATGCAAGATGAACAACAGCCTTAGACATGCAAATTATAATACTTCATTATTTTCAAAAGGGTCTCTATAGTGGGCAATTTCAGTTCCACGCAGGTGCCATATACTTACATTGGCTACACATGCCACATTTATAAGTGCCCATTTTCTTATTATTAAATGTTCCTGTTGTTTTCCCCTTGGATTTTTTTTCAAAGAAATCTTTAGTATTTTGTCCCCTTTTATAACTAAATAAAGGAGATTTCAAAAACACTTCCATATAACTGGAATATGAAGGAAATCCAGAAAATAATACGGAAATACTGGGAAATCATTTTGAAGATGCCCAGTTGTTTAGAAATGTTTTTAAAACACCTCTGATACTCTGACACATCAGTTGTGTTATCCTAAGTGTTACTCATATGTCAGTGGACAATTGTAACATGAGACAACATCAGGCACACGTGAGGTAACTCTGTAGTGGACTATATCCACTCTAGATGTCGTATACTCACTTATTGCTACAGCCACAGGGGAAAATTGGTGGCACTCACAGCTTGGGTGAATCCCTTCACCTGTGGGGACAATGAACACTCAGAATGCACAAGGTCAGATTCATTGTAGGTGGGGTCCCACCTTCAGTGTGTACTTTGGATAAATGCCACCCAGGATGGAGACAGGTAAGGCTATTGTGTCTTCTGACTGTGACTCAGATATCTCTGTCTCAGCATCATCATCATCATCATTACAATTAACATCAACATCATCATCATCAGCCCCTTCAGAGGTGTTAGCATTAGCCTGGTGTCCTGCCCTATCACCTACACATATCCCTGTAATGGCAGTCTGCCCTCTAAATCACAACAAAAGGCACACTAGCATGTACAAGAGTGCAAGTGCCATAAACCTGGCCCTGTGGCATACCCACTAAGGTGCCCATGCAAGAAGTACCATACTATTGCATCCTACCTGCACTGCAATCCCGACATGCCTGACTACCTAATGTTCCTATAACAAAACCTAACTTGTGCATGCTTACAGTCTGTGTGTGTGTGTGTTTGTGTGTGTGTCTGTGTGTGTGTGTGTGTGTGTGTGTGTGTGTGTGTGTGTGTGTGTGTGTGTGTGTGTGTGTGTGTGTGTGTGTGTGTGTGTGTGTGTGTGTCAAAGCAATCTGCAGTAAGTGTGACTAACCTGGTATCATCATACACTGAAACGGACGGATTTGGATAATGATGCTCACTCTTCTAGGGGTGATCTTTGTACTACAGTATTTGATTCTAAATGTTCATTGTAGGTGGTCATGCAACAAATTTCAAGCTCATGAGACAAGTTATTTTGTATAACTGTCAGTGGGTGTGAAGTTTTTAAATATTTTATTTTACTGAATAAGCTCTTCATATGAAAATGGTTTGCCTGTTGCATGCATCCTGTATGGTGGAGTTTGCCTTCCAGTTCTGCATCATTATAAATAAATACAAGTAAAGAAGTTTCTAGATTTTTTGAGCATCAGAACCATTTTTGGGATTCTATCCACTTTACAACAAAAACTGGAACTGAATCCAAGGTGGAATAACTTCCAAACTAGTAAAAAACATCAATTCACCAAATACTATGAGAAGTATTTGAGAGTTCTGCCTGTCATTGGTGAATTGGTGTTTTTTGTTTTTATTCTATCCACAATGATGATGTCGTAGAATTTTATCAAGGTGCTATTCATTATGAATGTATGATAGTGTCTGTATGGAATTTAGTGTAATTTCTGACTGGACTAATGAAAGCAAGAAAGATTTGGCGTGTTTTCAGCAATCTGTATAAGAACATTCCAGAACTGTTACATCTTTGATCAGTCCGTTTTTCTAATTTGTCCAAGAAACTTCATTACTTTCTTTGCATTTCGACTATATGGATTAAATGAAAGTTTATTATAGTAACACCCAAACTTCATCATCAAACAATCCAAAAAAAAAAAAAAAACCTTCTTGAAATCCATAAATACATTGGTCAGTCATGGGAGATCAATTCAACTCAGCCCACCCCAACAAATAGCTATCAAAGCATTGCTTTACAGTTTCATTCACATTTTATAAGTACAGTAATCTCCCTCCTAGAAAACAAAACCACTACAAATCCAGCCATCCTACCTCAGACATTGAAGCCACAACAGATTTTCACATTCACTCCAGTGCCAACATGTACAATTGCACCATTAAGACAACAACCACAGCCCCTGACCAACTTCCATCTGAATACCTGAAACTTGCTGCAGATAGCATTGAATATCCTGCCTCAGTTCTAATAAACCACTCCATAAAAAAAACAAAAAAAAACAAAACATTTTCCCATCTTATGGAGAAATTCAAATATAATACCCATCGATAAAAGAGGTATATCAACTAAGCTCACAAAACTATAGACAGGTTACCATTCTATCACCCTTATCCAAAATCTTGGAAATATGTATTCTGACTCGACTTACTACATATATTACTTTTCATAAACTTCTCCCTCCCTCCCTAATAGCATGGTTTTAATCCCGATCACAGTATAATCACTTCCCTTCTAAGGTTCACAGATTTAATAAATCAAAGTAGAAATTCAGGACTTCTCACATCAGTCCTATTTCTGGATCTATTAAAGGCAGTTGACACAATCAGTCATCAAATTCTCCTAACTAAACTCACTTGCTATGGGCTGTCACCCTCCTCAGTTAACTGATTTCTAAGTTCCATCACTAATAGGTCCCAAGCAGTGAAATAGTAAGAGGATTTCCCATCTTTCCTTCCTATATTTTTAAGAGCCTCACAAGGCTCCATCCTAGGGCCACTACTGTTTAACTTATTTATTAATGACCTAAACAAAGCAGCAAAAGATGCCACTATAATAGAAAGTGCTCATGACTCCACTCTAATATGCGCTGCTAGGACATTATTCATGTTCTAAACACTAACTCATATATCCTTCTTCCCCATAGAAGCTTGGCTCAACAACTTACAACTCCTCCTGAATCCAAAAAATACCTAAACGATTACTATTCACCTCCCACTCCTTCTCCTGTCAAAAATACCTTACTGTCATCCAGCATGACTGGTATAGAACTGTCATCCCACACCAAACTGCCAGGTGTGATTATAGACAACTACCTGAAATTTGATTTCCACATTCTGCAAGCCATAAAGAAGACAGACAAAAGGTAAGGCTGCCTTTATAGAGTAAAACAGCAGCTCACTGACTCTGCTAGACAAAACATGGCCACTTATTTTCTACTCCCTGCCCTATTATATGCCTCTTTTGTCCTAACCAATCTCAGCTCTTTTCTATCAGCCGCACTAGAACAATGCTACAATAAAGTAGCCAAACTCACAACCAACCAGCAGTACAGATCACATCACTGCCTAAAAATATTCCCATCTCTTCACTCCATTATTCATCCTTACACTACTAAGAGACCTCTGTCCTCCACTCACCAATCATTACTCTCCATAACTAACCCTAACAACAATGCAGGATACTCCCCATATTCACACTGCATTGCTAATAGCTAGAATAATATCCCACTCCACTTAAGAACTGTCTGTAACCTGAGAGACTTTGCTGAATGAAGCAACACCTGGTAGATAATGGCTCTGCACCTGCACTGGTACTGACATATCTAGAGTTCATGCCACATTTCTCTGCTGTATATAATTGAATGTACTGTTATCACAACTTTACCCCCTCTGTCATCTCATCTGCCCTATCTTCCTTGCCTCTCCTCAGTTCCTTCCTTTCTTTGGGCTGCTCTGACTCTTTGTCTTATCTCCCCATGTCCCATACATTTAGCAAGCTTTTATAGTAACAAATACTCTTATAAAAACGTGTCATTTTGTGCATACTGATGACATTACACTGCTTATACTTCTTTGTATTCAAATATACATATATATATATATATATATATATATATATATATATATATATATATATTCAAATGCAATCCATGTAACTGTTATTTTAACTGAAATTGTTTGTAAATGATATAAACAATGTCGAGGATACCTTAATAATGGCACTGTTGCTCCTGAGTGAAACTGACCATAAAGGATGTAACGATGCTGATGATGTCCTTGATGTATAATGGAGCTTTTCTCCGTTGCCAACACTGAACAGGGGCACGACTCAGTCATACTCTCCCTGTAAACGAACACCAATATGTAAATCTATGTTTTAGTTTCTTTGCAATAATTATCACAATTATATTTGGACTTTTAAGTTGAGACATTTTTCTAGTTTATCTATATTTTTACCTTTTTTTAATCCTTTTTACCTTTATTATTCCTTGCAGGTTTCTATTTTCCATTTCCTTGTTCAGAAAAAAAAAAGAAATGTAACCAAAGAGGGAGATGATCACCAAAGTATTACCCACTGAAGAATCAAAGAAGTGCAATGAGTAATAATAATAATAATAATAATAATAATAATAATAATAATAATAATAATAATAATAATACATAGTAATAGTAAAGATATGAAGAATGTTGAAAGCAACTGTAACAGTAGATATTAAGGAAGGTCTTTCAGATTTTTTTTCAAATGTAATGGATGTCTCTAAGAGTTGGATCCCATGACTAGAACACCAGTCACCCTCAAAGTAGAATTTAGTTTACAAAACTCTACTAAAGATGCCAAGTGCCTCCAAGACAAGATGGCTGATCCATGGCCCAAGTACTGGCTCCATGACCCAGAGGTGTAGTTAGCCGGTCTGGCACCTGGTATCAATCCCTGATTAGGCACCCCTCTCCAGCTTTTTGCTGCTACCCAGAACTGAAAGCACAGCAGTTTCTAAAAAGGAAAAAAGAGCTCATCTTTTCCTTTAAACTGTAACAAACTCATTTGTCTGAGGCAGTGAGGCTATGAGTATTATTGCTACTGAACATAGCATATATTTCAGTTGCTTAAGGCTTGCTGTATATTTAATCATTAAGAAAGTCATAGCTTCAGCCAGTTCAGCCAGAGAGCAAGCAAAAGTATTTATGATAATAGTAAACGAGGCTAAAAAAAATCTTAACCTATTCTTACATTGTCTCCGTGACCGAATTTGGTGCTGCTTAATTTTTCTCAGCCTGTGGTTCCACTTTCCACTGGCCTGTTGCATACCAGAAATGCAGGGATTCTGCCATTCCTAACATGCACTCACTTGGGTTAGCAGTCAACCCAGCTTGATGCAGGGAATCTAAAATAGCTTGAAGCATAGCTAGATGGCTTTCCCCTAATCTTCAGAAAATATTACTATGTTGTCCAAGAAGGCTAAAAAATATCTGGTATGGTGTCAAAGAATTTTGTCCCTCAACATGTAGAAGGTTGTTGGTGCACAGTGGAGACCAAAGGGGAGGTTTCTGCAATGCAAGAATTTATTTGGTGTGGAAAATGCCATTTTCCCTAACTTCTGAGGTTAGTGGAATTTGCCATTAGGTCTCCTTATTGAAATGTCGGCACAAGCCAAAAAAAACATGCACACAAACAGAAGAGTGAATCTTGAAAATTACTGTTCTACTTTAAACTTCTTTTTGAAGGGAGAACCCCCTTCTTGCACCACCTATGTGGTAGACAAGCCCCCACACTCCCCAAACTTATATATATATATATATTTATATATATATATATATATATATATATATATATATTTATATATATCATGTCAGAGATTGCCATACCTCAGCGAAAAGGGAATATTTCCCTTTGACATTTAGAGCACTGGGCAGAAATGACATAGGTTTAACACCCATCTTTGGCCTTTGCATTGCTTTGTTTTAATTAAACAGTCAGATTCTCTTGGTCCATACCAGTTCTAGGTCAGCTGCTAGCTGCTGTATAATGTAGGATGTTGGTCATGACCAACATCTGCCACTGCCAGGGTGATGCACAGCAAGGGCCCGGGGTGCATCTAAACTCACTGCCACCCCCCCCCAGTTAGGTGGGAGGGTGCAGTGAGGTGGCAATGCCTCTTTTTGCCATGGTGGATACCCAGCCCTGCATCACACTCAAGCCCAATCAAACCAGTTCATAGAGCCAATCCTAATCCTGATGTTATGGATCTGGTTGACTTCTCTTACCTAAATTGCACTAACATGCTAGAGGCTGTTCACCTTGGAGAACAGCTACAAATTTCAAGAAATGGCATCTCGGATTTAGTGTATGTAAGTCCATTTTTTTCAGCCATTCAGTTTCAGTATTTTGGGACTCTTTCTAGAGGGTATCAACATTTCAAATGGTTACTGACCATAGCCTTTGGAAAGGTTAAAAGTGGACAGAATCCTAGCCTTGCCTAATTTTTCAAAAATGGACAGAATACTAGTCTTGCTCAATATTTTAGTCAGTTCACTGATTCAGAGCTTAGGATATGACGCCTATATCCTAGATATATTATTTCATTTTCTGAAGTCATTGCAAAACCCTGTGAGGAGATTAAGGGCATCCTAGTGGGTTGGGGAGTAACTCTATCTTAATTCCATTTATCTTCTTTATTACCTACCCAAAATCCCTCATCCCCTTGTGACTAGTGGCAACATCCATAAGTGGGAATGTAATTGAGGATGATACAGCATATCATTCTGACTCCAGAGTAGTTCAGAAATATTAACCCACTCACAATCAGAACTAGGCTTCCCGAAGCAGAACATTCCGGTCACTTCTTGGGATTGTCACAGGAGATGCCCACATCACTACCCATCCTGTCAGAATGGTAACACTCATGCCAGCCAGCCACCTAAGACACTAATTGAACCCAGGTTGCCTGGGCTGTGCCCATGGCTTTATCCCACTGTGCCACCAGCGTGGCAATATGGCCCCATAGTTGAGTGTTTTCAATACCTCTTTCTCAAGTCCTTTATATTGGGATTCTGGCATTTGATACAGTTTCAAACTCACTTTCTCACTGGGTACAGTTTGTGTGTTGTGCCAGATTAGACTGGTTCAGCCACACAACTCTGTAAATATGTCTTTATCACAGAGTACACATTTCTTTCCTTCTTGTTTCTGTGACTTTGATGATATCTTCTTATCTATTCTGACTTCATGACATACTGCTGGAGCCTTAATGAACTCTGCAAACGCACTTATTACACAAACTCTTATATCTCTCTATAGCTTCAGATCGTTTATATTGCATTACAGTTCAGGTTTCCTTTCTTTTTTGTGTCACTCTATAATTGACTTTACTTATTTTTTTCTACAATTTCAAAGGGTCCTGACATTTTGCAAGGGATGTATTTTCAACAGTGAGTACAAACACAAGTACTTTATCACCTGGTTTGAATTCCTGAGATAAGTCATAATTAATTAATGAATGTAGTATGTCGCCTACTGATTTTCCTCTGCTGTTTCCATCTATTCTGTTACCATAAGCATTATCCTCCTTAACCCATCTTACATGTCTGTTAAATGCTATATCACACTTTTAAAGGGGGTGCTTTCCTCCCCTTTGTTTCTTTTACTATAACTAGCAAGTCTAGAGGATATCTGTTGTATAACAGTCCCAGTGGTAGGAATGTAGTTAAGGCTTGTAGAACATCGATTTAAAAAAAAAAAAGCTATGGAAACAGTTGGTTTTATTTCTAGAATACATTCTGCAACAGTTTGTAACATAGACTTGATTTTTAATAATGCATTCAACCAGCCCTTCTGTCAGAGGGTGATAACAGATGTCCTCATCTGTTTCACTTTAAAAAAAAAAAATTACAGCATTCTTGCTATACCCTGAATATGATTGGTAAGCATTTCTCAGGGAATTCCTGCAGTATAAAAAATAAGTGATAATTCCTTTGCTATAGCTTTGCACTAACTCTTCATGAAATACTGCCTTAACCATCACTGTCACTGCTTCCGTGAGGTCATGTTGTCCAGGGATGATGTCATGCTATGACTCATAGTGACTATGATGACACATGCTATTGTCATATTAACCTCTGTGTGTTCAACAGCAAGACCAATGTAATGGCCTTGCCCAGAAGTGTTGTCCATTGACAGAGTGATGCAACTGCTGCTTGCCATCTCTCAGCCTAACTGTTGTTGCTGGATGTTGACAGTGTGCTGGTTCTTGTGCTAGTTGTGATGGGGGCAGCTGTAATAGCCCCAAAGGTTCTCTGGACATATAACTTGTCTGCATGCCAAGAACATCATCCAGTGGCATGCTGCAGAGTTTCCTTAGACAAATCCAGACCCTGGAACTGTTCTCCTGGCAGGCCAGTCACATGTACCATGATGCTTCTTGCTTGCATGTGGGCAGCATTATACTGCTTTTTTGGCGATGTCGTGCAGCCATCTTATGTGCACCATCAATCCAGGACCACAGTGTGTATTTTACATCACCTTTAACACAATGGAACATAAGGGGGATGAGATGTGTACATATCATCCTAGGCTATATGTCTGCTTGTCACAATGTGTGCACTTATGAACTAGGTGGCATGAGGAGATTTCCCTGTGTAGGATGCAGTGATACAGATGGCTTTTATGTCATATAGGGGAACCGTGGGCACTGCCAGTGTGCTGTGCAGATACATTGGCAATCTACCTTTTTGCATTGCACCCTTCTTAGAATTTGATGGAATGGTAACTCTTCTTATTGCTATACTGTTGTCCAGACACTAGCTGGGACCTTTGTGCAGTGTATAGAACCCAGAATGATTCTTATTGATATACTGTTGTCTGAATACCAGCTGGGGCCCTTGTGCAGTGTATAGAACCCAGAATGATTCTTATTGATATACTGTTGTCTGGACACCAGCTAGGTCCCTTGCACAGTGTACAGAACCCAGAATGATTCTTATTGATATACTGTTGTCCGGACATTAGCTGGAGCCCTTGCACAGTGTATAGAACCCAGAACGATTCATATTGATATACTGTTGTCCAGACACCAGCTGGGGCCTTTGTGCAGTGTACAGAACCCAGAACAATTCTTATTGATATACTGTTGTCTGGACACCAGCTGGGGCCCTTGCACAGTGTACAGAACCCAGAACGATTCTTATTGATGTACTGTTGTCCGGACACCAGCTGGAGCCCTTAAACAATGTATAGAAGCCAGAACGATTTTTATTGATATACTATTGTCAGGATGCCAGCTGGGGCCCTTGCACACTGTATAGAACCCAGAACTGTTCTTATTGATAAACTGTTGTCCAGACACCAGCTGGGGCCCTTGCGCAGTGTATAGAATCCAGAACTATGGGGAGGCTTGCAACATCATAGAAGCCACATATGGTGTAGCTGAGGAAAACAGATATGCTTATCCATATGTGGAAGTAGCATATTGAGAAATATATATTCTTTAGGCCAGCACCTGTTCTATACCCACTGTGTACACAGTGTATCCCTTATTTCCTCTGGAAAGTTTCTTTAGCACGTATGTTTAGGACTACATATACCTTAGTGTGCATCTGTATGGGAAACCCATACATTCCTCCTTATCTTGGGTGTGGGCAAATATCTATATCCACATGAACATGGTCTGTCAACTGCCAATCCATTAGCTGGTGGTATGTAATCTGTTAACAATGCCATTCTTGTTCATGTTGCTTGAAACCATGTCATGTTACAGGGTTTCAGACAATAACATTTTATTTACAAAGTGCTGGGTCACATATGCTGCTTCTCCTCTGAGCATGTTTTCTTGTTGCAACCCCAAAAGCTTCCTATGCTATTTGCTTGCTTTTATAGTGCTAGGACACTTGACATGTGCCCAGTCTGAGGTATAACCATGAATTGTGACCTGCATTTATAGGTGCAAATTGCCATGTATATATGCCACTGGGTTTATAGACACCTTAGCACACACTACAGATTACTTGCACAGCTGTACTATCCCCTAATTATGACTTTTCTTCCTCAACAACGTTCTAACCTTTCCCACTATTTCCCCTATACTAGGTCTTTTTCTTACATTCTGTAATATAACGTTGCCCTACTTTAATGTTAGATAAACTGAATATCACTCTCAAAGGTCTTTATATGATTATCAAGCCTCCTTAGACTTGTACATATCATACTATTATTCTTTGTTGTTTGTAGTCTTACTGTAATGTTTCATTAGAACCCTACATATTAGACAAATATTGTAAGTTGTCTATTTTCATTGCAGTGTTTTCATGAGAACTCCGTGTATTAGAACTTTACTGTATATACTTTTATTCTCATTGCTTGAAGCTTTTCTTTCTGGGCCTCCATTGAAAAGAAGCTTTTCTTGGCCAGTTGAACTATCTTTGTCAACATAAAGAAATAAACAACCAAATAAATAAACAAACAAACAGACTGACAAACAAACAAGTAAATAAATAAATGTCATGATGCACTCACTTCCTATGCATCCTCAGTTGCACGCCATTATACTGTTATTTACATATACAATCTGCTGCAACTACTTCCTGTGCAACGTTGCATAGTAAACTATGTCAGCTGACTATGAACCACAGGAATAGTCTCACATTTAGCCAACCAAAATGTGTGTGCTTATTATATTCATGAGGTTTCATTTGTCCCACTGACCCTCCCCATTCAAATCATCTAATTTCTCTCATATTTCACATCTCATTAATTTTATAGACGCACACTCAGACATACATATATTTACCTGTCTGTATAGCTATCTATATGTAAGCATATGTTTGTGTGTCTGTGCCTGAGTTTTATATATTGTGTGTGTAATTTGATCTAAAGACAGAGTATCTAAAATAAGTGACATAAATGAAATTAATCTATAGACATTATCTAAACCCAACATAACTCAAAAAAAAAAAAACAGAAAAAATAACTTTTTTTTTCAGGAGATCAAGCCACATGCATCCTTCACAGTCCTTAACTTTTTTTCTTAGATTTCTTCCTCAACATTTTCAAGCATTTCTCAGTAAAATATAGCACAAGTGCTTTTAAATGTTTTAGTACATTTGAGAAATGTTGCAAACTTTAGACTTGTAGTATGACCCTAATCATAACAAGAACTGGGTGTGATAAACATTAGGTGCAGTTTACCTACACAAAGACAGTTGTTAATAGATGTAGTTATATTTCCTACAATGTATATAATTAAAGGCATTTCACTATTTTAAAGCAGAAATTTGGCTTTAAATGATAATTAAAATATGTCAGGTGCTTGAAAGAGCTTGCTACTATACAGTATAATCTTCTCAAGCATGAACTGATATACAGTTACTCAGATGACAAGAACAGAGGTGTGGGGGGATAAATAATGCAGGATACATGTGGTTTTGTCATCTGCATCAGTGTTTTCAAAAACACAATGCCCACAGTGATTATTGTAGGAAAGATAGCCACTACTGAGAAATTCTGACTCAAACTTGGAAAACAGAAGGTGGATAAAGCCGAATGGTGATTTCCTTTTACAGCAATCTTTCTCAATAAAAATATACCATTATAAACATTTTCTTTCTTTTCAGAAACCAAACAAAATCAGTGCTTTATTATATGATGTTAGTAACAAACTTGAGTGCCATTCTAATTTTACCATATGCCTTTCCTTGTAAATGTCTTGTGCCAGTGATAACAAGTCTGTTAATCTGATGCTGTGTTAGAATGTTTGATAATTTTCAAACATGTTTTGCTATCTTAATCTCTTTACTCTGTACAGTGGTAAACGCAAAAACTAGTTTCAGGGATTTCTAGCTCAAATCCTGCATCTCTGTTGTGGACACTGACCTGCCTTATCACGTGCAATCACCTGGAGTAAAGAGAATGTCCAGATTAAGCATCTGCAGCAATTTATGCAGGAGCATCTCTACACCAATTGTTTTTATTGCATATCTTTTCCAGCTAGTATTGCTGTTCTCTTGCCTCTCCGAAAGGTTTAGAAATATTATATCTCCCAAAAGTCTAGAAATATTATATCATTGACTTAGAGTCGCTGCATGGGAACATCCTCATGCATCTTCCTGATTTGAGGTCAGCACCCACATTTTGTAACTCAGCTGTGGGATGCTGCACCCCAAGTATACAGTCTTTGATGATTTTCATTTCGAATCTTTGTTGCCTCACTCTCTGTAGTCCCTATGGTTTAAGTATACCTTCGGTTTTCTGTTCCTCGATGTGTAACTAACCTATTTTGCATATTTGTGTCATTTGTCAAATACCTTGGAATATAATTGTTTGAGCCTTCTTCCTTCAGTCCTCATCTTCCTCTTCAAGCTCACCTTCATTAATACAGCTAGTTATTAGTTCTGCAATTATTAATACAGTTCAGCCTTTCATGCATTGCAAATATGCCCAGGCTATATGCAGCTTCTATTTAGTTTCATTTACCATACATCAGCACATTTTTTCCAGCTACAACATTTCTCTACCTTATGCATCTGTACAAGATAGTATGCAAAGCTGCAGTGGTTTAGAAATTTTCTTTTATATGTTTGTACAGCAATTATTTTGCATATTGTTTGTTGTTTAATTGTGGCAAAAGAGGATACAGTTTCAGCATTTTTCCATGCTCCATTTTGAAAATAGGTGCCTCATCTGTATCTCTTCATTGTGCTGCAAGGAATCCTGAATCAAGCAGTTTACTGAACAATTACTTTATATTTAAATTGGCAGGTTTACTGCTGGTGCCATTGTATTGTGCCGCTTTTTTTTCAGTCATTTTTTTTTATCTAGGTTTTCTGAAATGTTCTAGTGTCTGCTGTGACTTGTACTTTTGTTTTTGTTTCCTAGCTATTGTTTTCTGTCATCACTTTTGAGAAAACATATGCTTTTCTACAGTTCCACATCATCCACTTCATTTTCATCAAAGATTTCTTATTTTAAACCCAATACTCCTTTAAACCTATTTGATCAAAAACAAGAAATATGTACGTATTACTTAGATGCTATGCCTACCTCATTTTACTTTTCTGTCTGTCAAATTTGTGATCATTTTCACTTGCTTCTGGTTCAGGTACATGGTCGTTTATTTCATTTGCATTTCAAGAATATATTTAATATAACTTCCTTTAAAACCAATGGTGTTTATCTCTTGCCTTATTTATGTGCCAAGTAGTAAGGCTTTTTTCCTTCTGTTTTGTCTGTTAGAGCCGAATGCTCTGCTTTCCCACTTCCTGTCATTATCCCTTTCTAACAACATTAGAAGTAAAAGCTTTATGTAATTTTAAAACCTGCTGGCCATTTTTCTTATTTTTAGAGCTTGTCCATCACAACTTTGCAAATTAAAATTGGCAATAGCCTACAGTTTCATCAGTTTATGTCACACTACACATAGTCTTTTGATCTGCATCATTACGATAAATATCATTTTACATTTACAACCAACAATACCATTTTATTAAAAAACACATAAGAAATCATGAAGCAATACTAAATTTTGGCAAGTTTTATTAGAAACAACAGTTTAAAAGTAAACTAGGCAGGTGATCGGGCTGTACACAAGAGTAAAAAATGATAACAACATGATGGCTTTGCTGAAGATTAAATGAAACAGTGGTCTTTGTGTCCTCACAGTTTCTTGAACACTATTCTTTTTAACTATTACTTTTAAATAATGAGGAATATTTTCATTTCATTAGCTCAGTCTGTTGCTTTAATACCTTAAATTATTTTATATTAAGGAAGGATGATAGCAAAACTGACTGCACACATTTTTTTCAGAATCCTCCTGCTGAGAGCAGTTGGATAAATGGTTCAAGGCAATTTGCGTAGAGCTGCTGTAAGTACAGTTCCTTCTCTGCTAATTGAAAATATTCCATTTTAAATGAATAAGTGCTCTCTTGGTGTCATGTTCTACAAAACCTCCAGGAGCTGGAACGTAGTGCAGACTTTAATTGCACACTTACTGTAATTTTCTTTTTGCATGCATTACCTTAATTTTTGGGAAAGGGCGTACACAACAGATATAAAAAGATGTACATTACAGATAAATTATTATATGCATTCTACCTAAATTATGCTCATTTATACCTAACTCTTTGAAATGTGGTATCTTAGCATTTCCTGGCTTCCCCTGCAAAACCATTAAGTTTGTAGCACTCAAAAAATCCCAATAAATGTTTCTTTACATTGAGAATAATTACAGTACTACTCGATAAATTTGGACAAAATAGAAATATTCAGAACTCAGAAAGGTTAATGTCGACAAAGCTGTATGCCACTTTGAAAAAGGGGAGGAAGCAAACTGATTTCAATTTTAATTTTATACACTATTTTAATTCATAAAGCAATTAGAAGAGTCTTAGATAACCTTAAGTTGTATAAGTTTTTTAAATGTGTGAAGGCTTCTACAAATGTTTATAATACCTGCCTTGTTGTATTAAATTATTAGAAAGTTATTTGCTCAGCCTATAGACTTACTTGTCAAACTGAAAATTAGGAGTGCGGCACTCCTGTATAACAGCTGAGCATTAATATATACTCAGAGCTAAACCACATATAAGCAAAGACACAAAATTCTTACTTTACTTGGGGAACATCCTTCCTTCGTCTCTGTCTCTCCTTCTCTGATTTTCTGTCTTCTAGCTTAATTTCAATGCAAGACCTGAAACCTTGTTTCAAACTTGGCAATGTATAGAGACTAAATTACTTTCTTATGCAAAAAGAGATTAATTCAATATAGTAAATAAAGAGTACTAGGGAATGAAGTTGAGACCAGTGCCTTTCCAAACTGTCCCACTCTTTGTTAGAAACAGATTGCTATTTTATGTCATATAATCCATTTACAGATTTATATAATAAATAAAAGTAGTGTGTGAAGTTTATAGAGTATTAAACATTTTGCATTAGCCTGCAGATGATGTTTTCATCTCTTTTTATTATTCCTACCGTAGTTAGATGTAGGCAAGACAAATAAAGGGACACAGATAATCTGCTGAAAGCTGTGGAACATTATTTAAACCATTAGAGGGCAGTATGACACCATGATCCAGTGCCATTTATATCAAAACATCAGTCTCCTTGGAAAAATAAATTCTGCTAACCACAAATTCATAACTTGTTACTGCAGTGACACACATATATTTAGAACTTTGTTTCTTTCCAGAAGGGAGTTTGAGAAAAAGAGCACATCAGCACAATCTGGTATTTCCCAAGGTATTTAGTTTTGATATAATGATAGCTTTACCTTCCAAGCAACCAGCATGAGCCCCTTCAGTGGATACTAGATAGCAACACTGTCGTTAATTTGACAGCAGTTTTTAAAAGCATTTGCAGATTTATAATAATAAATGTAAACTATTTGTTTTTTCAGTTAACATTAAAACACTGTATCACATTATTTTAACAAATATATAGGAACAAACTGGCATGAGGGCATAGAAGATACCAGTATTAGTATCGCATATCCCAAAAGCCAGAGAAGCCTGTATGCAGCTTTTTATCAAACAGCATACTGCTGATGATTTCGGATACAGGCTGGCACAGTGATACAGATATTCATTTATTTCTTACTATTTAGCATCACTATAAACTATGAAAAAGGTATAAATATAAACAGCACTGAGTTTTTACCTGATATTTTCCGCTAAAAGTATTTGTACTTTGACATATTGAAGGCTTGCCTGTTACAGCATATGACAAAGGTACATTACATCATCACTTACATGATATGCACAGAGTTACACAGAAAAAGGGAAGAAAAGGAAAGGAATTTAAATTATAAGTGTCTGAAGTAATAAGAAGATAACAGATATGTTAGAAGGGTGAGGGGGGAAAAAAGTGAGAAAATGAAAGAAAGAAATAAGTAATGTTAAAAGGACTAGTGGGTGCTGCAATTTGTCCTAAAGCTGCATCAGGAACTATCAGACTGTGAAAAAGCAATTGCCTCTTTAGTGGGAAAAAACTCTCATGGCAACGAGTTATTCAGTGTTTCACTAGTGTTGCACATCATTTATTTACTGATTATTTATTATTGTATATGCACTGGGCAGCAAATAGAGTTGCTGTCTTACTACACTTATATTTGTGTAGTCTCAACATCACATGGACCATCATTCATTCTGTGAAAATATGACAAAGCTGAGAAATTCCTACTCAGATTGACATGTTGAAATTAAATTGCTAATCAATATCCAGTCTGTAAAGGTGAAAACATTTAACTAACTGACATCAACTTATACCTTTGATGACTGGTGTCGCTTGGGTTCTCATGAAAAGTAACAAAACAAAATAAGAAAAGAAAAACATTTTCAAATAATTGAAGCCTTAGAGAAACTGATAATTGTAGTGTTACTATAGTAGGCAGAACAACACAAACTGTGCTGTGAGACTTTCTCGCTTGTACATGAACAGTTATTACAACTTGGTGCGCATGAAAGCTCTCTTGCTATCTTGTACCTTAAATTCTGTACCCTTTCTATCTCTGAATAGTTGGCAGTGAATGTATTCCAATCTAGTCTGAGTAGTGTGACAGCTTTACATAGGAGGTTGCCTAGACAATGCCAGATGTTCATTATACCTGGATTTCTTTTCTTTTTCTTTTTTTTTTTTTGACTCTACATACATTTGATATAAACAGACAGAAAACATTCTTAGAACAATGACACCTTATGTTATAGTCAACCATGTGCATGACTGAAGCTGCAAAAGAAATATGGTTAAGTTTCACCAGTATTCTAGGATTCATCTTTTGGTGTGATTAATTAGTAAGGTGTGATTGAATCAGATATATGAATAGACTCTGACCCCTATAATATCTTAAGTTGATTTTAATAGGCTAGGTTATACACTGCCAGAATCAGGGGTAAGTTATGCAGCCACTGTCAGTTATGGGTGTTAGGTATATGTTTTGCTATATCCTTTGTAGTAAAATGCAAATGTTAATTTTACTGGTTAAAATAGATCAGTGTGATTTTTACCTGTTCCAAGAATTAGAGGAATGAATAAGAAAGGCATAGACATGTTTCAGGGGCAGCGCGGCAATTGTTGTGCTGTTCTGCCTTTATAAATAGTCTTCTGTCTGTGATTTGCATCCTTCAGCAGAAAATCAGTTCTGTATAGATGAAGACATCTCAAATCATAATGTTAGTCCTACTATTACATACCAAAAATGTCAGAGATGTTTTTAAAGGGACAGACTGCCATACATTGATGACGTTCTCAAATAAGACATACGCACAGATGTTTCTCCACAAATGTAAGCTATGAAAAGCCCAGATTCATACAAGAAGAGGTATGGATATGCAAAATGAACTAGACGAAGAGGGATGGGGACAAGCTGATTCCTTGTCCCAGGGTTAGACATTTGTTTTACCATGCCTATATGAACAAAACAAGATAAAACCTAATTTACTGCAAGAATCTACCTACTACATTGTGACATGTAAAGCATAGGCTTTTATTCGACTCTAAAGCAAACACAGGAATTTACTGCATTTTTTTGTGAAGAAATTATCTGAAAGGGCAATTATTTCCATTAAAAGCTTTTAACTTCATCTCACAATGCTATTTTTGACCACAAGTGCAGGTCATTCAGTGGGTTTTACAACTATGATTAATGAAGTATTCATTAATATTATACAAAATGATTTATTCCTTTTCAAAGTTTGTACAGGAATTTTAAGATATGTAACAATGATACAAAATTATTATAATCCCCCATTCCTACAAAAAAAGGAAAAAAATACAGCCTAAGATTTTAGCAGTGCAGAGTTCACTTTAAAGGATTTGCAGTTTTGCTACACTTTTTAATAGATCTATTTACAAAAATATCTTAAAAACAACTAACAAGCAGATCTTTTTAAGAATCTTTGTTTTCATACATGAGTTTGCATTTCCAAAGAAACAGTAGAAGCAGTTAAGAGCCAGTGTGGCTCAATCATACAATGTTTTTTCTTGTGTAATTTACCACCCTCTACCTCCTGGATTTTCTTTAAGACTTCTCCATGACTAACCGCCATCATGTTTTCATGCACTGAAAAAAGGCATGAATTACTATTCCTTTTCTACGTAGACAACTCCGGAACAGTCATGGATCACCATTGTCTTTTTACTGGGACAAGAGTTTCCTAGAGTGATAGAGACACTTCCCTCTCAATACAAACAGATATGGGTGCTTGGCCAAGGGCATGCATTCTAGGTAACCCATACTCACTTCCTTAGCCTCCTGGGTAACATTCTATGCTATTTCTTTCATTTTAAAAATATTGCTATGGCCAAATCCTTTGAGGAATATTATAGGCCAGACATGAAGCATTAAAGCTTTATTGTTTATCTTCCCGATCTGCTATGGAGAATTTAGAGTCTTATTTCCTTACATAAACTTATACTGAGACTCATTCACATTTATGTTAAAAAATACAGCATATAACTTACTGCTTTGACACCAATGCCATTTTCAAAGAAATTATATTAATAGAATTAATATATGATGATATTGTATTCATATTAATAGGTTTAGTATGGTTTATTGAATTCTAGTCAATTAACAGACAATTTCTTCAAAAAGTTAATTCAGAAATAGTTTAACAGCAATGGCTGAGGTGGGGACAAGTCCCTACAATGTCAGTTTAAGATGTACCGTCTAAACCTCCTTACATTATATAACAACCACTGACATTGCAAAACCTCAAGGGAAGTTCATAAATTTTGCTGAAATAATCAGCCCAATGATCAGGACATAAGAGAATGCAAAACTTCACATATCAGTACTATTGCTGGCAATGTCTTAAATAAAAATTGATATAAAGTGGTTCTTATATATGGAAACATAAGTCTGGTAGTAACAATAGTATATGCTTTTCTGGCAAATCTTCAGAATATGTCATACTTACAAAGGCAATGAATTAAGAAACATATTTTATAGCACCTGCAATTATGTTTTATTTTCACAGGACCTGTAAAGGAAAATATGATCCTTTTTGGTATTAAGGAGCAGACCATCAATGCAACAATTAAAGGGAATTAAAAAATGTCTGTTCACTACTCTTTTGGAGCCTTCTTGAAATAAATATGTTTTTTTTTTCTGGCAGGTAATCCTAGAACTGGTATTTGATGAGTCATTGTTAAGGAAAATGTCAGATTCATAATTATCTCACTCATTTACCACCACTGTCATGCCAGACTTTGTGAAAAGAGCAGGGCCTGAAAAAATGTGCCTTTCCTTTATTATTGCAGTTGTTTGACCTGTTATCTCTCTCACCTCATAAGGCACTAGACCAAATAAAGAGTGACTTCTGCTGTTCTTTTTATATCATGTTTATAGTGTCTGAACTTTATGAATATAGTACTCATTGGCTCTTCATCTTACTTTATTTTTATATTGCCCATCTCCCATGGGCCTCATTTCTCTATGTCTCCATCACTTAGTTTCCAAGGCATCTTGTTTCTGAAGATGTGTTTGATTGGATCTATATTAAAAGCAAGAAGGTCTACTTACCCGAATACATAAACATCGACAAATATTCCGTGAATCGCGAATACACCGAATGCCCTAAACCGTGAAATTCAAAAACTCAGACCGTTATAGTTGTCCCACCTCCACCACCCGCTGCATACAACCTACACAAACTAAATAATCCACACACACATACACTTAACAAAACCCTACTTCTAACCCTACACTAAATCTCACATACATTGCCATCTATGCACTTACCTTAACCCGTGCCCTAACCTGAAGGTCCGTAACTATCGCACACTTACCTTACGGAGCTATACCACAGAAGGGCCAACAATGATGATTCGACATTTCAGATTTCGCACTCCAGGATGATTGATGTTTTCACGGTTCAATGAAGACGTCTCTGCATTTACATATTTGGGTAAGTACACCTTCAAGCTTCTAATATAGACCAGTTTGATCAGCATACTCTGGAGACACTTCAGTTACCAGTTTGTTTTATTGTTGTTTTAGTAAATTTATTAAAATTTCCCAATTCTAAAACCTTTGCTTACATTTTGCGTAATATATTCCACTAGTTAATGGGTAAACTAAAACAAAACACTTAGATCGCAACAGAGTAGTATGTACTGTATACTTCCATTCTTTTTAATAGTGGGACTTCATCAGATGTAAAATCAAACATTCATCCATAATATCAGTTAGAAATTACATAATGAAATGAAACACCAATGGCATCTTTACATATAAAATGTGATTCCCCTCACCTAGCAGGTAATGATTTCAAATAACATTTCAAGTTAGACGAATCTTTTGTCTGCTGACACTTCAACCATCTTTCTTCTGGAAGACTGCTGAAGTCACCCTTCTTTTTCTCAAACATAAGTGGTCTATAACTAAAAATAAAAGCTCATTAAAACCTAGGTACAGACCACTATACTGGTATTATTATTATTTTTTTTATTATTATTATTATTATTATATTTGTTTTTTCATAACAAATTGGTGCTCATAAATATGTAGGGTACAATTTTCTGGCAGCTTTTTCTACATAAAAATGTTCCACTGCTTAACTGTGTTGCAATACATACATATATACATATATATGTATGTATGTATATATATATTATATGTGTGTGGTTCCCCTTCACATGACCGAAGTTCTGCAAACTCAAAATTCATAAGCCGAAACCAGAATCTCGAATTTACAAAACCTCGAAAATGGGAAGGGGAACTAAAAAAAAAACAGACACCTTTCTAATGTTTTTGCAAGGGGGCTTTGCCCCTCTGCACCCCCCCACCTCCCTACTTAAATATTCCTACTCTGAGATCGCACTACAGCGGGGGACAGGGAAATTTTCCGGTTTGCGCTATATGCGTAAGCGCAAACCGGAAGATTTCCCTGTCCTCCGCTATAGTGTGGTCACAGAGCATTTAGATTTAGCTGCGAGGATGCAGGGGGACCTTGCCCCTTTCAAAAAGGTAAGTCAACTCTTTTTTTTAAGCTCTAAACTTCCCATTCGCAATTTTGAGTGAATGGAAGTTCGAGATTCTGGGCTCAAGCTTATGGGTTTTGAGCTTCCATTCATTCGATCTTGTGAAGGGGAACCATATGCATACACACACACACACACATATATATATATATATATATATATATATATATATATATATATATATATATATGGGTCTACTTCAGTAGATTGAACATATTGCAAGATCGAACCACATATGGCCGAGACCATATGTTCGAACTTGTAAATTTTCAATCGGACTGAATGGAGCTCTCCGTACAGTGCGGAACAGGATGGTTTCCCTTTTCTGCAATGTAGTGCGATATCAGAGTTGGTATATTTATGTAAGGAGGTGTTGGGGGTGCAGGTGTTACAGATGTTTAATTTTGTTTTTATTGTTTTTTTTCTTTTTTTACTTCAGTGTTCGAGCTATTACAAGTTCAAACATATGGTCTCGGCCATATGCGGTTCGAAATTGTAATATGTTCGATCTACTGAAGTAGATCCATATATATATATATATTTTCATACTGTTATAAGTGTATAATGTTCCAGATCATGCTCTAATTGTATTTAAAAGTGAAAAACACAACACAGGTCCTTCATTAATAAAACTGCACCATTTCCATGTTTGACAAGGGTAAGTGCTATAGGTTTGTTGGTGATAGGACTTGTGATCTGCCATTATGCCATATAGAACTTTTTCAAATTCTTGTCTTTTTATAGATGAAACTATGCATTTCTCCCGCCATCTTAATAAGGTCAGGATTCCCATTAATAATTTTCAAATTATTTGTGACAATGTTTTGCATATCTTGACTATCTAAGGACACTGGGACTATGTAGCTTTTAGTAACATTTTTACTTTTGTCCCTAATGCTTTTTTTTCAGAAGGGTGCTTCTACCTACAACATAGAAGGGAATATGTAATGTCTGTTTTGTTTCACTTCAGCTCGCTCAGTCAGTCATAGCCTCTCTCTGTAAGCAGCTCTGGCAATCATGTTACTTCTTAGTCATAGACATGATACTTAGCCTGAAAACGTGTATAAATTGGCCTCTTGAAATATTGTATTTAATCCAGGATGTGTATTAACTCTGGTAATGCATGTAGGTATTAATTAATATGGATTTCCAAACCAAAGAGCTGTGAAAATTATTGTTAATTAAGACTTAAATAATGTGCAATCAAAATCACCTCCAAGTAGTCCACAGCAGATAAGTAAAACACACCAAGTTTAATAACAGGATATGATGCAGATAAGTGCTTTCGCAGTAAGTATCATCAGATCTAAAGTGCATTTCAAAATTCATTGTTAAAAAACAAAAGAACAATTACAAAAAAACAATCAAGTCAAAGTGCATCTGATGGCATTAACTACTATGGTAACTTCCCAAATCAATCTTAAAGCTACAACAATATATATGACATTATAAAAATATATACACTAAAATATAAACACATTCTTAAAAAATAAAAATAAAACGTAACATATATTATTCATTTCTTTTTCAGGGGTCTTGCTGTTAAAGTGGGTTGTATAACCAGGATAACAGTGTGCTCTTAATAAAAGAATCAGCCTGAGTTCTACCTGATATGTTCTATTTATAACATCTCCCTTATAGATACTCTCATAAACTAACTCCAGTACCAAAAATCTAAAAGTATGTTCCATATTAGTATTGACTGTATTGATCTGCTGTGGACTACTTGGAGGTAATTTTGCTTACACAGTTTTATTGGTTGTGCTCCAGTGGTTTACTTTTTTCAGGCATCATTTTTATTCCTTCTGCAAATCTTAAATAATAGTGACATTCAAAATTTACCTGTGCCCAGAGGGAAAAAATGTAAGAAGGAAGTACTGGCACTGCTCTGATTTAAAGGCAAACTAAAGTTTACTGGGTCACCCCCATGGATGGAAACCATCAATATAGCATTTGTAAAATCACACCTTTCTGTTCATGTTTTTCTGTTGATGCTTCACCAGTTCCCAAGTATGTATACACTCCCTCTTGCTCAAGTTCCTTTATATCACATTGCTGTCCCAGACTGATATTTTCTTGGTGCTGCAGCTTTCCTGATGTAGAGGTTGCTTTTGCACATTTATCAAGACCAAATTACATTCTTGTATTATCTGAGAAAATTTTGACCACTTGCATTTGTGCTTTCAGTTCCACATGTGATGAACTATACAGATTTAAATCAACTACAAAAAAGAAGATGAGAAGTTCTTACACGTTGTTGTTTTCTGGGAGCCAGATTATAGCCATTTATCTATATAATGTCAAATGTATTTGTGGAACTTTTCTCCCTGGGCCTCCACTGAAAATGGGCCAGTTTTAGCCCAGTGGACCATCACGGTAACCAGATGGCAATAAATAAATAAATAGTCTGTTAAGCACACAGCTTAATAAGTTAAGGGAAAGATAAAAGAACAGCAGTGACAAAGAGTCATTCTGGGATATCCCCCTATGAAATTTTATTCCTGGGATAATAATTTGCCCTTTATCATGGCTTAGCTGTAAAGTGATTTGCTGTTGTTTCATGGTCACCTTAATGTAATTGATCACTGTGAGGTGTATCTTATACACTTGTAAACACTCTTTTATCCATAAATGTGGGATGCTGTCAAATGTTTTTTGTCATTTATCCATGCCATAATTAGATTCTTTCCATTTTTACAATTCTACATTATGACTTTATTTAACAGCAAATAATCTTTTGTTCCATATGACTTTCTTTTGTTACTTTTTGTTCTATTACCATGATTGAGTTTTGTTTTAAATGACTATTAACTCTGTCAGCAACAATTCCAACATATAGTTTATACATCATTGGAAGGCACGTTATTGGTCTATAGTTTTGAGGATAGTTTACTGGTTCATTCCTAAGGAGAATTGTTCTTCCTTGATAAAGGACAACCCTTCCCTTAGACAAGGTTAAGTTCTGTTCAGGATGCACATATAAATAGTTCTTACTCATGGCTAAATTTTCATGTAAAGATGTTAATAATTTTAGCCAGACATTAGGTACTACATCTGGGCCTGGGGTTTTCCAGTTAAGAGATTTTCTTAATTTTGTTTCAGTTTCTCTGGCTGTTACTTCATCCTATTTCATATCCTGTACATTTGCACTTCTTATTCTTTCTTTTACTTCTTCTATCCATTCAGGATTTTTGTAGATATTTTGGCAAAATGCATCTATTTCTTCTTTTTATTTTTGGTGATGTTTTTATTCCTTTTGCCTTGGTTCTTAATTCTCTATAAAAGCTTTTGGGGCCATAAATAAATTGATTATTTTGTAATTTTCTTATATATTTATCTGCATATCTTCTCATTTTTCCTGTACAGATATCTTTAGTTTATTATTTGCAATAGTGTATGATAGATATTGGATTCTGCTGATACTGTGAGTTTCTTTTATCATATTTAGCTTTATGAGTATTTTTGTTGATTTGTTCCCTATTTTGCACTCTTCTAAAAATGACACTTCTTGTCTTAATTGTTTGTTTTCTCTATTTGATTTTTCCTTGATTTCATTTGATTTCTCCTCTTCCTTTTCCTTACTGCTCTGTAGTTTTGTGGTAAGCATTTATATGTTATTAATTTAGCTGCACAGTAATATATCATATCTATTTCTTTTATATCACATGCATTTCTATGTACAGTCTTGATTCCTGTGTTCATTTGTTTTATCAGACTTCTAACATTTAGGGTCTTATTGATTTTCTGTAATCTGTTACTTTCATTGATCTTAATATGTCTGTCCATGTCTATTAAATCAAGTAACTCTTCCCTTAGGCAATTTTCTCCTAAACTAAGGGCACTTTCTTTGTTCTCCATACCCTATAGGCATTGTACAGGAAGTTCCAAAACATCTTCCTGTCCTATATTCTCTTCAGCTTCACCCTGTGCCATCAGTTGTTCTTTCATATGGGAATTCACTGGAGTATCACTCCACAACATTGCCTGTGTCAAATTGCCACAGTTTCCTCTTCTTTCCCTTGCTGTGCAACTTCAGCTGAACTTTTGTACTGGCTTCCTATTGAAGGATTCAAAGTATCTTCATATGACAATTGATCATCTGCTTCCCACTCCACTGGTTTCTCTTTAATTTCAGGAGTCATTATTCTATCATGCTGTGATGTTGTCAGAGTTAGATTTTTTACACCAAATCCTTCACTTGGCAGATAATCCATAACTTTAGTTACTATTTCTTTAAGTTCTCCATTACTAATCCTCTTTTCTACTTTCCTCTTTGTTTTCCTATTTTTTTGTATTGTAAAATGTTCCATATCTGTTTGGCTTTGCCTGAATTTCTCTTCAAATATCTTTGGTGCTGCTTTTTTGTATTGATTAGTTTTGTTTTCTGTTTTGCATAAATAGTGCACCATATTAAATCTCTTTTGTCTCCCATGTCCATATTTCTTCTTCAGATGTCTCTCTCACTCCTCCTGTCCCCTGTTTCTCTTTACCTTGGGGACTCATTGTTCCATCATGCTGCGATATAACCTGTGATAGACTTTCTATACTAAATTCTTCACTTTGCAGTTATTCCATTACTTCAACTTTTTTAACTTCTTCTTTATTAATCAGTTTTACATTCCTCCTTTGTGATCTTATTTTTTGTATTTTGAAATTTTACATACATGGTTATATTTGCCTATATTTCTCTCTCAATATCTTTGGAGCAGCATTTTATATGGATTAACTTGCTTTTCAACTTTGCTTAAATATTGCACCATATCAGATGTCTCTTTCTTTCCCATGTTCATATTTCTTTTTTATAGCTTTCAAAAATCTCTAAATTTTGTTCTTTATATTTTCACACTTCCTTGGTCACTTCTTTTTCAAAATGGCCCAAGGTCTCTTGGTGTATATAATGGCTTTCATAAATCTGTTGTATTAATGAACACAAATATGAATTTGAAACTTTTGACAGTTTTTCTAGTGCAGATATTTTTCTTACTTCTAATTTCTCTCTTAATATTTTTGTATATCTGCTGTCCAAAAATTCAGAGCTTCTTGCATACTAGTAACGATACATAATTTCTTTTTTATCCTCAATAGTCTACTCTATCAACTTTATGACTTTTTTTTCCCTGTCAATTTTTGTGCTTTTGTGGACTGCTATAGTCTTCTACAACATGGGGCCATCCACCCCCTGAGCCTGGCCTAATGCCATTGTAGGAATGTTTCCATGTCTTGAGGATTCTGCACATTCATTTTTTCCAGTCCTGGCATCAGCACACCTACCAGGACTGGACACTTTTTATCCTGGGATTTGTGCACCCAGTTGTCTTTTTTTATTTTTAACCTACTTCTGTTAATAATATATGCTTTATAACATGCAGTCTATATATCAGTGTTGCCTTGGAAATATTTTGTAAAAACAGGGTCCACCTTGTAAAGGTACCCACCAAGACATGAAGATAAATTCAATTCCAGCAATACTACTCTTCTTTGCTTGCTGATTTTACCATCTCTCCATTTGAACCCCATTTTTTTTTAATTCTCCAAGACTTTTGGGTTTCTAATAGCATGATTTCCATTCCTAAGTCAAAGTACTATTAAAGTTCATGAAATTAGTATTGCTTCAATCTTTGATGTCAGCCAAAAGTGATCTTCATAGCACCCGCAATGTGCTCAGTAATGACTCCTTCTGCAACTTGAATGGGGTTACATGTACTGGTAACATATCTAAATGCGACTGTAGATTTTTTTATTATAAGACCCACTGCTCTCACTACTACTGGAACTGTCTGGGTATCTTTCTTTCACATTGTACTTGTTTCTGCCTGCAGATCTTAATATTTTATGACTTTGTGTCTCTCTGTATGCAAGACACTGAAGTCACTGGGTGTGGTGATTTCAATGATCAATGCTACTTTTGTCTTCTTTCATGGACCACTAGATACAGTTTCCTAGCATCTATCTTTTGAATTGTTGGCAATGGATGATTCCATGTGATGTAGACTTCATCATTTTCTATGATGCTTTGTGGGTCAGTTTCCAGTGTTTTTCAGCCATTTCAGAACCATAATATTTGCACAACCCCCAATGCAACAATATTGCCACATTATTATGCCTTTCAGTATACAGCCCTTCTGTCATTAGTATATCACACCCAGCAATGAGGTGTACGACCGTTTCCAAGTTGGTTTTACAAAACTACATTTGTCTGTTTCTCCCAAATGTTCAGTGGACTTTGTAAACCAATGAGTACACAGCCCACTGTCTTGGGCCGCCAATATTAATCTTTCATCTCTTGGCTTGAATTCACCTCTATTTAACCATTCCTGCATTCGTTCCTGATCAACGTGAAGTTCTGGCAGAGGTTTTATTTACTTGCAACTATATTTATGCATTTTCCACATTTTTGCCTTCTCATCTGGTCCTTCACCCTATATTATTTCTTTTGTTTTTTGACATATTCAGTTGCTGCCTGATTTTTATCTACTTCTGGTTTGATTTTCATTCCTGCTTGATGCTGATATGTTTCTGCTAGATTAAGCAGAGAAGTCATCTTAGATTTATTCTCTTCATGTTTCAAAACTTTTACTACGTTTGTGTCTTGTGAGGTCAGCAAATATGTGTGGAGTCCCACGATTGCAGAGCTATACATATAATTCATTTTAAGGAGGCCCATCCCTCCTTCAGAACAGAGAATATATAATCTTGGTATGCACTGATTTTTATAAATCATTTGGGGAGCATGAAGCATCCTTCTTGTTTTCCTATCTAATCTATCCAGCACATTTTGGGGCCAGTCAATCACTCCAAAACTGTAAGCTAGGACAGGAACAGCAAATTGGTTTATAGCTTGGATTTTGTTCCTAGATGTCAACGCTGTCTTCAAGATTAATTTAAGTCTTCTAAAGTTTTCCTTACCAAGTTTTATTCTCATTTGTTCATGTTTATTGTTGATCCTTTATTAATTCCCAAATATTTATACACTCCTTCTTGCTCAAGTTCTTTTATATAATATTTATCTGTGTATCTTCTAAGTCTTTCCACCTGTGCTGAGATTTTTAGCTTGTTATTTGCGATAGTGCATAATAGATCCTGGTCTGTTCTAATTCTTTACATTGCTTTTATTGCGTCTACCTTTCTTAGCATTTTTGTTGATCTGTTCCCTCTTCTATATTCTTTGACACTTCTTGTCTTAATTGCTTTATAGTTTTCTCTATTCGATACTTCCATGATGATATTCGATTTTTCCCCTTCCTTTCCCTTACTACCCTGTGTTCTTGCAGGGTCTATATTATATGAACAAATGTCCATAATTTCGAATGCTCTAAAGAGCGAAAATACTGGACTTCAAAGTGCTTCCTGTGGGATCGCAGTACAGTGAAGGTTGGAATAGTTGCCCTTTCCTCACTGTAGTGTGATCTTGGAGTTGGTATATATATATATATATATATATATATATATATATATATATATATATATATATATATTTAGCGGGGGATGTGGGGGCATAGCCCCCACAATAACAAGTTAGAGGTCTGGCATTTTTGTTATAGCATTCGATATTATGAACATTCATTGTGTAATATAGACCCTTCTTGCAGTAGGACTTTATCAGTTATTAATTTAACTGCACAGTAATATATCCTATTTACTTCTGTTATATCACATGGATCTCTATGGGCAGTCCTAATTACTCTGCACATTTGTTTTATCAAACGTCTGACATTTTGGGTTTTATTGACCTTCTGCAGTCTATTTCTTTCATTGATCTTAATATGTCTATCTATCTGTATTAAATCAAGGAACTCTTCTCTTAGCTCGTTTTCTTCTAAACTGAGGGCACATTTTTTTATTTTCCATTTCCTGTGAGCATGCTATAGAAAGTTGTATAGCATCTTCCTGTCTCATATTCTCTTCAATTTCATCCTGTGCCAGCTGTTGCTCTGTCATATGGGAACTCACTGGCCTATCACTCCTCAACATTGACTATGTCAGTTTTCACAATTTCCTGTTCCTTCCCTTGCTGTCCAGCTTCAAATTAATGTTTATACTAGTTTCCTTTGAAAGGCTCCAAAATATCTTGATATGGCACCTGACCAGTTGGTTCCCATTACACTGGT
Source organism: Protopterus annectens (assembly GCF_019279795.1). Taxonomy (NCBI): domain Eukaryota; kingdom Metazoa; phylum Chordata; order Ceratodontiformes; family Protopteridae; genus Protopterus; species Protopterus annectens. Next base: position 88,705,755 of record NC_056730.1, on the reverse strand, counting down.
TTCCCCTTAATTTGGATATCCGTTGCTCTATCCTGTTGTGGTGCTTTCTGATTTAGATTTTCTACACTGAATCCTTCACTTTGAAGGTACCCCATAACCTCAATTTCTATTCCTTTAACTTCTCCATTGCTAATCTCCTTTTCTACTTTTCTTCTTTGTCTTCTTATTTTTTATATTGTAAAGTTTTCCATGTCTGGATTCCATTGCCTGTATTTCTTTTCAAATATTTTTGGTGCTGCTCTTTTTGTATTGGTTAGTTTTGCTTTCTACTTTGCATAAATATTATACCATATTAAATCTCTTTTTCTTTCCCATGTCCATATTTCATCTTCAGATATCTCCTGAACTTCCTGCTTCTCCTTACTTTGTGGATTCGCTCCAACTTGCTGTGATGTATCCTGTCTTAGACCTTCTACACCAAGTCCTTTACTTCAGAGGTTCATAGGTTCATAGGTAGGTACTAGGCTATTAGCCCTAGGCCCTATATAAGCCTAGCCAAAAAGGTACCCTGGCTTTCGCCACCCAAGAAAATTATTTTCCTGTGCCCCTGTCGAGCAGAGCCACAGAAGTGATCCCTGGGGTGAATTTTCGATTTCCCATCCAATCATCAAGATTTTTCTTGAAGAGTGCTAATGAGAAGCTCTGTTTGGCATAGATAGGTAGTCTGTTCCAGAGTGTGGGAAGTCTCTGGGACAGGAATCAATCCCTCCAGCATGTTCTGTTTATTGTGGAGACAAGGTTTAGGTCCCTAGGGTGTGTAGCTCAGAGGGATTGGGATTTCTTTAAGTGGAGCATGTCCAACAGCTCTGGGATTGACATAGCTTTGTATGTTAGGCAGAGATCGCCTCTGTGTAGGCGATATGCGACGGAGTAAAGCTGGAGTTTTTTGAGATGGTCTGCATAGGGCATCTATTTGAGGCCAGTAATCCTCTTTGTGAGGTATTCCTCTTGCCTTTCCAGTTGTTGTAGATGTCTTGTGAGGTACATACCAAAAGGGGCATTGTACTCTATAATGGGTCTAATGAGTGATGAGTAGAGGGGAACAATGACCTCTTTTTTTCTTGATGAGAAACTTTTTGTGATGAGGTGAGCCACGTAGGAGGATTTCCTGACCACTGTGTCAATGTGATTATAAAAGGAGAGACTAGTGTCCACCTGTGCCCCAAGGTCTCTTATCACACTTTCAGCATTTAGTAGACTACCACTTATGTGGTAGTTCATGGGTACAGAGTTTTTACCAAAGGGGATGAAAATACACTTTTTGGCATTGAGCTTCAGGCCATGGCTTTGACACCAGGCATCTGTCTCAGTGAGGCCCTTTTTTAGTATGTCCATATAGTTAGGAGGTTCAATTATGGCTCCTTGTTTGCAGTCATCTGCAAACTTTGCTAGCCAAAGATCTTCTGTGTTAGCCTGTACTTCAGAGAAGTAGATACCAAACAGGAGAGGACCCAGGACTGAACCCTGTGGTACTCCAATTGTCACTGGACTCAAGTCGGATTTGGAGTCTGCTACTTTCACAGTGTGGGTTCTGTCCATGAGCTAGTTGGCAACCCAGCTTGTGACATAGGGATTTATACCTAGTTTAGTGAGCTTATCTATAATTCTAGAGTGGGGGATGGTGTCGAAAGCCTTGGTGAGATCTAGATAAGCTGTGTGAACCACCTTGCCCTCATCTATGGCTTTGGTGACTGCTTCAAAAAAGTCAGTCAGGTTTAGGAGACGTGATCAGCCTTTTACAAACCCGAACTGGGTAGGGTCCAGAGTTTGGAGATTACCAATGTCTTTGTTTATGAGTTCCATGATGATATGTTTCATGGCCTTGCAGACCAGGCTTGTCAGGCTAATAGGGCAGTAGTTCCCGGCATCCATCATGGCTCCCCCTTTGTGGAGTGGGATAACCGTCATTGTGCACCATCCAGTGGGCACAAAGCCTAAGGTGAGGCTATGATTGAACATGGTACTTAGGTAGGGTGCCATTTCATTCTGTAATTCATGTAGAATGCAGTCTGGGGTATTGTCAGGTCCCATGGATGCTGTGTTCTTGGCTTTGGAGAGTGTGTTTTTTACCTGTGCAGCCGTGATTACAGGAACTTTGCATTCTTCTGGTATAGAGATGGGCCCTCTAGGGGGTGAGAGGGGGGGTAAAGTTAGCACTGAACCTATCTGCCAGGATGTTGGCAATATCAGTTGGTTCTGTATATTTAGTGTCATTGTGCTGTAACTCAGAGCAAATCTGAGTGTTGCCATTGAGATTCTTGACATAGCTATAGAATGCTTTGTGGTTGTCTTTAGAGTCTGTGGCAACTACATTCACAGGCACTCCATAACTTCACCTTCTTTTTTTAACTGCTACTTTGATAGTCTTTTTTCTACATTCCCTCTTTGTGATATTATTTTCTTTATTGTGACATTTTCCATATCTGGATGCCTTTGCCTGTATTTCTCTTTGAATGTCTTTGAGACTGCTTTCTTTATATTGATTATAGATGACCCCAGTGTGTCATCTACAATGTGTGTGCAGATTGTCCAAGCAGTTTTCATTTCTTCTACCAATGGCACACATGGAATTTATACCAACAGTTTATGAGGAGATGACTTCCCAAAAGGCCATCTTCAATGCCAGATTTGCCCTGAAACCATGGCTCATGATGCCCATCAAAATCCACACAATCAAGTATGCCAAGAGTATAGCCATGCACTATTACAACCCAGAAACATTACAGAGTGGGTCTTTCATCTGCTGATGGCACACTTTTGCTGTCTGGATTCATGCAGTAGTGCCCTTCAGTTTGATCCTGCCACATGTGCCAAAATACTGACTGTGTGTGCAATTGTTATGCTTATGAAGGAGTTCCAGCAGAATGTCCTTTTGCACGGCCAGCAGTCACACCAGAACTGGCAGTGAAAGTTGAGACAGTTGAGGAGTCAGATGTGGAGGAAAAGCAGAAGGGGATGACCATGCCAGATGGAGATAAGTACAGTAAGCTGTGGATCTAGCAAACAGACAGACAGATGCACATAGCTTTGCAACAGAAATATTCTAGAATTTATCTGATTAACTACAGTAAAAATGATGCATGAAAAATAAAACAATAGGCTGTCCTTCCCTATGCATAGGAAAGCAATGCTGTGCATCAGACATGAGCAACCCAAGTAACAATGCACCAAGGGCAGGGAACAGTTGACATCATTTTCACCAGTGGAGAAGGAGTGCATGTCTTTCACAGGGAAATGTATGAGTGTGAGTCTTAATGTGTATAAAAAGTTTTATGTCAAGAAGGGTTGAGGTCACCGGCTGCTGGCTAAAGCTCTTGCCACCCCCATACTGCCTTTTTTAGGCAGTGTCTCAAGGACAAAAATTCCTGATGTAAAAACTCTGTCTAAAAACAACTTCAATGTTATACTGCTAAATGCTATGAGTCTTAACATGAAACTGTACTCATTGGGAGCAGTCCTCTCCTTGGAGTATCAATACTCATTAAAGATAAATACACCTACAGACTGGTTAAATGGTATGATTCCCTGGAGATACTTCAGGTGCAATTAACTGTTGATAGGACACCTATTCAAGTCATTACCAGCTACAGGACCCCCTCCATGAATCAGGACACCCACTCTGCCTATTTGGATCTACTTGAGTCTCTCAAGATACATCCAATCACCATGGTTTTGGGACACTTTAAGTACCCATCCATTGACTGGGTAAATTATTTGTGCTGAAACTCACTTGTCCAAAGGTTCCTTGACTTCATTGACTCCAATGTCCTGTACCAGCTGGTTGACACCCCTATTGGATCTGGTGCTTGCCAATATGGGGGACCACTGTAGCATTCCCACTGTGAGGTCTTTCCTTGCAAGATCTGACCACAAATCAGTCTCATTCAAAGTAACTATTGCACCTCACCCCCCATCAGCAATTAAACTAAAAAACTTCTCCAAAGCAGATTAAACCTCTTACAGGATGGTATAAATAGCTTCACTGCATCCCCCCACCAATGGAATTGGCAACTGTGCAGAATTCTACAGCAATGCTTTATACAAACACCTGTATAACTACATTGACTTGTCTGTACCTGACAGGACCAAAACAATCTCCTCAAGGAAGAGCAAACCTGCTTGGTGGATAACTGCCATTAACAGGCTTTACAACAAGAGGAAGAAATTGCTTTCTAAAAGTAAGAGGGAGCGAGCCCTAAAGTAGAAACACTCCCTCCTCAGCTTAAACAAGCAAATAAAACTTGTTGTGAAGTCCTAGCAAACTATAAATCCAAATTAGCTTCCTCAGCTAAGGACAACCACAAGGCGTTCTTTAGTTACATCCAAAACCTAAAAGGAAAAGCTCAGATTTGTGCTAAACTGGCAGTTAATGCTAGCCAATATACCGAACCTGTAGGCATAGCTAACCTATTGGCTGACAGGTTCTGTGAAAACGTCACTCCCCTGTCCCCACCCCATGCACCCCATGACATCCCTACCACCTGTCCCCTACCTTGTATTTGTAAAGAGCAGGTCATAAAGTTTGTCTCTAAGCACAAAACACAGCATCCATGGGAATTGATAACATCCCAGTCTGTATCCTACATGAGCTCAAACAAGAATTAGCAACATCACTGGGTACTCTTTTCAATCATAGTCTAAGCACCAAAGTTATCCCAGTGGAATGAAAAATGGCCACTGTTATTCCCTTGCACAAAGGTGGTGCTTCCACTGAATCTGGGAACTATAGACCTATTAGCCTGATTAGCCTTATCTGCAAGGCCATGTAGCAAATCATCATGGACCTCATCAACAAAGATATAGGTAATGTCCAATCACTTGACCCTACTCAGTTTGGATTTGTCAAAGGGAGATCATGCCTGTTAAACCTGGTGGACTTCTTTGAGATAGTCACCAAGGCCCTGGACGAGGGGCAATCTGTGCATACAGCCTACCTAGATATAGCCAAGGAGTTTGACACTATCCCCTACTCAGGCATCATTGACAAACTCACCCAGCTAGTTATCAGCCCTTATATCATTAGACAGGTTGCTAACTGGCTCACTGATAGAACACATATAGTCAAAATAGGAGAATCCACCTCCAGCAGCAGACCCGTAACCAGTGGTGCTCCACAAGGATCAAGTCCTGGGACCTCTACTTTTTGGAATCTATTTCTCTGAAGTACAAGCAAAAACTAAAGGTCTGTGGCTGACAAAGTTTTCTGATGACTGCAAACTGGGCGTGGTCATAGAATCTCCAAATGATATCAACATCCTACAAGAGGGTCTTACACAAATAAATGATTGGTCCCAAAGTCATGGACTTTAAACTCAATGCAAAAAAATTTATTATCATCCCTTTTGGTAAGAGCAATGTTCCTGCTAACAACCACATCAATAGCAACACCCTAAGTACATACTCAGTGGTGAGAGACCTGGCACACAGGTTGACAGCAATCTTACCTTTGAGCACCATGTCTCTACAGTGGTAAGAAGGACATTCTGTATTTCTCATCTCATTAGTGAAGCCACTGCATCCAGAAAATAAAAGAAGTTATAACCTCCCTGTACTCTTCCCTCATCAGGCCATTAATTCAATACAATGCCCCTTTCGGTATATACCTTTCCAAGCACCTGCAGCAATTGGAGAAACCACAATGATTCCTCACAAGGAAAATTCTAGGTCTTCAGCATCTGTTCTATGTGGATCATCTGAAATCACTGTCACTTTATTCTGTTTCATACAGACTACTCAGAGGTGATCTCTGCCTTGCATATAAGACAATCTCTGACCCTGCTTTATTGGAAATGCTGTATATCTGCAAATCAAATGGTACATGGGTTACTTCCTCTAAAGACCTTAACCTGGAATGTGACATTAATAGAATCTGCTGGAGGGACAGATTTGTCTCCCAGAGATTGCCTCACCTTTGGAACAAACTCACAATTCATGTCAAACAGAGTATCTCAGTGGCCCTCTTCAAACGCAATCTGGACAATTGGATGGGTAACTGTAAATTCACCCAGGGGTTCCACCTGTATCTGTTTTGGACATGGGCATTAGGTGCTATTCATGGAAACAAGGGTAGAACTTGGCTAGGCTTGTAAGGGCACTAGGACCATTAGCCTAGTAACTTCCTATGATCCTATGTGTGTGCATGAGATGGGTTAGGGGCTATAATGGTGTCTGTGTGTCTGCAGGGTCACATCCAGCAGTTGATGCAGCACTGGAACTTGATCTACTGCACAGGTCCAGGGCATGAATGGCAGAGGATTCTGCAACCCAAGCACACCCTTGCCCACAGAGCTGATTCTGTGAAGAGTTGCACTGGCTGCACCTTGAGGCTGGTTAGTTGCTAATGTGTTATATGATCTGCTTGGAGATGGGTCAGCATGACGGTGACCTCTCCTGGTAGCAGACACCTCCATGGCAGATAATGCTATAGAAATGCTAGCACTGCTGGAGTGAGACCTTACACATCTATAGCCATGCTGGCTAACATCTGTGAAAGTGAAGGATGGCCTCACACCCCTGTCTGATGACCAAAAAAAGACATTACAAGGTTCCTTTTGTAATTCACACATGCGGAATATGCACTCTCATAGGTCTGCATGCACAACCTGGATAACTCTCACTTATCTCTGTCACAGCTGTACTGGTGCTAGCCTGTGCCTCCACAATGACCCTGCACATCCATTGGGCTGCAGCCACTGACACACCAACATCATGGGAAAGGAAGCAACTGATGTCAAGCACCATTACCAGCACAACCTCTCACATGGTCCTGTCTGACCATAAGTGCTAAGGTAGATTCAGACATCTGTCTCCTGGGAGACAACATGCTTACCTGTTCAATAGTGTCCCCACCAACCTGTTCTCTCTCTTTCTCTCTGATGATTTTGTAGCCATTGTGTTCACAGGTATAGAGACTGTGTCCACAGTCTGTGTAGAGGATGCAGTGGTCATACTTCCTGAGTCAAACACACACATTCTGCCCCCACCACCACTGTTTCAGACCATACATACCTTCATAATCTGATCCTCTAATATCAGATGGTGGTAGTTCCACAGTTATGGTGATAGATAAAGAATTACCTGTGAGTGTACCAAAGAAATAAATATCCAGAGTAAGCATGACCCAGCACTGGAGATATACATGTAACTGATATCCATACAACCATAAACATGGTACAAACTAATATCTCTGGCCATACTTTGTGCAGATGGTCATGCCTATTAAATCCCCAGTGCAACTTCATATGATATGTTAGACAGATTTACTGAAGTTTAGAGTGACTAGGAGGTAAAGGGTAAAGATATTAATACAATGACATGAAACCGGATACCTGGAGCATCTGCACTTGAAACTCTCTGGGGCTTGTACAGCTCTGCCTCAACATCCAGCATCCCACTGTGGATTTGGTGGAGGTGATACTGCCTTTAAGAGAGGCTAAGTACTTTTCTAGCTCCACAAGAGGTGGTTCAGTCAACAGACTATCACCTCTTGGCCTATATTCCCATGCCATGGCTCCTGCTCTGTGGCTGGTAGCACAGATCATATCAGTGGCCTATGTGGACTGTTTCATAGCTACAAACCACAGTTATGATCACTCACTGCATTCACACTGCTGGCAATCTCAAGCCAGGCAATGTCATGGTAGGGCTTGTTGACTGGATGGACATCAAAGAGCCATCAACCTTGGAGACAGAGGGCCTGAAGTAACACCTCATTCATTTGTGAATTTTGGCTTGTGCCCAGATGAGGATTGCACACCAGATGTGTAGTTTTTTCTGTGTGCCTTGTCTTTTAGGAATAGATCTGTTGGTATGGAAAACATTGGAATTAACACCTTTGTTCCCGCATGAGATGTATAAATCCTTATGCTACTATTATCATATTTGGTCATATAGAATGCTGTATTTGTGCCTGACAGTTAGCTATTTGCAACTACAATATTTCACCACAGTATCTCCGGTATCACCGGAGATACTGTGGTGAATTGTTTAATCTTTCCATTTTTCTGATGTCAGCTACAATATTTAAGTAAATGTCAAGCACGTATGTGCAGTGACCACATATTCCCTACAAACAAGCAGAGAATTGCCCCTGAACAAGAACTGAATATATGTGCAAGGCATACAACACTAAAATAGTGTTGAACAGAATTCTAAATATTGGTGTGCCTCTCATCTAGCTTAACAGTCGTGTAGGCTACTGTCTTCAGTATACTTGCAGTGTAACCTTCAAGACACTTTTGGCCAACACATGTAAAAGTGCTGATAGACTGGCATTACAAATACACATCCAGTCAAAGAGCAGTCAAAAGCAACTATTGTACAAAGGAATGGATTTGTAAGAAGCAACGTATCTTATATAAGCAGATACCTTATCTTGGATGAAAAATTTGACCAAAGTCACCCTTAGCAGGAATCAAACACTTTTAGCACTGCTTTATGTACATTGATGAGGTTCTGTGCTTCTAGTCACTTTTATATCATGTTGATTTACCCTTCTGGACTTTACAATTCACCTAAATTGGGCTTAGCTCATTATTGTTTTGTAATGACTAAATTTGCAGAATGAGCACACCTAATAAACATCATGCTGATTTCTACACAATGTTGTACACGTCTGAGTACATGTGGGCATCTCCATGCACTAACAGTCAACCTATTATTTTTTGGAGTTAGAGATTTGCCATGCTATATGCCACCATCTGGAGATGGAGTCACTGTGGAGAGTGCATTATCTGCAGCATGTAGAAGGATGGAGGGCTGCCATTTTGCACAAATTAAAGTACTATTGGATCCATAATAATACATTACCTATATTTTCTGAATTTACTGTCAGTTGCACAAGTAAGGTTCCCATTGATGTCCATCATTGTGTGGAAGATAAGACATGTGAAAACTGTTTTATGGGCCAATTTTTTGCCATTTTTCATAAGGTTCTCCAAAGCGAGGAATAATGGCTTGAGAAAGAAAGGGTAGTTCTTCTTTTACAGCACAGAGCTGGTATGTAGAGGAGTCCAAAATTACTTTGGTTATCCTCCATAAGGAGTGCAGCCAAAGGCTCATGTAGAAAGGCTATAAAGGGCCACAATATAAGGTTGAAGCCTGAAATAGTTTTGGCAAAGGCTGTCCCTATGCTACTAACATCCCACACACAAGGGAGTTTTGACAAAAGGCACCACAATCCTGACCTCCATCACCAATGGGAGGATGAAGTTGAACAGCAGTCACCACCTCTGTACTGTAAGAATAACTTAACTTAAATACACAAATAACATGCCCCAGTGTGCCATTCACAAATTTTACGTTAGGCCCATTTTATGTCATTGGACACTGAAAAGATCAAAAGTAATAGGCAGTTGCACAGCAGCAGAGTACAGCACCAGTGAGAGCACTGGGTAAGTGTACTGTACATATTTTCATAAAAATGTCTGGCTTTTAGTAATACTAGTAATACTCATTAAAATTAATGTATAACTTTTATACAACTGTGCCGCATCTGTTATTACACACATAGCTCAAATGTAGCAGTATGTCTGTGCAGTATTAGAAGTGTTTTTGCATACCTCCTCCTCCTATATAGTTGGACAAAAGGGTAACAAAAGAACATCATATGGAACAAAGGATCATTTGTTATTAAATAAAGTCCTAAGGAAAAATTGTAAAAAGAGGAAGAATCTAAGTACGGCATGGAAAGTTTACGAAAAAAAAAGCATTTGACAGCATCCCAAATTCATAGAAAAAAAGGAGTGCTTACATATGTATAAGATACACCCTACATTGATCAATTACATTACAGTGACAATGAAACAGTGGCTAACCACTCTGCAGCTAATTCAAAGGGTGATATTCCAGAGTGAGTCTTTGTCACAGCTTCTCTTTTGTCTTGCCCTTAACCCATTAAACTCTCTATTTAACAGTTTAGGTAATGGTTGGAATTTAGCTTCCAGACAACAACAAAGTGTTCTTTTTGTGAATGATTTAAATCAGTATATTTAATCAGATGAGGAGCTGAAAGCACACCTGGAAGTGGTCAAAACTTTCTCAGATGACATAAGAATGTCATTTGGTCTTGATAAATGTTAAAAAGTAGCAGTTAAAGCAGGAAAGCTGCAGCTCCAAGGCAATAGTCTGGGAAAGGAATGTGATATAAAGGAACCTAATCAGGAGGGATTATATAAATATTTGGGAATTGATGGAGTGACAATAAAACAAGTACAGATGTGAATAAAATTCAGTAAGGAATATTTTAAAAGACTAAAATTAATACTGAAAACAACCCTAACATCATGGAAGAAAGTGCAGGCTATAATCCAATTTGTTCTTCTTGTTCTAACTTACAGGTTTTGGGGTAACTGGCCCCAAAAGGTACAGGATCAGTTGGACAGGAAAACAAGAAAAATGCTTCATGCTTATATACTGATGTGTATAAAAAATCAGTGTATACCAAGATTATATATTCCTCATTCTGAAGGAGGTATGGGCCTCCTCAAAACTGATTACATGTATAGATCTGCAATCGTAGTACTGCATACATACCTGCTGACTTCACCAGATCTAGTTTTAAAAATGAAAAGAACAAATCTAATATGATTTCCTTGCTTAGTTTAGCAGAAGCAAATCAGTGTTAAGCAGGAATGGAAATCAAACCAGAAGTAGACAAAAATCAGGCAGCAACTGAATGTGTCAAAAAACAAAAGAAAGAATATAAGGAGAAGGATCCGATAAGAAGGCAACAAATGCGGAAAATGCATAAATATTGTTGCGAGCACAGAAAACTCCTGGAACAACCTCATTCTGATCAGGATCTGATGCAGTAATGGTTATGGAAGGGTAGATTTAAACCAAAATGAAAGGCTGATAGTGGCATCCCAGGATAGTGGACTAGATACACTTTGGTTTACAATGTCCACTGAACATGTTGTTGTGTCTTTCGGCTTTTCCCGGTTAGGGGTCGCCACAGCGGAACTCCGGTCCGCTAATGATTGGCAGTAGATTTTTACTGAACATATAGGAGAAAAAAACAAATGCAGGTTCTTTAAAACAGAACTGTAAAAAATCTCAACATCTTATTGCTGATTGTAATACACCGATGGCAGAGAGCCTTTATACTAAAAGACATAATAATGTGGCAAGACTGTTGCACTAGGGATTGTGCAAACATTACAATATTGAAGTATCACATGGGATCACCCATTACCAACACTTCAAAAAATAGATGCAAGAAAATCAGATGTAGCAGTCCATGAATGGAAGACAGAACTATCATTGATCATTGACATTTCTACACATGAAGACAAAAGTAGCATTTATCTCTGAAACTGGTACACACAGTAATAGTGTGTTATGTATAGATAAACACAAAGTCATAAATACTGGGATTTACAGGCAGAAAAGAGGGCATTGTGTTAGAAGAATACCCAGACAGTTCCAATAGTAGTAGCAGCAACGGGTCTCATAAAAAAGGAATTTACACCTGTATTTAGATATGATACAGATACAGGTAACTCCATGTGAATTACAGGAGTCAGTTATGGGCACATTGTGGGTGTTGCGAAGAGCACTTTTGGCTAACATCAAAGATTGAAACAATACTAATTTCATGAACATTAATCATACTTTGATTTAACAGTTGGGTTCATTCTTGTCATGGTACAAGAATCCCAAAAGACTTGGAGAAATTAAACTGTGGATAAGTTCACCGTGATACTCTCAAATGGTTATCACTCAGACTATCTTCCACAGCCCAGAAAGTTTCCCAAGCTTGGTCACTATTATATTTTCAATATATTTGACATAGAACCCCACATTCAAGTAATAAACAATGACTGTGACCACATCCAACAATTTAGCAAATTACTCCATTTTCTATTATCACATCTCCAAAATGTGGTGCATGCCACTTTGTCTAAGACTAGGCACCAAACTTAAATCCTTTAAATAGCATCTGTAACAGCATCTGATGCACACTTGGTCCTGCTCTTGGTCTATCCCTGGCTATAGTAAAATACATAACAGATCCCTATGATAACCTGTCTGTCTTAATGCTCCTCTAATTCCGTACATCCTTTATGTTTTTTATACTTCTTCATATCCTCAGTACACGTCTTTCTTCCTCCATCATACTCTTCCCTCCTTTCACACTCACTATTACCTGCTCCCCATTCTTATCACATCTTCATGCCTTCCATAGTTCTAACTTTTCTCTTCTCTTATTTACAGATATTTCTCTGTACCTTGTATGTATGGCAAGCACAATTTTTTCTATACTTATTTGTTAACAAAGAGATGCACTAAATACATTTCAAACAAATCTTGTCCCCCTTGCATAAATAATTTATTACAGATAGTAAATTCTTTCAGAGCTGTATTTGAATTTAGTTATACCTCCACCGCTTCATTGCCTGATTACATTTAAATCTTCCATGAGATATCCCATTTTATGCGTGTAACTAAGGCTTTACCAAGTCATTCCTTTTTATATTAATTTTTCCTTGTGATATGTATATTTACTTGGTTATAATACTTCATTCCTTTTTATATATACATACTCTGTTATTAAAGTCAATATGGAGCTTTTCTCTCCAGGCCTAAGCTCAAAAAGGCCAATGTCTTGTCAGACTAACCCAGTAATCAAATGTAAATAAACAGATAAAAATTAATTAATAAATGTTAAATCTCTGCAGTCATATTCTGTGGATACCCATAGGTTCATTCCCCCACCCCACAGTTCAGTTTTCATGAAAACTCTTTCATGTATGTTTTTCTCTCAGTAGTATCATTGCAGCATTACATGGGTCATATATGCAAGATTATTATTACCTGTTTGGTGGACATTTTCATTTATGAAATAGATGATTGTTTCCTTTATGTATTACCTGTGAATGAATTACGTATGTCTCTGCAGCATGTGTATTTTGTATATACACAGTAGTTTCAGACATCAAACTGCATCTCTGACCATTGGCATCTGTTGGTCTGTCTAAATTAATCCTCACATTAATCCACTGTCTGACAGAGTGATTGCTCAGGCTTCTGAAATTTGTTATCTTTTACTAGTTTGAAAAGTGCAGTATGTTTAACTGTAACCTTAGCAACATAGTTAGAAATGCAATTTTTCAATGTGTTTGTATTTCTTTTCCTCCCCCTCTTTGTTGCTATTCTTTCTCTTACATTTATTTTGTTTATTTTTTAATTTCTCTCCATTTTTTTACTACACTATGCAGCAGCACATTAACCATCCTACACCCATCACACTGACAAGGCTGTTGGTCCTGATAAATGCCACCAGCAATGCCACCACCACCACCACCAGTGAAAGCACACAGCACATCTACAGTAGGTCCCGGCATGCCGCAGTTTCCTTCACACCTCCTGCACTGCCTGCACTACCTACATCAGATAGCTCTGATCATGATCTGGAAAAGTTGTACTTCATGGTAGCAGTTCCAATGGAGGTAACACTTATATTACCCATCAGCAGCTGGCTGAGCTTGTGGAGGATATCTATTTGGATGCCTATATTTTCCAAAAGGATACCATGCTCTGGTGATTTATGGAACTAAATCCCTATCCAGTACTGGCTCCATATTCTGAACCAGGTCTCAGTGGTGACAGTACCCCAGAAGACAACTAATCTACCACTGGGTTTCTGCTGATGGAGACTGCAGCTAAGACCATCTATTCCTACCCATCAACCTAGTGTTCCCCTCCTTTTTGTGTCCATGTACACCTCTGTTGATTTTACATCCTACCTTCACTATTGTCTTTCCTCTGTTTGTTTGATGGCTGCTTCTTCATTGTGTTACCACTCCCTCATTGTGTTGCTCCGCACCTTGTCAGTTATGTCTGCCCTTCCCTTCTATCTTCCCTTCTATCTAGCCTTTTGCCACCCTTTGTTTCACTTACTTCTTTCCCTTCTCTTCATACCTCATACCTCACTTCCATCCTGCTCATTCCTTATTTTCTCACCTTCTGTTCTACCCTTTACATGCTTCCCCTTTTTATCTCTTTTCTATAATTTCCAAATTTTAATCCGGTCAAACAACAGATAAAAAATACCACTCACATACCTCAAAAGGAATTCTAAATCACTTCTCTTTTTGGGCTGTGCTATGCATGATGGGTCACAGAGAGCACTTTTAATGTCCATGTATAACTGGTGAGAAATGACACTATTCATTGTTGCATTGACCTAGGCTGCCATCCGTTGTGCAGGTGAGCTACACATTGTTGCATTGGACTTGTAAAATATGATATTTGATAAAGCTTATGTTTTTAGTCTGACTACTTTCATGACTCAGTTTGCTCAAGAAGTGGTTTGTAGAGTGCCAGTGCAGAGTGTGGAGGTTTCAAATCTCCTCTCAGTTGTTTGTTTATTTTTCACTTTTCTGCTTCCAGTTTGCAAATGTATAACACTTGCCTTCTATGTGTGTCCCTGCACCTTCAGTGTGACTGCTTTTATGGTTTCCCTGGTAAAGGCAATGTTTGTGAGAATATCACCAAAGAGAGGGTTCAAATCACTTGAGTTCCCTCCAATTTTTTAATTCTTCCAGTCTGCAAATGTGGAATACTCACCCACTATGTGCTTTCCTGACTACTTCCATGTGACTGCTTCTATGGCTTACCTTCGAAAAGCAGAGTTTGGTAGAAAATTAGTAAACGGGGTTGTAGGTTCATATGCCTTATAGCCTGTGTTTTTTTCCTTCTTCCTGTCTGCAAATATGTAACACTCACCTACTGCATACTTTCCTAACACCTTCAATATAACTACTTTTATGGCTCACCTTACAAAAGCAATGTTTGGTAGACTATCACTGAAAAGGGTCCGGGGGGTCCCTTAAACACTGTCAATTTTTCTGTTTCTAGACTATAAATGTGACTTTCTCCTGATATGTCTTTCCCTGACACGATCAGTGGGACTGTGTCTATAGTTTACCTTGTTATGGAAGTACTGGGTAGTGTATAACTAGAACAATGTTGATAGTTTAACTCCTCTCAGCATTGAATAGGTGTTTTTTTTTTTCATTATGTTTAATATTACAGTAATGATATACTGATCCAACTCTGATTATGTCAGCACTGGTGTAGGATGGTAAATCCTGTTACTTTTCTGTATCCTACCTGTCCTGTCTGAGTTAAACATTTTCTAAGTTCAAGTACTTCTGTTTCTGGTATCTGTATGTATGTCTCATCCCTCCTTCTCCATTGTGATCTACTTCCCCAATTTGGTCATCAGCTCACTTTGCAGTTTCCTATCAATTTCTGTTAGCATCAATCCCCCTGCTACTGCCTCTACCCTTAACCCTTGGGTATCCTTATTTTACATCCCTCCAAAATATATTTTTGACTATTTGTAAACATTGCTTTACAACAGTAGATTTTCACCTTAGTATTACCATATGTACATGCAGTTTTGTACTAACAACCCTAGAGGTTTGTGCCCAGCCAGTGTTTAAAACAAATGCTCGAAATTTACTGTGACCATGAGTTGACCTAACCTGATCTTCCTATCAGTCCATATTGCAGCCGCAATGAGCAGCTCATCATTGTGGTCAGTGGCCTGGCTGCAAGCACTAATAATGAGTCCCGGGGGTCATTGCTCACTCCAAGTAAATAGTCTTGGCTTGGCTGCAATCACATATGCAATGTTTCTGACCCCTCAGGTAAGTCTTTGACCACACATTGTTTACTATAGGATGGATGGTTTAAATTCTTTTGTATTTTGGAAACAACGAACATACCTCCAGGTCTAGGATGTGTTACCTTAAAAAACTTCTCAAGTGTTTGATGTCAATAAAACATTGAAACAATAAATCAATAACACTGTCATGAATCAATAGGTATTTATTATTGATAAAAGAGGCACTGACACATCAATAAGTAGAGTCATCAGCTAAGAAGTAAAAACATACTGAAAACATATTGTGTTTTATATATAACAGCCATTCCATTCCACTTTTCTGCTTTCTTGAATCTTAAATCAGGATTATTTCTAAACTCAAAAAGATTTCCGTTTTATTTTGTTCAGATAAGACTGTAGGATGTCTTAACATCTAAATATCAAAATCACACATTTGAACAAAAATAAAGAGTCACTTTAGGATTATATACATTACTTTAATGAATAGGCGCCATAGGCGATATGGTGCCAAAAGCTTTGGTTAGGTTAGGTAATCAGTCTGTACTGACTTCCATGGCCTCACTGAATTTTTCAGAGAAGTCGGTCAGGTTTATCAGACAAGTTATACGTTTCATAAACCCACACTGATTTGTGTCATGTGACTTTAGGCTGCAAATGTCTGTGTTTATGAGACCTACAATGAGGCATCTGACTGTCTTATAGATAAAGCTTGTGTGGATTATGGGTCAGTAATTACTGATATTAGAGCTAGAGACTCCCTTCTGTAGAGGAATGACCACCACAGTTCTTCATGCCTCAAGTACAAAGCCAGATGAGAGGCTGAAGTTGAACAGACTATGGGCAAATGAACCTTTCCAGCATGTGTTGGCCCTGTTGGTTTAGTATTTGCTCCATGTGAGTTATCCTTTAGGATTTATTTAGGGATAATATTTGAGGGAGGTTGGTAAGGGGCCAGTCATGTGTAGGCTAAGTTGAGATGGCGGTGAGAAGTCTGAACTAAATTTGTTTGCTAATAAGTCAGCTGTGTGCTCAAGGGTAAAATTGGTAGCATCTTTAGGTGTCAACTAAGAACAGTTCTTAGTGTTGTTTTTAAGGTTACTTATTTAATTGAAGAAATGTTTGTGGCTGATGTTTACAGATGAAGCAATTTTGACTTTACACTTTGCCTGTGAAGATTTGATTTAATCTCTTTTCAATTTTTTTTAGTTTAATTTTGTAGTATGGGATTTTCAGTTTATTACCAAGGGAAAGACATTGATTTTTCTTGTTCTAGAAACTGTTTTGCTAGGGTTACAAAAAGGGAGTATATTCCTAAACTTTAGCCTTGTGCTTTGTATAGATCTGGAAGGATGTCTCAATGTGGATACTGAAATAAGGAAACAATCACTCCACGAGTGCAGCAGTATTTAATGTTAGGTCTTTAAGGAGAGGGAGACTCTTAAAAACTATCAGATCATCATATAGTTGAAGTTAACTTGTCTAACAAAACTCTCTGAAGATGAAAGGGTTTTGAAGTATTTTAGGAGATGCTTTAGTAGTGAGGACTACTGTTTGCTGGTCATATGTAATGGAGGAGAGTGAAATTATATGCTCAGAGCATAATAGTGCCAGGTCTGTAATGATCAATTCTAACATATTTGATCTTCTTGTACAGGAGTGTGCAATCTAGTCTAATGGGTTTGCATTAATGAATTCAACTTACATTTTGGGTCATTAGGTCTGTGAGAAGTTGGGTATGGTGAAATGCATTTACAGTACAATGGAACATAATAATTGTGTACAGGAATATTTGAAAAGCAAATACTGTACGCAATCATAGCAAAGATATCTTGCATACCTGTGTTGATGTATTTACATCTTTAGGAAGCTTGCCAAGACGATATTATATGCAGATAAGTTCAGTGCTATATGGGTAATGCATTTTTAAAAGAAAGGTGCTAATAACTTTCAACAGTGAAAGTGGGCAGGAATTTTAAAGAATGGGAAAAGTAGATGTCATTAATAAACAGACACACCCAATGGAATGTGTGAATATTATGGTCACTTTTGTGAAGCAGGGCAATATTCACATATATGCTGAGCTATGAGATCTTAAAGCGATAAAATCCAGTATTATCCTGTTGAGAAAGAAATCTGAGTTTTGCTGAAATCTGTCCTATTAATGGTAAGTTATTATCACTATTAGATGAAAATCATGGATTTTGGAAAATAAGTCTCTTTCTCTATTGCTCGCTCTCTCTCTCTCTATATATATATATATATATATATATATATATATATATATATATATATATATATATATATATATATATATGGGTCCCCTTCAGAATTTTGAATCTTAAAACTTCGAAAACCATATAATCGAAGACCATATGTTCAAAGTTTTAAAACTTCAAAATTCTGAATGGGGATCAGCATACAGAGCGGACAGGGTGATTTCCCTTGCCCTCGCTGTAGTGCGATCTCGGAGTTGGTATATTTAAGATGTGGGGTGTATGGGGGTGTAGGATGGCTTGCCCCCCTGCTATACATAGTTTATTTTTTGTTGTTTGTGTTTTTCAGGTCTACTACACATTTTCGAACATTGAAATGTTCGATCATATGGTCTTGGCCATATGGAATTTGAGCATTTGAACATCTGATCATGTGAAGTAGACCCATATATATATATATATATATATATATATATATATATATAGAGAGAGAGAGAGAGAGTGATGTGTGTGTCTGTGTGTGTGTGTGTGTGTGTGTGTGTGTGTGTGTGTGTGTGTGTGTGTGTGTGTGTGTGTGTGTGTGTGTGTGTGTGTGTGTGTGTGTGTGTGTGTGTGTGTGTGTGTGTGTGTGCATGTGCGTGTGTGTGTGTGAGTGTGTGTGTGTGTGTGTGTGTGTGTGTGTGTGTGTGTGTGTGTGTGTGTGTGTGTGTGTGTGTGTGTGTGTGTGTGTGTGTGTGCGTGTGTGTGTGTTGGGGGGGTGTGCATAATTTCATTAGCTCTATCTTTACATATACATATACAGTTAGTAACTACGCACATTCTATGTCTCCTTTCTCACTCTCCCATATGTACAATACAGCATTAAGGAGGCATTAATTCCACAGGCTACTGTTTGATATCTCACCAGCATCATACAGATCCCAAAGAGCTGTTACACAAGTAGCTGAAGGCTAAGAAGGTGATGTGAACATAAACAAAGATCTGCTAAATGGAATATGACAAGTGTTAGACTTACTGAATAGACTGAGACAGCACAACATCAAATTAAATGTAAATCAAATGTAAATCAAGACTGAATCATATAGGTTATATTCTAAAACTGGAAGGATTGAAGCCACTTTCAAAGAAAATCAAAACAGTTCAAATGATAAAGTCGAAAGGCAAATAGGCATTAATCAGTCTCTAGATTCGATGCTGTAACTTGAAGCATTTTACATAATATGTTTGAGATATCCATCTTTCTTATTTGCAATGGTTTTGGACAGGCTGAGAGACTAGATCAGACAGGAGTCCCCATGGACTATGATGTTTGCAGATGACATTGTGATCTGTAGTGAGAGTAGGGAACAGGTGGAGGAGACCCTGGAGAGGTGGAGATATGCTCTAGAGAGAAGAGGAATGAAGGTCAGCAGGACTAAAACAGAATATATGTGTGTGAATGAGAGGGAGGATAGAGGAATGGTGAGGATGCAAGGAGTAGAGGTGGCGAAGGTGGATGAGTTTAAATACTTGGGGTCAATAGTTCAGAGTAACGGTGAGTGTGGAAGAGAGGTGAAGAAGAGAGTACAGGCAGGATGGAGTGGATGGAGAAGAGTCTCAGGAGTGATTTCTGACAGACGAGTACCTGTAAGAGTGAAAGGGAAGGTCTACAAGAGGGTAGTTAGACCAGCTATGTTATATGGGTTGGAGGCAGTGGCATTGACAAAAAGGCAGGAGTTTGAGCTGGATGTGGCAGAGTTAAAGATGTTAAGATTTGCACTGGGTGTGAAGAGGGTGGACAGGATTAGGAATAAGTAAATTAGAGGGTCAGCCCAGGTTGGAAGGTTTGGAGACAAAGCAGGAGAGGCAAGATTACGTTGGTTTGGGCATGTGCTATGAAGGGATGTGGAGTATATTGGGAAAAAGATGCTAAGGATGAAGCTACTAGGTAAAAGGAAAAGAGGAAGGCCTAAGATAAGGTTTATGGATGTAGTGAGAGAGGACATGCAGGTGGTTGGTGTGACAGAGCAAGATGCAGAGGACAGGAAGAAAGGGAAACAGGTGATCTCCTGTGGCAACCCCTAACAGGAACAGCTGAAAGAAAATGATGATGATGTTTGAGATATCCATGTCTCTTAGGAAGCATTTTGCTTGCAAATGAAACCATGAAAAGAAAAAGATGTTCCTATACGTTATACATTATACACTGGTAACAAAAACACCTACACCGAACAACTGTGATATAAACAAAACAGTTGTGTTTTAAATGGACCTGAATCAGAATGGTACAGGAGCTGTTATCTTAAAGGAAAATAGACTAGTTGCCTACAGGTGTAGAGCATTTATAGATGCATAAACAAAATATGATCAAATACAAACTTATCAGTTAGCAACAGGGTATTAATCTAAGAATTCCAATAATATAATGTGACAAAGGAGTACAAAGAGAAATAGACCATACCCCACTGCAAAGCCTACTCATGGCATCTTTGTATAAAGCATATTGGAAATTACTTAGGATTTTCTTAAACTGCAGACAAATAACCTGAAAATGAAACCAGAGGAATCAAACACACAGTTGCACATAGTAGATATGCTGAATACAGCATATTTCCATTAGTGGAATGAAAGTCTGATATAATATGTATTGCAGATTATTTGGGTGATACCACAACTTACAGGGCTAGGTCTGAAATTGACCAGATTTTGATCAGCACCCTACTCTAAAGAAAATTAAATAAATAAAATAAACAGTGACACAGGAAAGGGTAAACTATTTTCAGAACAGTACTTACACACACTAGATTATTCAGCAAATGACATATATCACAGCATGAGGAGGCTCAAAGCACAAACTATCAGTAAGAACAGACACCCTCTCCTTTTCATTCAAGGAGGAAATATGCTGTATCCAAGGTTTAATGCTTAAAGCTGGCGTGAATAAAGACCCTAAACAGCTGAGAAAATAGATGTTTGAAAGAAAAAGAAAACATGAATCATATTTCTCAATTGTGAGTTGTCATAAAAGAGATAGAGATATAATACAGGTAACAAGGATGTAAACATGGACAATACATAGGATGAGAACTGTGATGTATTTAACATGGATAGCACAGAGGGTGAGGACTGTGATGTATTTGAAATGGATAGCAGAAAGGGTGAGGGGTGTGATGTATTTAACATGGGTAGCAGAAAGGGTGAAGACTGTGATGTATTTAACATGGATAGCACAAAGGGTGAGGGCTGTAATGCATTTAACATGGATAGCACAAAGGGTGAGGATTGTGATGTATTTAATGTGGACAGCACAAAGGGTGAGGGCTGTGAGGGCTGTGATGTATTTAACATGGATGGCATAAAGGGTGAAAGATGAGGGCTATAGGTAGGTTATTTTTCCCATGTACTCTTACCAGTGTACTTCAGAAAGGTTTTCATCACTTTAATTAAATATACTTTCACTTTATGGCAGGATTTTCTAATTTATGTAGCATTTATAATGCTCATTAAGATACCTGCATATAACACAAGTACTGTGAATTTGTTGTCAGTGTAGCAGGGGCACTGGCATCTGCATATTCAAAAGAAAGCATGCTTATTGTCACTTCAGAAACAAGTCCACAACATCTGAATTTAGAATTAACAATGTTTGCAAAATAATAGGAGATTAAAATGCTGCAAGTTAACATTTACAACAGGCAAAAGGACAGGTGCAGAAAACCACTGAGTTGTGTAGAATTTGAATGATAAACAGAAGTAGCTATGGGGTTCGTATTCTCACAGAGCTGGAATGTATGAATACTGCATCACAAGGATGCAAATGCTCATCCGTTCAGTTCTTGTTGGGGGAAAGGCTAAAACATGTGCTACCTAAGCACACATTTTCTTGATAAAGGAAAGTCTAGGTAGATTTAAAAATTATGGAAACAAATCAGCAAAGACCACAGCTTTATTCTTAAAGACATTTCAGGGAATTATCATATATGCGGAAAGGACACAGTGCCAGACTTTAGATGTTGATAAAATGTGAAGAATCTGAAACTGGCGTAGTTAAAACAGAATATATCAACTCTTTAGTTGTTCATGGAGAAAGAATATCTAAAGAAAGAACAGAAAGCATTTGTTCAAGTCAATTATGTCTAACCAAGATTGACGTTACAACCAGAGGGATCCCACAAACACAGTCATTTTGCAATGTCCTTATGAGGATTCATTTTTGGAAAATGGGTTCGCAGACACAACTTTCTCAATGACGAGAAAAGAATCTTTGATGTTCTCCTGAAGAAAATCAAGAATCTTTGATGTTCTCCTGAAGAAAATCAAGAGGATGTGAGACTACGATCCCATGAAAACAGCAAGTATGGAAGAATTATCAGCTAGTCAGATACACAATCAAATGTTACATTTCTAGTAGAGAACATTTGGAATCTAAGGACTGAAATATGCCTTTGCAACATTTATATTTGTGATATATAGCTGACCCATGATATGTCAGAAGAATATTAACCCTGACCACCCCACCACCTTAGTAATGGGTGCCCTAACCCTAATGCTGTCCCTTCCTTCAACCCTAACCCTAACTCTTACCTTCATAAAAACCTTCCCGTAACACTGCCACTGCACAAGACTCGCTTGGACACACAAACATTCACAAACACACACAAACAATACTATATCTATCCTCTAACCTAATCTGACCCCTAACCTAAACCTGACCTTAACTGTAAAATACACAAACTTGCACACAAACATGCAACACCTATCCTTCACTCATTCCTGACCCTAACTCACATACATATGCATAAATATTCTTGCCCTTCCAACCCCACTTACCTGTCTAGACATTACACACCATCAACATTTCCACTGCTCAGCTAGCTGTACTGTCTGCATCTGTCAAAGAAATAGCATTCGACAAAATGCATGAGACCCATATGTGTGTGTGTGTGTTTGTGTGTGTGTGTGTGTGTGTGTGTGTGTGTGTGTGTGTGTGTGTGTGTGTGTTCGCGCGTGTGTGTGTGTTTTATTCATTTAAAAGAGGGATGCAGTGTATCTTCATACTGCTTTAAGAATATGAACTAATAATAATGAGTAGGGCACATCCAATTGTCCATCATTTTGCACTTGTCAGTCAAAGTAAAAAAATACTGTCTTGAAGTAAGCACATATCATATTAAAAAGATGAAA